>NC_053489.1:485144324-485744324 GCF_905171775.1 Rana temporaria
TTTTTCAATCAAGTTTAAGTTTATTTTGAAAATATAAACAGTACAATCGAGTTCATACATCAAGGATAACATCACAATGCATTACAGGAAGATACATTTCGACATCACATATTCCTAACTATACTTAGGTCACAATCGAATAAACGATCTTTATTCAAAAATAAACAGATTTGGAAGAAATAAAAAGATCATGTGTCCACAAACCGTTATAACGGAAATATAGTATTTACCCTAAATTTTCCTATATAAGGTTCCCCTGAGAGATATTCAAGTGCAACGTAAAAGTTGATACTTGTGATACCATAACACATGTGATATTAGTCAATAAAATAGAGTTCATTCTTAAATGACCCTCATATAACCCCCTTACCTTAGTAAGAATCCAATCATTTCACTAAGAGTAGGACCCCACCTTCTGTCCTAATACTCCCACCGTCTTCTCTCTTTTTCCCCCTACTTACTTATTGTAGAGCAAATTCACTTTGTGAATTAGAAGTAGATCAATGAAAAAATTTTTAAATTGAGAAGATTAATATTATGACCGACAACTCGTTAATTCCGGATCAGTGTAATAACCTTACGATACCTTAAAGCATCACTAAACATTTAAAGTAACAAAATGTTTGAGGAATTGACACCATTTTTAAGATTAAGTCTATGGATCCCGATAACTCAAAAAAAAATATGGCAAGTCCGGAAATCTCAAAATACTCATGGCGACAAAAGGTTCAATCAGAATGGACTAAGTAAAAAATATAGGAATATAGAGGATTAAATCCTCAAACAACACTATTATGTAATGAATGTACTTTACGATAGCAAATAAAATAAAAAATAGAGTAAAGAACTCCAATCATAAGAAAAAGATATAGAAAACCAAAAAAGGAAAAATAGAATGGAAATTTAGAAAAGAGAGAGATAAGAAAAGGGAGCCTACCTGCCAATTCCACATCACAAAAAGCAGTAAATCGTCTTATGAAACTATAAGTTGTTTATGATACCCATGTATTGTAACCATGGTCCCCAAATTTCATTGAACTGGTCTTCAGAATCTAACATCAAGCCTATCCTCTTCTCTTGCTCCATTATCCAAGTCACCTTTCTCTTCATATACAATATCGAAACAAACGTCCTTTTCCAGGCAGCAGCTATAGAAATTCGAGCTCCTACAAGTATAAACAATATCAATTTCCTGGTAGACTTGTGAGCTTGCGGTATAAGTCCATTTAACAAAGCAATCGATGGAGATTGATGAATATTACAACCAGTTATCCTTCTAATAATGTGAAAGACCATATTCCAGAATTTACGTATTTTCGGGCACTCCCACCATATATGAATCATAGAACCAACCCCACCACATCCTCTAAAACATAGAGGAGATTGAGAAGGATAAATATTTGCTAATCTCAAGGGCACTAAGTACCATCTAGTGAAAATCTTTAAATTTGCTTCTATAAGTGACACATTAGTAATCCCTTTTATAGATCTTTCAAAATTAGAATACCAGTCCTTTATATCCCAATCAATCTGAAGATCCCTCTCCCAGGCTATCATATGTGGTAATTTTTGACTATTATCAGCTAGTGATCTATAAATAAGAGAAATCCCCCCTCTTCTTCCTATGGCTTGGTCACATCTAATTTCATAAGCTGTCATAGAGCCCGAAACGGCTTCATCCAACCAAAGCTTTGTAGCATACTTATAAATATGAGAAAATCCCGTTGTTTCAGAGTGAGGAAGACCTAGGTTTTTCACAAAATATTGTTCGGTATGGGGACCTGAATGAGAAAAGAAACGTCCAATGCGGTACACCCCCTTGTCAAGCCACCATTTGAAGGATTCCCCTTCTAACTTAGAGATGAAGTCAGGTTCTCTAAATAGATTGGCTAAAGGATGACCCTTGGTAATCAAAGAAGGATCTTTTTTAAGGGAGTCCCATAGTACCATGGCTTGAGAGAGAGCTGGTGACATAATAGGAGGTCTACTTTTGGGAGTAACCCACAATAAATCTTCTAATGTGTAAGAGGGAGTAGCCTGTTCCTCCAAACATACCCAATCTGGTCTATCCCCTCGGACGTATACATCCGAAAGTTGAGCCAATCTAGCGGCCTTGTAATACCACATTAAATTTGGAAGGCCGAAACCACCCTGTTCAGGCAGATTAAAAAGAGATCGCGAAGAAACACGCGGATTCTTCTTCTTCCAAACAAATTTAGTAATTTTGCTCTGGAAGGCTTTCAAATGGTTTGTCTTTATTGGTATAGGGAGTGAACGGAACAGGTATAAGATCCTAGGTAGGAGAGTCATTTTAATGGAACTTATCCGTCCTATCCAACCTATGTTATGTGTATTCCACTCTTCTAGATCAGTTTCAAGTTTTTTGTACATGGGAGGGTAATTGGCCTGATAAAGATCTTCGAATTTCGAAGTCAAATTAATACCTAAATATTTAATGGACGATGTATTCCAGCAAAAAGCATAATTTTTCCGAATGAGGGAAACTATAGAATCAGAGAGTGACACATTAAGGGCCCTGGATTTAGCAATGTTGACTGTAAGACCTGAAACTTCAGAGAAGTCATCTAATAGTTTATATATAGCAGGTAAAGAAGAGCCTGGGGAGGTGACAAACAACAGAAGATCATCTGCGAATAAAGCGCATTTATGTTCCTTCCGGTTACAGTTAATCCCCTTGATATTCGGGTCATTCCTGAGTGCTATAGCTAGGGACTCTATTACAACAGCGAACAACAGAGGGGATAGGGGACAGCCCTGGCGAGTACCCCTTTTAATTTTGATAGTCTCCGAAAATAATCCCAGCAGTCGGATCTTGGCCTCAGGCGAAGAATATAGAGCAGCTAGAAAACCCAAAGTCCTGGGACCAAAACCCCACCTTTGCAAAATCAAGAACATATACGACCAGGAAACCGAATCAAAAGCTTTCTGTAAATCTATTGACAAAAGCATACCTTCCTGTTTGTCTTTCCTAATCCAGCCAGTTTGCAATATTGAAATTAAGTCCACCGCCCTCCTGATCTGATCCGGGGCTTGTCTATTAGGAATAAAACCTACCTGATCTTTATGTATATATAGACCTATGAAGTTCGAGAGTCTATTAGCCATTATTTTAGTCATTATTTTTAGGTCATTGTTAATCAAAGATATTGGTCTATAATTCTCAACTAAGCTGGGATCTTTGTCAGGTTTAGGGATTACAGAAATGTATGCCATATTAAGTTCACTGCCTATTGGATTACCTTCGGACAAACCATTGAAAAACCGTGCAAGATAGGGTGCTAAGAGGATCGAAAACTTCTTGTAATAAGGAGACGAAAATCCATCAGGGCCTGGTGCTTTGTTAGTCTTCAACCCTTTAATAACCCCTATAATTTCCTCAACCGTTATAGGAGCTTCCATTTCGCTACTATGTAAATCCGATAATTTTGGGAGATCTAGGCCGTCAAGGAATTCTGCAATTCTGCTAGAGTCACAACCACCATCGGAATGATAAAGCCTCGAGTAAAAATTTTGAAAGGACTCCATCACCTTTTGAGGGTTTAGAGTAAGGGAGCCATCGTTATGTTTAATCTTAGGAATGATCCTAGATCTAAACCTGGGAGAAAGTTTATTGGCCAACATCGGGCCAATTCTATCTCTCAATTGATAGAATTTAGTCCCGGACCACTTAAGGGCTTCATCCGCTCTAACCGTAAGTGCAAGATTAAGAGCAGTTCTGGCTGCGTCTAAAGCAGAAGTAGGAAAACCGATAGGGTCCCTTTTATGTTGCGAGATTAAAGTATTAAATTCACGTTCTAGCTTCTCTATTTCCATTTTTTTCATCCTTTTTTGTCTGGCCGCTATCTGTATTAGTTTGCCCCTGATCGTTACCTTGTGAGCTGCCCACAATATTTCTGGGGAGATCTCGTTAGTATCATTAACCTCAAAGTAATCTTTTATGGCCTGTTCAATTTCATTAGCTATATTGGGGTTTTTCAAAAGTGATTGATTAAGGGTCCAATGAGAAACCTTCTGCTTAGCGTGTACCCTTTTCAATGTCAATACGACCATGGAATGATCAGACCATGGGACATCTATTATAGATGAACGTATAGCGCTAGGGATATAATGAGTAGATAAAAAGATATGATCTATCCGCGAAAACGACCGGTGGGGATTAGAGTAGTGCGTATAATCTTTCGCTGACGGATTTAGTTCCCTCCATATATCCGACAATCCGGATTGGTGAATTAAGCGAGCTATTTGTGTGCTGGCCTTGGTTGGTCTGATCAATTTAGTCTTTGATGGACCAGATTTATCTAGCCCTGTATCAAAGGCCAAATTGGAATCACCACCCATAATTATGATTCCCTCCATTAAAGACTGAAGTGTCCCAAACAAATTGTCAAAAAAAGATTTTTGTCCCTTGTTTGGGGCATAGTAGGAAATGAAAGTGTATAAGTTTCCATCAATCGTGCCCTTAACCAGGACAAACCTGCCTTCCGGATCAACATACTCTTTAGACAAGGTAAAATTGAGGTGTTTGGAGAACAATACAGCTACACCTTTGGTTTTATTTTCAGCTTTGGATAAATAAAATGTAGGGAAGTTTTCATGTAAGAACGAGGGGGTGTACCACCTTGGAAAGTGAGTTTCTTGAAGAAGTACTACATCAACATGAATGGTCTTATAGTATTGCAATACTTTTCTCCTTTTGATTGGAGAGTTCAACCCCTGTGTGTTATGAGAAATAACACTAAGGGAAGATGGAGAACTAACTGAACCAGCCATGTATTAAAATAGTATGGATCCCAAGCATTGAGTCTAACAGGGGTGTGATGGTTTCATAATCAAGACCGTAAGAGAAATAAGTATTTGATGAGCCATAAAACCGCATCATTAACCTCATCCCAATATGAGCATAAATTGGCAGGTAGGCTATAGAGGAAGAAAGATCAAGGAAAACAGAAAAGGTCAAAGGAAAAGAATATAAAAATAAATTTATCAGGATTAACCAGAACATTATAGGGCCTAACGATGGCCCTGAGTAAAGGGAAGGCAATGTCCCCCTCCCTTCACTCAAAAACAGAAATTTAGAATAGCCCATAAAGAGGGCTACAAACTCACACCCCAGGACGACCAAACGTCAATCTAAGGAGTGAGTTGAGGCCTAGCGACTCACCACTGACCTGCTATTATTGACTAATGATATATAAACCATTGTAATCCCTTTAAAAAAAGGGGAAGAAAAAAATGAAAAATACAACTTCTATATAATTCACACATCAATCGGGGATGGCATTAAATGCATGTTCTCCGTATATGAGTGGAGAGGAAGAGAAAGAAAACAAATGAAAATTATCTTCTCTCTCCCTCTCTCCCACTCCCCATAGACTAACACATCCAAAATACTTATATATACTCATACTCTAGAGTAGAGACATAGTTACCAGCAAATGACCCAAAAAAAATAAATAGGTAAATAGATAAAAAAAATAAATAAACAAAGGAAAGAAGGAAAATGAAAAAATTCCCCTTCCACCCTCATTCAGGTAACAGAGTCATCTTTAACCTTCCTGTACTTGACTTTTGTCCATGTAGATGATGTCGGACTTATAGGGGTCTGTCTTTTAGTCGAGCCCTGCTGGATCGGAGAAGTGTCCATATCAGGAACAGTAGATATTATATTGAGACTCATCAGTAGACGTTCACCTTCTTGAAAGTTGTGGACTGCATAGTGGTTGCCTTCATAAGAAAATTTCAGAGCAAAAGGAAAAGCCCATTTATATCTTATCTCTTTCTGTAGAAGGGCTGATAACAGAGGTTTCATCGATCTTCTCTTCTGTATCGTATAAGGAGAGATATCGGAAAAGATTTGAATATTGGCTCCTTGATAGGTTAGTTGTTCCCTTTGACGCGAACATTTCATTATCTCCTCCTTAGTAGAAAAATAATGAGGTTTAATCACTATATCTCTTGGCAAGCCATCTTTCCGTATAGGTCCCAGTGACCTATGAGCGCGGTCTAAGTCCAACTTGTGGGCTGGAATGTGCGGCAACAACATTTTGATAATATCCTGTACTGCAGAGTCAATATCAAGAACAGATTCAGGAAGGCCTCTGATCCTAAAATTCCCTCTCCGAGATCTATTTTCAAGTTCATCGATCCTGGCTTGTGCTAATTCCAGCTGATCCTGCATGTATTGTAGGTGATCGGCATTTTGAGTTGTCCTAGCAACATTAACATCCAAATTATGTTCAATAGTTTCAATTCTTGAACCTAGATTTTGAAAATCAGCTCTAATTTCTCCAGTTATCCTTTCAGCAGTTTGTGCCAATCCTCTTTCCAGCATTTCAGATATTCTAGCATACAGTTCAGACACATTAAAGGTAACATCAAGAGCCTGTTTACTATTTGTTGTAGCATTTACTGTTTCACATGAGGGAATCAACATAGACGACAGTTGATTAGATTTCCCAGGGATCGGTTCCTGAGGTAAAGTGTGGTGTATTATAGAGGGAATAGGATCCATATGTGATGAATTCACATTTGCTGTGCATTGAGCATACGTTAGAGGTACTGTTGACATCTTAGAAGGATCCCTTGCAACAGCAGCTTGCTTATTGTTTACTTTGCCCTTTTTCTTATTCCTATATGATTTAACAGGCATGTACCAGTCTCTGGATATATCTACCACAGAATGGTAATATGGTAATGTTCAATTCTTATGTATATCACTCTAGTATCTTTGTATTATAAAAAGTCAGTATGATTTCATCCCATGACAGAGGTCAGTGGTAAGGCAAGTCCCCTTTTAACAAGCCTTCATCCCAGCAGCACGAATTGTGAGGTAAAATAATCAGCTGTGAGGTGAATAATCATCACAGCCAGAGGGCCTAAGGAACATTGCAGATGCTGACTCTTACCTCTTGTACATATAGCATTTTCTTCACACAATACTCCTCTGGCGGATATTGGGTCTGTCTTTAAGCATTCAAAACCAGGGAACATAAATAATATAGGGCCTGGCATCCAACTCAGAGCCTCCTATAGGTGCTGTGTCACAATATAGACAGTGGTGTCTTAAAGGCCACAAAATGGCGTCTCGAAGGTAGCTTCTTGTTCCTCTCTCTAGTCATGTGATGAATGTTTCATCGATCTGTACCATTTTTTAATATTATTATATTAAAAGGTGTGATTTTTACTGCATTTCTGTTTCAGTCTGATCCATGGTTCCTGACAACATGTTTGCAAACAGCAGCTTTAGGCACGTTTTTTACACTTCCATCCTGGAGACAAGACTTTCAGAAGAGCTGAGCAAACTCTAACACGGTCGGACCAAACCGATGAGAATGAACCGAAGTTCAGTTTCATCGGACCAAACCGACCGTGTGTATAGGCCATCGGTCCAAAATTTTAAAACATGCTTCAAAACCGAACCGATGGACCGCTGCCCCATCGGACCAAACCGATGGTTAGTACAGAAAAGCATTGGTTCAAAACCCGCGCATGCTCAGAATCAAGTCGACGCATGCTTGGAAGCATTGAACTTCATTTTATTCAGCACGTCGTGTGTTTGACGTCACCGCGTTCTGACCCGATCGGATTTTGGACTGACGGTGTGTACACATATCAGGCCGTATGGCCACCTCAGAGGTGAACCGATGAAAACGGTCCGACGGACCAGTCACATTGGTTTGGTCCGACCGTGTGTACAAGGCCTAAGTGAGTATAAGACCTAAATCCTGCATTTTACAAAAAATACCCTCTATTAGCTGGGACTATTATGGGCACAACATATGTGTGGAAAAAAAATATATAAATTACTTTATTTGTACAAAGGCATACACAATATTATTTAAAACACAATGCAGCCACATCATACATGTATAGATTAAATAGTATTGGTTAAAGACATCAACCTCAAGCGTAAATAAATCAATTCTTAGGTCTCCATTTCGAGATAGGGTATTATAATTCTTCCTCAGGGATGCCCATACATAGGTTCAAGAATATTGTATAATATAAAGAATTAATTAAAGTAGAAATATAAGCAAAACTTTTTTTTCATTTTGGATAGAGCAAGGGAGGGTTATGACCCCTGTCAGGTTTTTTTCACCATCTGTGTCCTATTGTGGATATTTCCCTTCACTTCATGTCCCATAGCCAAACAGGAAATCACTGAAAATCAAGGGTATTACTTGGGGACCCCAAGTCACCAGAACTAGTGTCCCTATTGGAAAATGTTCCCTCTATTACTTTTCTGGGGACAATCCAAAACTTGGGATTTTCTTTTAATTTCACTTTCAATGATAATGGTAAACAAGACAAAAAGAGAGGGTGAATCTTCCTAATGTGGACACAGACACTTCACTTCATCCAAAATGAAAAAGTTTTGCATTTAGTTATACAGTAGGATCCATAGCATAATATAACAAATTCAATGTATGGAAAAAGATGAAAAAAAAACGCGCTAAAAGGAAAAGAAAACCGCAACACAAGTTACAGTATATTCAATGTGGGAGCTCCGATTAGCATGTAAACCAACGATACAAGAGCAAAAATAATAAGAAAATAAAAAAATCGTGCTACCCCTTAACCAAGTAAAAACTAGAAAATAAATCACCAAATTAAGAATGCCAAAGAAACAACATCAGTGATATATAAATATGTAACCAATGGCTTATGATATCAAGTGTCCGCCTTTTTTTTTTAAAGTATAAAAAATGTATTAGAAATGTATTGCACTTACAACATAGCAGAAAAGTAATGCCTTTAATCTGGTGTACCGGCCGGTACACAAATTCCAGACACCCGTCCTGCTGGGGGATCGTATTCAAGCTGGAGGCAACGACAGCGCACCGCTCCGCCCTATGTCCGTTTCGTAATATCTTACTTCTTCCAAGGGTACAGGCAGAACGCTGCGTCACCTCCATTTATAGCCACATCGATAAACCAAGCCTCATTCTGGTTCTCAGCCACCTCCCGGTCATGCACAGTAACGTACAGAGCGAGCTCCAGCACCAATGAAGCCAAGCCTCGCTCTAAATCGAAACTAACTTCCGGACATGCGCAGCAAATAGCGGAACTGGCTCCAACATGGCTCCCAGTACCGCAGACAGCGCATGGCATCCATGTTAGAAAACAATAGGTGATATATCGACAGAGGTTTAAAACAAAAATTCTGCATCTGTCATCTATTGTGAAAAAGCACGCAGATACAAGTATTTAAAAAAATATATATATATATATATATATATATATGTTTATAAATATATATATATATATATATATATATATATATATATATATATATATATACACACATATACACATATACACGAACTATATAGACCCTACTCTCAACTTCCTGTATTTACTGGGAAGAAACCCAGTGTGTACGACAATGGCATTCCCTCACGGGTGAAACACCACATGAACAATGTCAATATTGAATTTGTCAATATCCATTATACTTTCAAAGCAATATTAATTGCTGAAAGAAATCAATAAAATTCTATAATTAATCTATAAGCAAAAATAAATAGATTAATTAAATAAAAAATCTGTGTAAATGAATCAGGATTAACCTGACTCAACACAGTACCAGAGATAACCATTAATTGGTGTAAGTCACCCACACATAGACCGAGCACTCGGTATCATGTGTGGGCGCTCAAGAATTTATCTACAGTGCCAGATGACCTGGCTATAAAAGTTAATATAAATCCACCGCACACAGGCCAGACAACTGGCATCATGTGTGGGGATTCAAAAATCGCCTCCAAGGCTGAGATCTTTATCCAAAACAAATTGGGTCAAAGACACCAAACCTAACATATAAAAAACTTAGAAAATACAAATTAATGATGTCCTACACATGGAGTGGTAATGAGAAACCAACCTCATATACGTTGAACGCAATCCACAGGCTCAATATAAATGATCACACACTCCTAGCAAGGACCATAGTGATGGTGAACCCAACATCCCAAAATAGGGAAGTATGATAATAGTGACTGCAAAAAAATATTCCGTGAGTAGGTGATGAACCAGAACCAGGAATGGTGACAAATGTTATAATGCTAACAAAATACAAATTAATTTTCTACCAAAAAAACAAAAAGTATTGTGACAAATGAATAAGTGCACACACATAAAAACATATTACAAAGCAATTTTATATATATTAGAAAAAACCCATAATTAACCGACCTATCATAATGTGAATAATCAGGAATTGTTAATAAAGGCGTTCACTTTGGTGTTAACATTTAATCAGAAGGGCACATATGTTTTTAATCTATATATCCAGGCCATTTCTTGCCTGGATATCTCCCTCACAAGAGAGCTACCCCTCCAATGGGGTTTGTACTCTCCTATCCCCATGTAGAGGGTTTTTGAAGGATGTCTGTGGTGTACCTCATCATAATGTCTGGAGACTCAGTGATCTTTAAAGCCCCTTCTGATGTTACCAATATGCTCGTTTAGTCTCACTTTTAAGGCCCTTTTAGTTCTCCCTATATATTTAAGCCCACGCGGGCACTGGATGAGGTACACTACCCCCTCAGAGGAGCATGTGATAAATGGCTCCACTTCAAAAGTCCGACCTGTGCTTGTGGATACAAAACTGCAGATGTTTTTGTCCCTACAACTATTTAAAGTGCAGACTTGACAGTTCTTACAGCGATGATATCCAACAAGCTTTGAAAAAGATCTGTTAAAGTTCGGGGGATCGGAAACACTGGGTGCCAATCTTACTCCCAAGTGATGAAGCCCCTCTAAAAATAATTTGTGGTCACTCCGGGAATATACTTTTAAGAACCTGGTCACTTCCTAGTATATGCCAATGTTTTTGAATCAATCGTTTGACCCTCCGATGTTGTACAGAGAAGGTCGTTATAAAAAAGGTATAGATATTTTATTTTCCGTTTGATGGTCAGAAGTGATGATCTATCCACATCTCTGATAGCTCTGACAGTTTGAGACAATGAATCTGAATCATAACCTTTTTCCAAAAACCTATTGGACAACACAATAGCTTGTTCATCAAAGGTCCCCACCTCAGTGCAATTACGTCTAGGACACGTAAATTGCCCTCGAGGCACGGCCTTTAGCCAGGGTTCATGATGGCAACTGTCCAAGGCTATATAGGAATTTCTGTCCGTGGCTTTAAAATAAGTGGACGTGACAAATCTCCCACCCTTTACCCTAATCGTAAGGTGGTCTAAGAAATTGATTTGTTCCATACTTGCCTCAAAACTATATTTAATACCCCTGTCATTTCGATTTAGAAATGACATAAAGGTTTGTAGATCTGGCTCACTACCTCGCCATAGGACGATGTTATCGATGTATCGCGCCCACAAGACAACCTCCGGTCTCCTCTGGGAATCGATGACGTCCTCCTCCCACTTTGCCATAAATAGGTTGGCGAGGCTGGCGGCATATTTAGCCCCCATTGCTACGCCCCTATCTTGACGGTAGAACTGCTGATCAAAAAGAAAATAATTGGGAGTAGCTGCGTACCTCAGGAGTTCCATAATGAACTTAATCTGTATTAGGGACAATCCAGACTCTCTTACCAAATACAGATTGACTGCCTCCAGCCCTAAGTGGTGGGGAATGATGGTATACAGCGAGGTGACATCAGCTGAAACCAACCATAACCCACTCTCGGGTGTAATATCTGATAACAGATTTATTACCTGTTTGGTGTCCTTAATATAAGAGAGCATTTTTCACCAAAGGTTGAAGGTAACAATATAATTGCCCACCCAGGACGTAACCTAATTGATGTGAAGGAAAAAAGATGCGCTAATTAAATAAATAAATATGTTATGAAATTCAGTGAATCAACTTCAAACATCTAGAAGTAATTATAAAATAAATAAATAAATAAAGAGATAATGGTGGGATAGAAGTGAATATATATACAATAATAAATAAGTGTCCAATAAATGAATAAGACTCCTAGTAGAGGAGATCAAACGAATTGTTGTGCAAAAACAGTCCAAATGATAGTGAAAAGAATTATGCAGGATAAGTCCATAAATCTGTGTAGACTTCCTCCTCCACCAAGGAAATAGAAATAAATCACCGCAAACAAGTGCTCATGGATGGCACCTTACCACAAAAAGTTGATCTCCTTAATCAAAAGGGGATCGCAATAGGCATGGGTTCATATATCATCAGAATCCTTTTAGGTAGATATCAGCAGATCCAGCATACAGCATACAGCCTCCAGCCCCAGCTTTCAGGTAAACGACCAGCTGTATCACGATAGGAGAGGGACCCCGAAAGTGTTTCAGGTGTGATAATTGTGTAGAATTAAAATCAGGAAACTTTGTCCAATGGGTCGATACATCCGGTAGCTGGATTTCTACGAAGTCTTAATGGACGGCAACCTGAGAGATGACTGGTCCTAAATGATGCCACTCACGATCGGTCATCCCGGGGGGCAAGTAAGGTACTTATGAACCTTTGGAAGGTAGTAAATGATCAGGGTGCGTGGTGCACTAGGACCAGATACAGCCTCTCCTTTTTTGTGAGAATGCCCTTATGCAGGCCCGTCTCAACAATGAGTCCTAGCTCCTTCTTATACTTCACAACCGGGTCCCTAATGAAGGGGAGTATAGGTGTCACTGTCTCCCACTATACGTTGCAGTTCCATCATATAGTTGCAACGCTCCAGGACAACAATGCCACCTCCCTTGTCGGCTGGACTGATTATCAGAGACTTATTTTGACATAATGAATCAAGGCCAACTTCCAAATTTCGCTGCAGTTTGACTTTTTTGGACCCCGATATCCTCCAGGTCTCAAAGTACCACAACTCTGAAGACTGATGGGAGGAGCTAAAGAGCCAGGGGGGTTAAAAAGTGAAGCGTTTAACAGACCAGAATGCTGAAACTCTGGGTCCGCCATTGTCGCTGCCACGTTTGAATTGGTCATCATATAACGTTTGATATTAAGTTTATGCACATACTTACGTACGTCCATAAAGGTCTGAAATTTGCTCAGTCTCCTGGGTGGAGAAAACTTCAGACCCTTATCTAACAGTCTTTTCTCAGGATCTGTTAGTTCCTGTTTGCTGAGATTATATATCCCAGCCCCTACACTCTCTTTAGCTGATTGAACGCACCTCCCCCTCTTGTTCCTCTCTTAACTCTATAGGCCTTCTTTGGCCTTGAGTGTCCCTGGGAAAACCCCAATTCTGATATCTTTGGCCACCATCGGATTCAAAATATGGGTCCGGCCTGAATTCACCATGATATCCATAATTATCCGCATGCTGTGTGTCATAGTATCTCCTTGGGGGGTCATACCCATAGCCTCTATTGCTAGGGCCTATCTGATAGGAAACCGTGTCCAAACAAAAAGTGATGAATCCTCCACCAGTGAAAAATGATGGCTCCTTACCGACTTGCCCTGATCCCTTATGACAGGGGATCGTTAAGCGCGTGTAATTAGTAGGGATGAGCTTCGTATTCGAGTCAAACTCATGTTCGACTCGAACATCGTATGTTCGATCGTTCATCGAATTACGAACAAAACGGGTCGTTCGCGCCAAATTCGAGTTACGTTTCACAGACCATAATTCATTGTGGCATCGCTGGCTGATGATTGGCCAAGCATGCACTATGACCCGCATGCTTGGCCAATCACAGCTTGCAGAAAACGGAGAGCCATAATTGGCCAAAGGCAGGGTGGCTTTGGCCAATTATGGCTAAGGGGCTTTAGTACACGCCCCACACTATAAAAGGCCGCCTGCAGGTCAGCCTTGTGTAGTGTGTTGCGGTGGTTAAGAGAGGACAGAGAGAGTGTAATTTTTTGCAGGTAGATAGAGCAGGCAGGCTAGTCAGTTAATGTTACAGTGTTTAGAGGATATATATATATATATATATATATATATATATATATATATATATATATATATATATATATACATACCAGGTGTTGTACATATATTTATACACTGTATAGTTTAGCTAGATCAGTTCTTCCTAAGGCCTCGTACACACGGCCGAGGAACTCGACGTGCCAAACACATCGAGTTCCTCGGCCAGTTCAGCACTGAAGCCGCCGAGGAGCTCGGCGGGACGAGAGCTCCCATAGAACAACGAGGAAATAGAGAACATGTTCTCTATTTCCTCGTCGAGCTCCTCGTCGGCTTCCTCGGCCGAAAGTGTACACACGACCAGTTTCCTCGGCAGAATTCAGCCAGAAACTCGGTCGGAAGCTGAATTCTGCCGAGCAAACTGGTCGTGTGTACGGGGCCTAATTTACTAGCAGACCAGTGATTGTGCTAGCTGCAGTATTCTTACATGGTTTATTGCCTGTGTCCTCTGTACAGTAGTTTGCACCTAAAGCTACTTAGTGTGTACTGGCCATGTGCTCTGTAGTTTGCACCTAAAGATTCAGGAGCAGTGATTTCCTGAAAAAAAACGACAATTTTTAAAACTTTTTTTCCATTGATACACGTTCCCTGGGGCAAGACCCGGGTTCTTAAAGAAGTTTTACAACAATAACTTGCATATTAGGCTTTAAAATAAGCACTTTTGAATTCGAACGTTTGAGTCCCAAAGACGTCAATGGGGTTCTAAATGTTCGCGCGAACCGAACGGGGGGGTGGGGGGATTGTTCGGCTCATCCCTAGTAATTAGGAGTCTCACTCCCACAGTGTTACTCAGGCAGACTCAATCTTTAGATCAGTGGATCTAATCCAGCTTAAGATTGCAAATCACCAGTATAAGTGCCCAACATGAAAAAGATAATAACAGCTCCACATAGCGCAATAAAAGTATAAAAAATGTATTAGAAAAGTTGTATTGTACTTACAACATAGCAGAAAAGGAATGCCTTTAACCACTTGCTGACGGCCGTACGACTTTGTACGGCCTCAGCGCGGCTCCCAATTTCTAACAGGCCGTGTTTTTACGGCCTCTCCTTTACACGTTCCCCGCGCGCGCTCCCGAGCGCGCGGCGGGGAACTTCTGTACTGGCCGTGTCCCTTGGACACAGCCAGTCACAGATCGCCGTGAACGGCCAATCGGAGCGGCCGTTTCCTAGGCGATCTGTGCGGCCAATGAGAGATGATCTCATATGTTTACATATGAGATCATCTCTCATTCCCGGCTCTCGCAGACAGCGGTGCTGTCAGGGGAGAGAGGAGACGGATCTGTGTCTCTTGTACATAGAGACATAGATCGGTCACCCCCCCAGTCACCCCCCCTCCCCCACAGTTAGAACACTAATTAGGGTACACATTTAACCCCTTCCTCACCCCCTAGTGTTAACCCTTCCCTGCCAGTCACATTTATACAGTAATTAGTGCATATTTATAGCACTGATTGCAGTATAAATGTGAATGGCGCCAAAAATGTGTCAAAAGTGTCCGATGTGTCCGCCATAACGGCGCAGTCCCAATAAAAATCGCAGATCGCCGCCATTTCTAGTAAAAAAAAAGCATTTATACAGTAATTAGTGCATATTTATAGCACTGATTGCAGTATAAATGTGAATGGCGCCAAAAATGTGTCAAAAGTGTCCGATGTGTCCGCCATAACGGCGCAGTCCCAATAAAAATCGCAGATCGCCGCCATTTCTAGTAAAAAAAAAGCATTTATACAGTAATTAGTGCATATTTATAGCACTGATTGCAGTATAAATGTGAATGGCGCCAAAAATGTGTCAAAAGTGTCCGATGTGTCCGCCATAACGTCGCAGTCCCAATAAAAATCGCAGATCGCCGCCATTTCTAGTAAAAAAAAAAATTTATACAGTAATTAGTGCATATTTATAGCACTGATTGCAGTATAAATGTGAATGGCGCCAAAAATGTGTCAAAAGTGTCCGATGTGTCCGCCATAACGTCGCAGTCCCAATAAAAAACGCAGATCGCCGCCATTTCTAGTAAAAAAAAAAAAAAAAAAAATAATAATAATTCTGTCCCTTATTTTGTAGGCGCTATAACTTTTGCGCAAACCAGTCGCTTATTGCGATTTTTTTTTTTTTTACTAAAAATATGTAGAATACGTATCGGCCTAGACTGAGGATAAAAAAAAAAACGTAAAAAAAAAAATTGAGCTATTTATTATAGCAACAAAGTAAAAATATTTTATTTTTTTTCAAAATTGTCGCTCTATTTTTGTTTATAGCGCAAAAAATAAAAACCGCAGAGGTGATCAAATACCACCAAAAGAAAGCTCTATTTGTGGGGAAAAAAGGACGTTAATTTTGTTTGGGAGCCACGTCGCACGACCGCGCAATTGTCAGTTAAAGCGACGCAGTGCCGAATCGCAAAAAGTCCTCTGGTCAGGAAGGGGTTTAAGTGCCCAGTAAGGAAGTGGTTAATCTGGTGTGCCGGCGGTACACAAATTCCAGACACCCCTCCTGCTGGGGGATCGGTGCGCTGTTGTTACCTCCAGCTTGAATAAGATCCCCCAGCAGGACGGGTGTCTGGAATTTGTGTACCGGCCGGCATCAGAGGGAGGAGGCGGAGGCAGACCTCCTATCACAATTTGGATTAGCTGCAAGGATGGGAAGTGTCATCATAATGGGGGATTTTAATTATCCAGACAGACTGGGTGTAAAGAACCGCGCATTCATCTAAGGCTTACCAGTTCCAAAATGTCTTGCAGGACAATTTCATGGGTCAGAGGGTAAACGCAATAACTAGAAACAAAGCGTTACTAGACCTAATTGCCAACAATACAGACTTGATCACGGATGTAGAAATACTGGGCAATTTAGGAAACAGCGATCACAGGTCAATTGGTTTCAGTATAAATCACACCAATAGGAAACATAAGGGGAATACAAAGACAATGAATTTCAAAATAATCAACTTCCCTAAACTATGAGCCTTGCTAGAAGATACAAATTGGGATAAAATCTTAGGAACAAAAAACACGGAGGAGAAATGGGTATGCTTTAAGAGCATATTAAATAAGGGCATTGGCAAGTGCATCCCAATGCATTGATGGCTTAACTCCAACGTAAACATTCATATAATAGCAAAAGAGAAGGCTTTCAAAAAAATACAAGGCTAAAGGAACATTCTCAGCATTCCAACTTTACAAAGAATACAACAAGAAATGTAAGGGTACAAGCGGGGTGGCTAAGATAGAACACGAAAGGTACATAGCGGAGGAGAGTAATAAAAAATCCCAAGAAAGGGGGGCGCATGCGCGAGGCTCACGATGGAGGACGTGTCCCGTTAGAGCTCGGCACTCTCCGCCACATTGCCGGGACCTAACTAGCCGTCTGGACCACTCTACAACCTCGCATTTCCGAGCAATCCCCTCCGGAATACCCACCGCTCCTCCCGTGATGGTTTTAACCGGCCATCGCGGTAAAACAAAGCCAAAACCCATCAAAGAGGCGTTAGCCCGAGCCTCCTCCAAAATGGCAGCGAAGGCCTTAGCCAGACTGCAGGCCGCTCCCCCGGACGAATCTGCACAGGCTGACAGTGGGGAAGATGACTGCTCCGACTCTCACTCTGGCAGCCCCCCCAATCCTCCGGCATCAGGTATGTCTCAGACAGACTTTCTCAAGCACATGGAGTCCATGCTGCAAAAAGCCCTTAAAGTAACATCTGACCAAATAACAAATAGACTGTCCCGTGAAATCAGGGAGCTGGGCCAGAGAACATCTGATCTAGAAACCAGGGTGGACGACCTGGAACTCACCCTCCAAGAACAGGCCCAGGAGCAGGCAGCCTTGCGTGATGAGAACGCCACCCTCCTCTCACGCCTGGAGGACGCGGAAAATCGCTCCCGCAGGTCAAATTTACGCATCTGTGGCATACCTGAGTCCGTCGACGATTTACAGTCCTTCTCAACAGCCCTATTCCAAGAACTCTCAGCTTCCTCCATACCGATTGAGCGGCTAGAATTTGATCGAATCCACAGGGCACTCACCCGACGTCAGCAGGACGGTCCCCCTCGGGACATTATCGTTAAATTGCATTTTTTCCGTACAAAAGAGCAGCTGCTGGCTGCTGCCCGAAACAAGGACGCCCTCCTGTTCCAGGGCCATGCTTACCAGCTCTTTTCTGACCTAGCCCCCCTCACCATTGCCAAGCGCCGCGCCATGAAACCACAGCTACAGGTGCTTCTGCAACACCATTTGAAGTATACCTGGCGCTTTCCTTTTGCTTTACAGTTTACCCATCAAGGTCAGCAACACACGTGTACATCGCCGGATTCTCTCCAGCGTCTCTTAGAAACCCTGCGTCTGGTCGTCCCTGCACAATCTTCAGAGACTAATTTGCCCCGCACTCCAGCCCGGGATGCTGCCCATCCATATGGATCAACCCCACAAAGGCCCCACCCGGGTCCATCCTCTGTTCGGAAGGGAACCCCTGCTCATACTCCAAAATCCGGTCTCCCTGACCGCCGACTATACTCGCCTCGTTGAGCCTGTTTACCTGTCTTTTTTCTTACAGGTTTTTTCTTTACAGTACTCCCCTGACGTCGAAGTTAGCCTCCTCTCCTGAGTTGAGATGATCGAATCGCATGGATCTTCCATTGCACTTCAACTTGCCTATGGACGATTCGTCATTTGAGGCACACAGGGACTACTGGCTCTGGCTTTCTCTCCCTTTGAGGAGGGGATTGCTGTAATCTACCTCCAACCTGGAGGTTGCTAAGGTCCAGATTTACACTTTTCCTAAAAGCTTTTTTTTTCTGTATTATTATTTTATTTATGTTTAAATTGTGTTTTATTTAATGTTGACGTTCCAGACAGTTTGACTGGATTTTTTTTTCTCCTTATCTTAAGATCCACCCATTACGGGTGATTATCTAAGTGATGCTGGGTTGATCTCCGCCTGTATTCTACGGCGTGCTGGCTGACATTGACCCTTGAGTGATATTTGAAATGTGCAAAGCCTCTTGTTATAGCCGTAACTGTATGAATGGGATACTGCTACCCCATCATCACTAGGTTGTTTATAGTTCCTCTCTGTCCTGATCCCTCCCCTCCCCTTCCCCCCTGATCCCTTCCCCCTGATCCTCCCCCCCGATCCTTCCCCTTCCACCCCCCCCTTACTGCCCCCCACCCCCCCCAACTTCCCTCCTCTCTTTCCCCTCCTCCATCTTCTTACCTTTTTCACCCCCTCCCCACTCTTCCTGCCCCTCACCATATCTTTATTTTCCCGTCCTGATATTCCCACCCATCTCCAATCCCTCCTTGTACCCCCTCCCACCTCTTTTTTATTTTTATTTTTTTCCCACCCTCCCCCCCCCCCCCCCCCCGAGATTTTACCCTTTTATAATGTTTTCCTGATCTCAAAGGGGTCCCCCCTCTCTGGACTTCTTATATGGCTTTGCACAGGCTGGGCTGCAGTTGTCAGCCCAGCTGATTTTTGTTCTTATCAGCAATTTTAGCACTGCTTGTAGATATGTGCTAATAAGCACTAGTCTCTATCCACCTAACTGTTTATTATATGTCGTTTTGTATAATATATTATGTTTCTCCCGCTTGTGGCGGAGAGTCGTCACTGCTCCCCTTTTCCTACGGTCCACCCACCCACGGGCTAGCTGGCTGGCCCCTGTGTTGGTGCACTATTTAGTCGGGCGATAGAGTTACACTCTTCCCCTTCTCTTTGTCCATTTGCTTGCCCTACATGATTGCTCTTATTTTCTTTTTCCTCATCGCTTTTTTTTCCCTTTCTCCTTTTCTCCCCTATTTCTCAGGTCGGCTGGGCTGCGTGACCCCGATGGTCTCATTTTGCTATCCTACTCCTGATCCTGGATGGCCCCCTTGACTGTGCTCTCGTTGAACGTTAAAGGTCTCAACTCACCGCATAAGAGAGTCAAGGCCTTCCAAACTTTTGCTACTTTGAAGGCAGGTATTGTAGCTCTCCAAGAAACCCATTTTTCAGCTCGCACCACCCCTAAATTTTTCAGTTCCCGGTACCCACAGGTGTATACTGCCTCGGCCTCCACTAAACATCGTGGTGTCCTGATTGCACTGCACCACACCCTTCCCTTCACAGTGCAATCGGAGATCAGGGATCCGGAAGGCCGATACATTATACTAGTGGGACTACTCCAGGATGTTGAAACTACCCTAGTCTCTTACTACGCCCCAAATACTAATCCAAATCCTTTCTTCTCACATCTGCTACAGGTGTTGCGCTCACACTGTAGAGGGACACTGTTCCTGTGTGGAGACTCTAACTCAGTTTTACAGCCGCACATCGATAAATCACCTTATGCTCCTGATCAGTATTCCCCCTCTCTACGCTTTCGTAAACTCTTGCAACAAGCCTCCCTGCTTGACACCTGGCGAGAATGTAACCCAACTAAAAAGAATTTCACCTTTTACTCTTATCCGCATAAATCATTCTCTAGAATCGACCATATTTTTATCTCAGTAGCCTCCTCCCCCACTTTACTTAAATCCGTAATTCAACCCATCTCCTGGTCCGACCACTGTGCAGTGCTTACCACCGTCTCCTCCCTAATCCCTTTGTCCACAGACCGCACATGGTGTATAAATGAAGCCCACCTATCCAACCAATCATATTGTTTTGATATTCAAATTGCTTTAGCGGATTATTTGAAACACAACGCCATCCCTGATATCTCCCCTGTCCTCCTCTGGGAAGCCCATAAACCGGTTATCCGGGGCAAATGTATCTCAGTATCCACTCATCTGAACCAAGATAAAAAAATTAGGCTAGCTGAACTGGAATCTGATTTCCATCTCTGCTCTCTTCAATTTCAATCCTCCCCCACCGAAGCCCATAGAATTTTGATGGAAAAATCTAAGACTGAATTGGATTTAGCCCTGGCCGATTCGGCTGACAAGGCCATCCGTAGATCATGTCACACCATCTACACTAAAGCCAACAAACCAGACTCCTTTTTGGCCCTTCGTCTCCGTCGCCCTGAGAGGAACCATGTTCCGACAAGGTTACGGATAGACAAACACACCTACACCAGTAATCCTATAAAAGTCCTAGCTGAGTTTCGACGGAGGTTACATGACCTCTACAATACCCAGTCTGTTTTCTCCCCCTCCATGGCAGATTCGTTATTTCAGGATATCCCCTTACCCACTTTATCAGATTCGAATCGTGAGTGCCTCGAGAGACCCGTCACAGTGGATGAGGTCTTAGCTGCTATCAAAACTCTTAAATCTCATAAACGACCTGGTCCTGACGGGCTCTCGGGCACTTACTTTAAGAAATTTGCTGGTACCCTCGCCCCTCTCCTTGCTAACTCCTTCAATGCATTACTCCGACAACAGTCTTTTGGAAGGGACACCCTGACAGCCATCATAGCCATGATCCCTAAACCCAACGTAGATAACTCCCTCTGGTCGAACTTTCGGCCTATCTCACTCTTAAATCTTGATATTAAGTTACTAGCTAAAGTTATGGCCCTGCGTCTTAACCCCATTATTGGGAGACTGATTCACAAAGATCAGGTGGGCTTCATACCACGCCGGCAGGCTAGTGATAACATAAGACGAGTTGTTCTCCTACAACACCTAGCCAGAACACGCAAGATCCCTATGCATTTACTATCCCTTGACATCAGGAAGGCCTTTGATACGGTCTCCTGGCCCTATCTAAATTACATCCTGGCCAGTTGGGGCTTCGGTCCACACTTTTTGCAATGGGTGAATTCCCTTTATAACCATCCCCAGGCCTACGTTAAATATTCAGGTTTCCGTTCAGAGAGCTTTCCGATAGGGAGGGGTACTAGACAAGGGTGTCCCCTATCCCCTTTGATATTCGCTCTGGCTATAGAACCTTTGGCAGCCCTGATTAGAGCTAGCCCTGATGTCAAGGGATTGGAGGTGGCCTCTACCTCACATAAAATCTGTCTATTTGCAGATGATGCACTTTTATTTGTCACCTCTCCCCGTACATCTCTCCCAAACCTCGTAAGAATTTTGGAACAGTTTGCCAATGTCTCTGGCCTAGAGGTGAACAAATCTAAATCCAAGGCTCTCAATGTTTCTCTTCCCCCCTCAGAAGTCACCCATCTGCAAGAGTATTTCCCCTTCGCTTGGTCTACCACCTCCCTCCCATATTTAGGTATTAAATTAACTTCGGATTTATCTTCCCTTTACAGAACTAACTACCTCCCTATGCTGTCACACTTAACCGCTTTAATGGATTCTTGGAAACCGCTTTGTGTTTCCTGGTTGGGACGAGTGGCAGCCGTAAAGATGTCTTTACTCCCAAAGCTGCTGTACTTATATAGAGTTCTCCCGATTCCGGTCCCCTCATATTTTCACCGTGTCATTCAATCTAGAGTCTTTAAATATGTTTGGGGTCCCATAAAACCACGAGTTTCTAGATCTATACTCCTGCGTAATAAACTTAGTGGAGGCCTGGGTGTCCCTAATTTTGCCCGCTATTATCAGGCTGCACAACTTGCCCAAATTACATTATTTCACGCCACATCGGAAACGCCTATTTGGGTTAGTTTAGAGGCCGTTGATATTTATCCCTTGCTAATCTCTAATCTCCTATGGTTACCCCCGCTGGCTCGTAGTCCAATTCTCAATCCGGTAACACGCCACTCACTTAAGCTATGGGATAGTTTACGTGGCCGTTTTCGACTGTTGTTCACCCATGCCCCGCTACTATCTTTTTTTGGCCATCCGCAGTTCTATCCCGCATACACAGAACCTGACTCTTTTCATCTATGGCTCCGGGCAGGACTACACAGGATAGGGGACCTTGTTACTGACACGTCCCTCAAGTCCTTTCCAGACTTACAAGCTCAGGCTAAACTTCCCCCTAGGGAATGTTTCCACTACCTACAAATAACTCATTTTGTTCGCTCAATTATAGGGGACTGTTCCTCCCTGGACAGTATGTCCGTCTTTGAAAACATATGTCAATCGGATCCCCACGCCCCTGGTATCATCTCCCGCCTTTATAGTCATTTTACCTCTGACTCCACTGACCCTCCCCTCTACGCTGCACAGTGGTCCAAGGATCTCCAGATAACATTGGATAGGGAGGATTGGATTGGTATTTGGAACCGCACAAAATCCTCATCCCAAAACATTATAGCCCTTGAGGCCAATTATAAGGTCCTGATGCGATGGTACCTAGTCCCTGCTAGGATTTCTAAATTTCTACCCTCCTACCCAGCGGGATGTTTTCGTGGATGTGGAGAGAGGGGTACACATGAGCATATCTGGTGGTCTTGTCCGATAGTGAGACGGTTCTGGATAGCAATATTTCAAATAGCCTCCACCCTATTACAAGAAAAAATTTCGCCCGACCCATCCCTAGCCCTTTTGAATCATATACAATCAGATTTTACCAGAGCCCAGGTTAGACTCTTGCTTCAACTGACTACTGCTGCCAAGCAAACTATTGCTAGGGCTTGGAAGACCCCAACTATACATATTGCAGAAGTTAAGAATAGGGTGACTCAGGCGATGATCCATAGTAAGATTGAGGCCAGGATTCTCGACCGAATGGCTCAACACGACAAAACCTGGACCCCCTGGGTGGAACATTTTCTGCCCCCGGGATTTGATTTAACTCTGTTAGTATCTTAAGACATGATGTGTGCTCCGACCACACTGAATCCGAACCCGTTGGGGTTTGCGCGACTCAGCCGACATCCTTCCTACCCCTCCTACCTTCTCCAGGCCGCTCCGGCCTTCTCTTCCCCTTCTATTCCCCTTGTCCTCTCTTTTCTAATCTTTTTCTTTCTTTTCCTTCTCTGTTCTTAATTGAAATGCTCTTGTTTGTGTTTACTGGGCAAGGCTACTAGCTATTGCCTAGTGTTACATCCCGTTATGTCCCAGTATAATGTACAGAGTACCCCCTTTTTTTGGTATATATGCCTTTGATGATACAGGACCTCCCCTATCCTCCCCCCCCCCCTACTTATGTTGATATTTCTGTTAATTTTCTCTTGCTACGGATTGGTTGGTCCTTTCATCTTTACGAGATATACTTGACAATCCTCATTTTGTATTTTGACCCTCCACACCTTATATATTTTGTAATCGTCTTTAAGCTGATACTTGCCTCTGGTGGATTGTACCAGTATGTTTTCATTTGTGTGGTAACATGCAAATAATTGTTTCTGTACTCTGTCATTTGCTCTTTAATAAAAAATTTGAAAAGGAAAAAATCCCAAGAAAGTACATAAATAGTAGGAAAGGGAGGTCAGATCATATTGGTCCCAAAGAATGAGGAAGGGAATCTGGGTACTAAGGATGGAGAGATGGCAAAGGTATTGAATTTATTATTTTCTTCAGTCTTCACATGGGAATCAGGGGGCTTCAGTAACCAAAACTGCAATGTTTATCCTCATGACATGTCACAGGAAGCACACTCATGGCTAGCAGAGGACAGAATTAGAAATAGACTTGGGAAACGTAACATTAATAAGTCACCAGGACCAGATGGATTGCACCCGAGGGTCCTTAAGAAACTCAGTCAAGTAATTGCCAGACCATTGTTCATAATTTTTACGAACAGTCTATTGACTGAAATTGTATCAGCTAATTGAAGACAAGCCAATGTAGCACGAATATTTAAAAAAGGAGTTCCCTGGAAACTACAGACCAGTTAGCCTAACATCAATTGTATGCAAGCTCTTGAACAGGATGATAAGGCACTATATACAATATTTTAGCAATGACAGTTGTATCATTAGCAGTAATCAGAATGGACTTATGAAGAATCGTTCTTGCCAAACCAATCTATTAACCTTCTATGAGGAGGTGAGCTGTCATCTAGATAAAGGAAGGCCGTAGACGTGGTGTATCTGGATTTTGCAAAAGAATTTGATATAGTTCCCCATAAACGTTTACCGCAATAAGGTCAGTTGGCATGGACCATAGGGCGAGTACATGGATTGAAAACTGGTTACAGGGACAAGTTCAGAGGGTGTTGATAAATGTGGAGTACTCAGAATGGGCAGGGGTGGAAACTGGGGTCCCCTAGGGTTCGGTCTTGGACCAATCCTATTTAATTTATTCATAAACGACCTGGGATAAACAGTTCAATCTCTGTATTTGCAGATGATACTGAGCTAAGCAGGGCAATAACTTCTCCACAGGATGTGGAAACCTTGCAAGAAGATCTGAACAAATTATTGGGGTGGGCAACTACATGACAAATGAGGATTAAAAATGTAAAATAATGCATTTGGGTGGCAAAATATGAATGCAATCTATTCACTGGGGGGGAGAACCTCTTGGGAAATCTAGGATGGAAAAGGACCTGGGGGCCCTAGTAAATGACAGGCTCAGCAATGGCATGCAATGCCAAGCTTCTGCAAGCAAAGCATACAGAATATTGGCATGCATTAAAAAAAGGGATTAACTCCAGAGATAAAATTATAATTCTCCCACTCTACAAGACTCTGGCCTGGCCACACCTAGAGTATGCCGTCCAGTTCTGGGCCTCAGGAAGGATGTGCTGGAACTGGAGAGAGTCCAGAGAAGGGCAACAAAATGACTAAAGGGACTGGAGGAAAGGTTACGAGCACTGAACTTGTTCTATCTGGAGAAGAGACGCTTGAGAGGGGATATGATTTAATTGTACAAATACCATACTGGTGACCTCACAATAGGAATAAAACTTTTCCCCGTAAGAGAATTTAATAAGACATGTGGCCATTCACTAAAATTGGAAGAAAAGCGGTTTAACCTTACGTAGAGGGTTCTTCGCTGTAAGAGAGGTTAGGATGTGGAATTCCCTTCCACAGGCAGTGGTTTCAGCAGCGACCAACGATAATTAAAAAAAAAACTCTTAGATAAGCACCGGAACCACGACAAGATACACGGATATAAAATGCAATACTGACATAAAATCACACACATAGGTTGGACTTATCTTATCGTATCTTTTTTAAATCTCGCCTACTATGTAACTATGTAACTAAAGGTTATATGGAAGTATTTCAAATTGATTCTTGACCTCTGATACTTGTTCTGGGTTAGTGAATCAGAGAGTAGTGAAGTCAAGCTTTTTCTTGCCAGATCGTGTTTCTCTTTTGCTTGGTGCACTTTAATGCTATCTGTCCTGTAAAACACATAATTCTTCTTCTATACATGTGTAGCACTACCTCCGAAGAAGCCGATGGTTTGTTTTGGGTGGCATGTTACCTCATGGCTCCTCTGCCATCTAGGGGTGTATGGTGAATGTAGCAGTAACAGAATGTCCACGACAGGTGTCTTTTCTGTGCTCTTTATTACCCAGCTGGGTAAAAACAGTAAAACTTGTGGTGAAAGGTAGAGTTGAAAGTAGAAGGAGAACAGCAGATCCAGGCATAGTAATAGGGAAACAGTCCTGCTCCCACGTGTAACACTTCTTGCGCCACTCCTGCCTGAGTGGATTTGGTGTACCTGGACAGGACTCTCTCACTGACCTGGCAGCCAGAGTATCACTCGGAACTTAGAGGAAAAGTCTCTGCCACAGACCCTCCTTGGAATTGAGATAGTGGAGGTGATTCTCCTTAATAGACTTAGCCTGGATCTCCTTCAGATAATTTACTGGTCCCCGACTGATAGGTGACCAACGTCCATCCTTTCAGTAACTGGTTACCTCGATCCCAAGTGGATTGTCAAGACCCTATTGGATCACCAGCCTCTCTTGGCTCTCCTCAGATGGACTCCCCACTGAGCAGCTTCCTCAAGGGAACAATGCTTGGGATCTTCTTAATGATAGGGACCCAGTCGTATACTGGGGCCCAGCCATAGCTCAAATGTTCCGGACCAACATGGTCTCAGAACCAGGAATACCGTGTGGCACATTCACCCTGGCAGGCCATTTTTCGGGGCGCCATGATGCAGTCACCCTGAAGGTGGGTGCCGCACTCGAAGAAAGCCCAGACCAATGGCGTCTGTCTCATAAATACCCTTATCCAGCATGCACAGCGAGGAAAAACCCTCCTGATTGGCTGATGGGGAAAAGCACCCAAACCTCAACTCACTGCTGCCACCCATCGTCCTGGGGTGGGAATAGCAACCCAGAAGCAATAGAATGAGCCCACAGCACAGCCACGCTGAGACAGAGACCCAATTTGAACAGATTAACTGGATCAGAGCCAACTAACTCTCTGATCCCCCTCTAAATTTAAGCTAGCACCGGTACCTTGAAGTAACCAGGCGCTACACACTCCCCCCACTTGAATGGACACTGTCCTCAGTGTCCCAACAAAAAGGTGTTCAAGCCTCACCTGAATCTGCTTTTAACAGTAAAGAGAAGAAATAGAGGATAGAAAAATATAACAATATAAACCAATAAAAAACATTACTTTGTACAATCTTCACAGTGATGACATCAAACATTCCTGACTATCTATCCTGCCCCATTCTCCGACAGTTTTCATAGATGATCAACAACCTGCAAAATAAAAATAAAGATAAAAAAAATCTCTCAGACATTACAGTAGTCTGATACAAGACTTATCGTGAGATCATCAGGCTTCCTCTGGGATCCCTAAACAATATAGAAATATATAAACACAAAGGTCAACTTTGGCAAGTTGGATCAGTTATCTCATTCGGTGAACATATCAAGCTAGTGGTCCTCCGGTTCCAAAAGTATTTACTCTACACAGTGAATGGCTTTTTCCTGGGCAATTGTAGCGTTTTTTTTTTTTCAAAATGGTCGTCTTTTACCTCATTCATGACCTACTATGGTCTAATCCTGGTTGCACTTGCTCCCCACAACATAAAAAAATAAATAATGATAATATAAAAATAGAGAAGCAGAGGGGCTTTGTGAGCTGTCCAATCTATAGTCGAAAGTAAAAAATATTTTGGCAGCTACCCTCCCTGTGAGTTATTAACCATATGTATGCTGCCATGGAAAGCACCAGGAAAACGGAAAATTGAATACTTACCTTTCCGTAATTTTCTTTTCCTGGTGCCTGTCCATGGCAGCATACGCCCTCCCTTGCCATAATCCTTAAATGTTTGAGTCTAGTTACAAGAATGGTGTATGGGAGAGGCTGACACTCTTTTAAAGAGTTATAATTGGTCCTGTGGGTTGGTTGGGGGCGGGGTTACCAACCATATGTATGCTGCCATGGACAGGCACCAGGAAAGGAAAATTACGGAAAGGCAAGTATTCAATTTTCCGTTTTTCCATAATGGGTGCCCCTTTGGGGTTGTGCCTTACCCTCACTTTCCTCCTGCTCTATCTGGCACCCAAGTCACGTCAGTGACCTCATCATCATCATCCCCTCCATCCTCATTATTACTGGAGCCAACTTGGCAATATACTGCAGCTCGGGGAACATGACTGCCAATTTGCTGTTTACCAGTGTTTTTCCCTCTCTGTAGGCTTATGTCCCTACCTTCCTGAACCTCAAGACAAAGATCTGAATCAATTAATGGCTTTGCATCATCAAGGAACATTTGACTGATGCTGTGTTGAATTAACTATGCTGACTCCTCCATGCCTGATGCTAGGGCTATAGCAGGAGTAGCTGTGGACAAGGACACAGAATAAGCCACTGGCAGCTGCGGTGGATTGTGCACTAGTCTTTACTTTGGTGATGGAAGATGAGGAGAATGAGGATGGTTTAGTAAGCCAGTCCACCACCACCTTTGCATGATGTGGCTGGATAGCAGGGGCAACATCACTAAACAGAGGAAATTATGCCCTGCCTGAGGACGGACCACGTCTACCTTTGCCTGTGGACACAGACACTGCTGGCCCCCTTACAGTGCCATGGGAACATCTGCCTTTCCTTGTTGGCCCCCCAGACATGATGGGGGCTTATTAACAAAATATTATAAAGATGGTCAAATGTGTACGTGGATGCACTTTAATCAATGGAAAGTGGCGTTTGGTGCACTTTAACTTGAATACTCACTACACACAGATACACTCCACTGACACACTACAATATATTGCAGTAAAATTGCACTGACACACCGCAATATACTGAGGTAAACATGCACTAACGCACTAAAAACATACTTAGTTAAAATGTGTAATAACGCACTGAAATATACTGCATTAAACGTGCCCTAATGCACTGAAATATACTGTGTTAAACTTGCAATAACACACTGCAACATACTGCAGTAAACCTACAATAATGCATTGAAACAAACTGCATTAACCGTGCACTATTGAACTGCAATATACTGCGGTAAACCTGCAATAACACACTAAAATATACTGCATTAAATGTGTACTAATGCACTGCAAAATACTATGGTAAATATGCAATAATGCACTGAAATATACTGTGTTAAATGTGCACTAACACTGCAATATGTTGCGCTAAATGTGCACCAATGCACTGAAATATACTACATTATACATGCACTAACACACTGCACTATCCTGCAGTAAACCTGCAATGAAGCTGAACCTGCAATGAACCTGAATTATACTGCATTAAACGTGCAGTAACACATTGCAATATACTGAGGTAAACCTGCAATAATGCACTGAAATATACTGCATTAAATGTGCAGTAATGCACTGTAATATACTGCAGTAAACCTGCAATAACACACTAAAATGTGAGTAGAAGTAATTATTGTGCTATTCCTAAAATAAGGAGAGGGGAAGCAGCTACACAAGAATATGACAAAAATTTAAAAACAAGTTGGAATAAATATGTAGCGCTAAGAAATGTGCAACTGTGAAATATGTCAACATCACTAGCAATCTAAAACCCAACAGGGAAAAAAGAATAGTGCAAAACAAAAATAAGTCCACACAGTGAAGGTTGTATGGTGACAGTGTCCGTCACAAGGGATGTGCCTTCAAATCAATGATATGACTAAACACTCTTATAAAATGTGATCACAAATAAAAGCACTATAGGGAGCCTGGTTCACCACATTGCTTTTATTTGTGATCAGTGCATTTTATCTTGTGTATGTCGGTTTTTATCAATAGAAAACAGCTTTTTTTGACCTGCACTATTGGAAGCTCCCTTTTTTCTTTTCATGCTCTTTTGGACGTGAGTTTTATTTAGGTTTTTCCATCTGGTCATTGCCATCCCAGTTTGTGGCTGTCACCATCACGATTTTAAGTGTTTCTGGATCTCCCCTGAATCTCTCGGATCGTTTGGTCTACTTGTAGATTGGGATATCCATGCTTGATTGATCTTTGGTCGTCGACAGTTGGGTCTAATGGTTCCGTTTGTGGCTATCACCATCAAGATTCTATCGAGAGACTTTTTGAGTTCTCCCGGATCCCTCGGATCATTTGGTCCACCTGCCAATTGGGATATCCATGTCTTTTTGATCCATTGTCGCTGACAGCCGGGTCCAACGGTTCAGATAAGAGTTTAGTCTTTTCATTCATTTGAAGGCATGTCCCTTGTGATGGTCTACACATCATCATCCTTATTGTGAGAACCACCACCAATTTGTGATGGACACTGTCACTATACAACCTTCACCGTGTGGGCTTATTTTTATTTTTCACTGTTCTTTTTTTCCTTGTTGGGTTTTAAATTGCTAGTGATTTTGACATAGTTCACAGTTGCACATTTATTAGCACTACATATTTATTCCCAACACACTGAAATATACTGCGTTAAACGCGCAGTAACACACTGCAAAATTCTGCAGTAAACCTGCAAAAACTCACTGAAATATACTGTGTTAAACGTGCAGTAACACACTGGAATATACTGAGGTAAACCTGCAATAACGCACTGAAATATATTGCATTAAATGTGCTGCAATGCACTGTAATATACTGCAGTAAACCTGCAATAACACACTGAAATATACTATGTTAAACGTGCAGTAATGCACTGCAATATACTGCAGTAAACGTGCACCAATGCATTGAAATGTACTGCATTAAACATGCACCAACGCACTGCAATACACTGCTGTAAATCTGCAATAATGCACTGTAATATACTGCATTAAAACTGCAATAACGCACTGCAATGTACTGCAGAAAACGTGTAGCAACACATTAAAATATACTGCAGGAAACCTGCCCTGACAAAATAAAATGAAACTAAAGTAAAAATTAACAGCCGCACTACACTCACACTGCACTATCACTAGATTCAAACTAAACTGATGGTAAAGTAAAAATTAATGGTTGCACCACACTCACACTAAACCATCACTAGATTCACACAAAAGTGATACTTTACACTCACAATAGAATGCTAGAATTAATCATTTGAATGTCCACAGATGTAAACACAATCAGATATTCAACCAAAACTTATTGGAAAAGTGCCAGAATAGATCCAAAGCCTCCACCAATTGGTAGCAAATGCATGCTTACCAAACCAATATGTTCCCCTAATCATACAGAAGTCATGCAATAATGTGCACAACTACTACATCTCCCCCATTCTCAGAGTTGATGGATAGCTCTGTTTGTTATACTGTAGGTCACCAAAAAATAAGAGCAAACACCCCATATAGTGTAAAATCACCCAAAAACTTTTATCTAACAGTCCAGCACGGCACCCATTCATTTATGCCAATTGCGCATTGAAAAAACACATTCAGGCAGGCAACTACTGGGTCACTTACTCCAGTGCAATGATGTCAGCATGTAGCTCCTTATGCGTTTCACCATATGTGACATCTTTCAGGACATGGGTACCGTGCTGGACCTACGCTCCTTATAAAGACAACCTCTAAGCCTCACTTTGGATAAAATTGTGTCTACACTCCTTCATTTAACCAAGCCTTAAGCATGGGCCAAATATCGGGCAGTATTGGCCAGTTCAATAGAAACTGGCCGACATTAAGCCTATGTCTGGTGGAAATCCAATACAACTCACCACCCAAATAACACCATTCCTACAGTAAAGCATGGAAGTGGTAATATCCTATTATTGGGGTGTTTCTCTGCAGCAGGGACTGGAGTACTTGTCAGGATAGATGTAAAAATGGGTGGGGCAAAATGCCATCAAATACCTTTGCCAGATAGTTGTCAATGTGAAGGAGGTTTACTTCCAACAATTGTAGAACGAATTCAGTGTATATGTTCTACAATTGCTCGACTACTTATGTCATCTACTGTATCTCCTGTCCTTGCGGCCTGTTATATATTGGCCGTACCATTACACCCCTTCGCACAAGAGTTGGCGAACATAGGCGGGCTGTTCATATATATATTAATTTTGTCCTTCCTGTTGCATTATACATTGCGCTAGTTCAGTGTCTATATGTTAGCCATCTCTGTCTAATTCAGTTCGTGTTGGATATTGACGCTTGCCGCCAGCCTATCACAGCAGTTCCTTTCCTTTTTAATACGTCTGTCTTCTATGGACAGCATGGATCTGAAGAAACAGCTGACGCTGTGAAACGCGTAATCCCATTGGCTGGCCTGGACTCCCACGTCACTTCCGGTGCGACGGCGGGACGCTGCGCTCCACGGTGAAGCGCACGCCGAATCTCTGTGGCCTTTCCGGTGTTCCTATCCCCGGACATCGAATATCATCAGCCTGCTGCTGCCCGCGATTTGGACACCCGCTAGTCGTGATCACTGAATGACTCCAGGCACGCATCTCATCACCGATCATCTGCATCTCTCCATTCCGGTTCTGTGCCTACTATCTACCTCTGTTTGTGAGTAGGCATTGCACATGTATATTTATTTTATTTGTATTCTCCATTAAATTTGGGCTTATTGCACTTAGATTGGCGCATCTTGTCCCTTCTTCTGCAAAAAAGAGTAGTCTGTTTCAATATATCTTCACTAACTGTGGACATCTAGACTTTTCAATATTTGCCCAAAAGCAGTAATTAAAGAAAAACATGGTTCAACAAAATACACACAAGGGGGTGATCCTTTTTTCAACTCAGTGATTCTGTTTTTGATTTTTTTGTATTTTGTCTGACATGTTGGTGCTATATCTTTCACTTAGATGTTATAAAATGTACTTGCATATGGCGTGTTGTGTATGTTATCTCCTGATTCTCTTTTGAATAAAACTGAACTGTTTAAAAAAAGTAAATACAGCTGGAAAAAAAAAGAAAGAAAAAAGCTGTGTCTGTCATTACAGGCTGCAAAGTAAAATTTGATTATTTTAAAAGGGGGGTGATTCTTTACTAGGGATGATCCCGATGTTCGAGTCGAATGTAAATTTGACTCGAACATCGGGTGTTCGCCTGTTTGCCAAATAGCGAACATTATGCAATGTTCGTGGCAAATTCGAAAGCCGCGGCATACAGTTTAAAAGTCTATGGGAGATTAACATGAAAAATCAAAAGATACAGTGGGTATAGTAAAGAATAAGGATGAGCCGAACACCCCCCGGTTCGTTTCACACCAGAACTTGCGAACAGGCAAAAAATGTGTTCGAACCTTTTGAACACCTTTAAAGTCTATGTGACATAAACATGAAAAATCAAAAGTGCTCATTTTAAAATTGTATATGCAAGGCATTGTCATAGAAAAAGTCATAGAAAGTGTTTGGGGACCTGGGTCAATGCAAATTTTTTTTTTAGAACGCCCATTTTTTCGGGAGCAGTGATTTTAATAATGCTTAAAGTGAAACAATAAAAGTAAAATATTCCTTAAAATGTTGTGCCTGGGGGTGTCTATAGTATGCCCAAAGCATCCTCCCCATGTTGTGGGTATGTGGCCTGGTACGGTTCATGAGGGGAGCGCTCTCTCGTCCCCCCATTTTTTCTGCTGCCTGCCAGGTTGTGTGCTCAGATAAGGGTCTGATATGGATTTTTGGAGGGACCCCTATGCCTTTTTTTTTTTTGGCGCAGTGTTCCCCTTAATATCCATACCAGACCTAAAAGGCCTGGTATGAAATTTGCCTGGTAATGGACTGGGGGGGGGGGGGACCCATGCCATTTTTTTCAATGATTTTTATGTATATTAATGAGAACTGACATGTAATTTTGCTGCGGCACTGTTCTAAACATGGGGAAAATGTGCCACTTTACAGGCATACTATAGACACCCCTTAGGCACGAAATTTAAAGAAATATTTCACTTTTATTGTTTCACTTTAAGCATTATTGAAAACTTTTGCATTGATACATGTACCCTGGGGCAGGACCGGATCCCCAAACACTTTTTATGGCAATAACTTGCATATAAGCCTTTAGAATTTTCACTTTTGTTTTTTTATGTTCCTGTCCCATAGACTTTAACGGTGTTCGCGTTTTCGAAAAATTTTTATGCCTGTTCACAAGTTCTGGTGTGAACCGAACCAAGGGGGTGTTCGGCTCATCCTTATTCTTTACTGTACCGACTATCTTGAAAGACTACTAGTCAGAAACAGCTGTGCCTCTAATTCTGCATATATACAGATTTGAGGCTCAGGGCACAGGAACGTCATGGTTATTTTTCAAGAGACACACAAGATAAAATTTGAATTTTCCATTTTCCAGGGTACGGCCTAAGCATGAGAGCAAATTTTCATTTGGGTTCAGGTTCACTTTAACACAGTCACTCTATCCCAGATATTACATGAACATATAAATGACACATCTAGCAAATTCTTATGTTATAATCTAAAAGTGTATATGGAAATATTTAAAGGTAGACTTTAAAGGGGTTGTAGAGGTTTGTTTTTTATTTTCTAAATAGGTTCCTTTAAGCTAGTGGATCGTTGGTTCACTTACCTTTTCCTTCGATTTCCCCTCTCAAAGTTGTTTTCTTTGTCTGAATTTCTCACTTTCTGTTCTTCCTCCGTAAGCTGTTCTGAGAGACTAACCCCCATGGATGATGGGGGCAAGCTTACTGAGGAGAAACAGGAAGTGAGAAATTCAGACAAAGAAAAAAAAATGTAGAAGGGAAATGGAAGGAAAAGGTAAGTGAACCAACAATTCACTAGCTTAAAGGAACCTATTTAGAAAATAAAAAACAAACCTTTACAACCCCTTTAGGTCAAAGTCCAGTTATGAACTTCGGAATAATTATTCTTGTGTCAAATATTTCCTTTAAACCTATTCATTTATCTGACCAATTTGTCTTTCCGGTCTCTTCAGCTTCTTTGTGCTGTCTGTATCTTACTTCACACTGCATAATTTGTCCAGGAAGCCTAGCAGTCATATTGTCAGTTCCATTTTTATGTTTAATTTAGCATGGTAGGATGTCTTTGTTATTTGCTCTCTGGAAAACCTCAATCACGGGCATATTCACTGCTTACTGCCCACACGTTCCATGACTAATGCCTAATCTCTTCCTGGAGTGCAGACACAAACTTGTCACCTTGTATGATATACAAAGACAAGGTGATGTAAAGGTCATAATGCATGCTGAGCAATCTCCTTGTACTGTAAAAGTTTTTTTAAATGCCACAGTTTCTCATTGCATTTGAATGGGTGAAATATCTACTGTACTTTATTTTTATGTAATAGACTCTTTGTGCTTCTACAGGGGAAGATCAAATAACAGACATATATGTCACAGAACTATATTTGGTCATTATAATAGAAGGATGACATTTCTCCTGCAGTCAGAGGTGAATCATGATGATCAATGAGGTTTTTAAAAGAGGGACCCATAGGCAGGGCCATCTTACTGAGTGAGCACAGACCGGGGGCCCCAGAGCCGGACAAATTGATCCCCCAAGACCCCCCCCCCCCCGAGAATGGGGTTGCCACCTGTACAAGCTGTGCCCGGGCTTGTGTCCTCCAGCCAGTGTGGGAAGTACCTTCAGCCCTCCATCTCCCCCCTGTGGCTGGATGCGGTCTCATACTTTTCCGCCAACGGCACTAACTTTCCGCCCCCTCCTTTGGTGTCAGTGATGACTGCTTCCTCCCTCCCCATCACGACCCCCTCCTGTGGCTGGATTGCACTGATGCACTGTCTCCCGCCACCAGCACCCCATGCCTTCAGTGGTGAACGATCCCGAGTCCCCCATCATCAGATCCCCGCCTTAATGTGCAGATCAATCAGCAAAGCAGCACGCTCCCCCTTCTTCCCCCACTCCAGAAGGGCCATGAGACCCCCCTCTCCTTTGTCAGCTCCCCCTCCTCTCTGCCAGAACCCCCCCTCCTCTCTGCCAGAACCCCCCTCCTCTCTGCCAGAACCCCTATTTTTACTGTCAGATCCCCATCTTCTCTGTCAGCTCCCCATGTGGCAAGTGACAATCCGCAACATGTGGCAGGTGACTTGGCAAGTGACAATCTGCATCTGGCGACAGGTGACGTGGCAAGTGACATGCTGAATCTGGTGACGGGATGGGTGGCAAGTGACACGCTGAATCTGGTGATGGGATAGATGGTAAGTGACACGCTGAATCTGGTGACAGGGGACCGGTGGCAAGTGACACGCTGAATTTGATGACAGGAGACGGTGGCAAGTGACACGCTAAATCTGGAGGCAGGGGACAGTAGAATGTGACTCGCTGAATCTGGTGGCAGGTGATGGTGGCAAGTGACATGCTAAATCTGGAGGCAGGTGACGGTGGCAACTGACATACTAAATCTGATGGCAGGGGACAGTAGAAAGTGACACGCTGTAAAGTAGAAATATTGTACTTTCATTCTTGAGAGTAGGTGCGTAAATTATTTTATATATACTGTGATTCTGTAAAATATATTGGAACCCTGGTCCAGGATAATGTGTAGTGCCAATGCAGATTGCTGTACAGCTACACCCTGACACAGCATTTCATCAACTTATTTTTTCAAAGACCTATTTATTATTAATGTGTTAAAGGGGTTGTAAAGGTTTGTTTATTTTAGTTCCTTTAAGCTAGTGCATTGTTGGTTCACTTACCTTTTCTTTCGATTTCCCTTCTAAATGTTTTTATTCTTTGTCTGAATTTCCTGTTCTGCCTCAGGAAGCTTGCCCCCATCATCCAAGCCGTTCTGGCTGGGGGTTAGTCAGTGTGCTCGCTCCCTCCCTTGGGCTGTGCTCTCCCCGAAGGGATGTAGTCCCAAGGGAGAGGGCGAGCACGCTGTCTAACCCCCAGCCAGAACTGCTCGGATGATGGGGGCAAGCTTACTGAGGAACAGGAAGTGAGAAATTCAGACAAAGAAGACAAAGAAAAAAAAAACATTTAGAAGGGAAATCGAAGGAAAAGGTAAGTGAACCAACAATACACTAGCTTAAAGTGGTTGTATAGCCTTTTTTTTTAACTTTTACCTACAGGTAAGCCTATAATAAGGCTTACCTGTAGGTATAGAGAATATCTCCTAAACCTGTACGGTTTAGGAGATATTCCCCTCGCAATGCGCCGCTGATTGCATCGGCGCATGCGCAGGGGGGATCCTCGGCTAAAGGACCGGCAGCCGCCGGACCTTGCCAAATTGAAGTCTCCCGCGCGCATTCGCGGGAGTGACATCGCCGCTCCAGCCAATCACAGCGATGGAGCGGCGATACCGGGAAGACACGCCAAGTCAAGATGACATCTCGCTCGGCGTGGACCAGGTAAGTTCTCTTCTCCTCGTTCTCAGGTAAGTATTTCATAATGAGCTAGTATGCGGTGCATACTAGCTCATTATGGCTTTTGCCTTGCAGGTGTAAAAAAAAAAAAAAAAAAATTGCATATGCGGGTATACAACCGCTTTAACCACTTCCAGACCTGCGCACGACGATGTACGTCCTCTTTTTAAAGATGGATATCTCGGTAACGGCAGCAGCTGCTGCCACAACTGAGGTATCCAGCTTTAGTGCGCGCGGTCCTGTACACGATAACGGCGGTCTTCGCTGCGGATTCGCCGCAAGATCGCCGTTAACGGTGGCGGGAGAGGGCCTCCCGCCGCTCTCCCGTGCCCTCCGCCGCTTACCGGAGCCGCCGGTAGCGGCGGAGGAGATCGGGTGCGTTTGGCTGCTGACTGGGGACGAGACTGAAGGAAAAAATCTCCTTCGCCCGTCCCCATAGCTCTGCTGGGCGGAAGTGACGTCAAAACGTCAGTCCCGCCCAGCTTCTTAAAGAAACATTTTTTTTTGTCATTTGAAAAAATGACAGTTTCAATTTTTTTTTTCTTTTTTTGCATTTTAGTCTAATTATGAGATGTGAGGTCTTTTTGACCCCAGATCTCATATTTAAGAGGACCTGTCATGCTTTTTTCTATTATAAGGGATGTTTACATTCCTTATAATAGGAATAAAAGTGATCAAATAATTTTTTTTTTCAGTGTAAAAAGTAATAAAATAAATAAAAATAAATAAGAAAACAAAATTATTTTTTTTAAAGCGCCCTGCCCTGACGAGCTCGCACGCAGAAGGGAACGCATACGCGAGTAGCGCCCGCATATGAAAACGGTGTTCAAATCACACAAGTGAGGTATCGCCGCGATCGTTAGGGCGAGAGCAATAATTCTAATTAAAATGCAACCTATAGAATTTTTTAAAGGTCGCCTATCGAGATTTTTAAGGGTAAAAGTTTGACGCCATGCCACGAGCGGGCGCAATTTTTAAGCGTGACATGTTGGGTATCATTTTACTCGGCGTAACATTATCTTTCACAATATATAAAAAAATTGGGCCAAATTTATTGTTGTCTTCTTTTTTAATTCAAAAAAGTGATTTTTTTATAAAAAAAAGTGCGCTTGTAAGACCGCTGCGCAAATACGGTGTGACAAAAAGTATTGCAATGACCACCATTTTATTCTCTAGGGTGTTAGAAAAAAAAATATATAATGTTTGGAGGTTATAAGTAATTTTCTAGAAAACACCAAATCTGAAATACACCTAAGGTCTGGAAGTGGTTAAAGGAACCTATTTAGAAAATAATAAATAAACCTTTACAACCCCTTTAGTATAAGACTTGCAGTGAACTAACTTTTTATGGCGCATAATTTTCTAGTTCTTTTGCTTTGCAGATGTTTACAATAAAACGCTGCCAAATATGAACCATTCAGCTTTTAAGAATTCATTAGTGTAAAGCAGGGGTCCTCAAACGTTTTAAACAGGGGGCCGGTTCACTGTCCCTCAGACCGTTAGAGGGCCGGACTATTAAAAAAAAAACGATGAATAATTTCCTATGCACACTGCACATGTTATTTTGAGCCCACCCTCACCGTCATTTCAGACCATCATTGCAAGACCCCCCTCACCACCATTTCAAATTCAAGCCATCATTTCAAGCCCCCCCCCCCCCTCACCATTGCAAGCCTCTCATGATCATTGCAGCCCCTCCCCTTCATCATTGTAAGCCCCTCATTGCAAGCCCCCCCTCACAATCATTAATTGCAAACCGATCATGATCATTGCAAGCCCCCCCCACCTCACCATCATCATTACATCATCATCATCATCATCCCCTCATTGCAAGCCCCCCCTCGCCATCATCATTGTAAGCCCCTCATTGCAAGCCCCCCCCTCACAATCATTAATTGCAAGCCGATCAAGATCATTGCAAGCCCCCCCAATCATCATTACATCATCAGCCCCTCATTGCAACCCCCCCTCACCATCATCAGCCCCTCATTGCACCCCCCCCCCACCTTCATCATTACATCATCAGACCCTCATTGCAAGCCCCCCCCCCCACCATCATCATCATATCATCATCAGCCCCCCCCCACCATCATCATTTCATCATCATCAACTCCCCCCCCCCACCATCATCATTACATCATCATCAGCCTCCCTCACCATCGTAAGCCCCTCACAGCCTTTCTCCTTACTGTGCTAAACTGCTGCCATGGTCCAGCTGTGTCACGATCCCGCTGTGTCACGAAGCTCACAGTGTTGGTAACAGTTCGGGCGCGCTGTGATAAATGTCCCGCCCTCCTCCTCCTAGACCAGCTCGTGTGATAGACAGAACACTGGCTCTATCACACAAGCTAGTCTAGGAGGAGGAGGGCGGGACATTTATCACAGCGCGCCCGAACTGTTAACACTGTGATCTCCGTGACACAGTGGGTTCGCTGTGTTACAACCTGCCGTGTATCCAGCGTTGCCTGTCAGGGTCGGGTGGGCCAGTTAAAAGTCCTCCGCGGGCCGCATGTGGCCCGCGGGCCGTAGTTTGAGGACCCCTGGTGTAAAGTCAGTGAACAAAAACTGTTCCGGTCTGTCCCCTGAGAAATTGAAGCCAAGATATCTCAGCTCTTCCTGTGACAATCATGTGTCACTGCTCTCTCCGGTAGGCTTAAGTGTTTAGATTTTTACAAAAAGTCAAAATTTGCATATCAGTAACAATGCTTTTTTTCTGCTTAAAGTGACCCCGTCACTGACAAAAGAAGAAAAATAAGACAAACAGCACCTGTAACAGAAAAGAGTTCATATCTCTCTGTTCCAGAGCTGTTTATGGAATTTCCACTTTGCTGTTTGTATCTGAAACACCCAAAGGAGTGGATTATGAAGATACTATTAGATGTGGATGCTTGGGAAGCAGAAAGGTTCACGTATATTTAATACATAATTGCTTGGTTGCTATGTATGAAAAAAATGCTAACTTGTTTGAAAGGAATTAGGCCTCATTTATGTTTGTGGTTGGGGGTGAGGGGTAAAAACATGCAGCTGAGCCATATTTTTACTACGCCAACCTCTTCCCCTTAACCTGAAAAGGTATTGGATGGGGGTGTACAAATGGCTGAATGGGACTGCCCTGCAATTGTGTACAATGCACACAGTGGTGCAGGCTTTTAGGGGTTAAAAAGCATTGAAGAGGCTGCCTCACTGCCAAACACCCTTTGAAGTGAAATCCACCATGGGTTGCTCTTGAGAGGGTACCCTTACATCAAATTCCATACTTATATGCTCATGCAGAGTATAGGCTTGTGCACAGAGTGTGTTTGGCCACACCATAATATGGGAATGAGAGGTATTGCACATCGCTCCTCAGAGAAGGACGTGCGTACAAGCAGCTCCTGACAGCCTGAAATCCAGGGCTGCACCATTTGTTCTCCCCTGGTTTTCCCCTCGCCCCCTGCCTCATGGCCGCACGCCCCCCCCCCCCTCCGGTCCTAGCTCCGTGGGATCCTGGTACCGAATGAGAATGAGAAGGACGTGCGTACAAGCAGCTCCTGACAGCCTGAAATCCAGGGCTGCACTGTTTGCTCTCTCCCGGTTTTCCCCTCGCCCCCTCGCCCTCTGCCTCATGGCCGCACGCCCCCCCCACCCGCTGGGCACCGCCCCCTCCTCCTGTCCTAGCTCTATGGGATCCTGGTACCGAATGAGAATGAGAATGACGTGCGTACAAGCAGCTCCTGACAGCCTGAAATCCAGGGCTGCACCGTTTGCTCTCCCACGGTTTTCCCCTCACCCCCTCCCTCATGGCCGCATGCCCCCCCCCCCATGGGGTCCTGGTAGATAACGAGAATGAGAATGACGTGCGTACAAGCAGCTCCCGACAGCCTGAAATCTAGGGCTGCACCGTTTGCTCTCCCTCTCACCCCCTCCCTCATGGCCGCACAGAACCGGGCACCGCCCCCTCCTCCGGTCCTAGCTCCGTGGGATCCTGGTAGAGAACGAGAACGACGTGCGTACAAGCAGCTCCTGACAGCCTGAAATCCAGGGCTGCACCGTTTGCTCTCCCCAGGTTTTCCCCTCGCCCCCTCCCTCATGGCCGCATGCCCCCCACCCGCCAGGCACAGCCACCACCCGCCGGGCACCACCCCCTCCTCCGGTCCTAGCTCCATGGGATCCTGGTCGAGAACGAGAATAATTCACCCCACGCACCAGCAGATCCTGAACTGCTCCAAACAGGGCTTCCTGACAAATCAGAGGAAGCTGGAGGAAAAAAAAAAATCTGTTTGGTGGGCAAGAGAGAAATTCTATATTGTACCCTGAGGAAACCACCACGCAAACCCACCAGTCGGAAAGCAGGGACAGCCACAGAGCTGCGAATTTGAGGCCCTGTACCAACTGGTCGGCCAGTTCCACACAGTCCGGGGAGCCTGATGCTCCTTTAACCCTTGGTGCAACATTTTTGCCCATTCAGTAAGAATCTGTGACACCAGGGCCCTGGCAGGTTGCACTGCTGACCCCACCACAGTGAACAGGGAGCAGGCCACTGCCCTCCTGTCCACGGGGTCCTTGAAAGCAGGAGCCCCTTCGACTGGAAGCGTTGTCACCTTGTTTAGTCTGGACACGGGGGGTCCACTATCAGGGGAGAAGTACATTTTTTCAGGAAATTCTTTTCATAGGGGTAACAGTCCGCTAAACATTTTAGGGCTGAAAAGACCCTTTGCGGCCTGATCCCACACCTTGTACAAAAGCTTATCCAGATAAGGTACACAAGGAAACACCTTAGCGGCACGGGTCGGCTTACGGAACACGAAAGGAACAGACATTTCCGTAGCCTCCACCAAATCATCCATCTTAAGAGTATCGCGCACTGCGGTGATAAGTGCTCCTATAAGTGCCCTCATGCGCTGACTGGAGACATCCTCACTGTTCGAAGGGGGCGAGGTCTACATCCTCCGACACATCAGAACCAGGACCGGGAGCCACAGCTGGGCCTGATTCAGTGTCAGAGTTGTCCCCGGAAGATGGCGGGGGAGGGGGCGTTTTCACCCCGTCGCCCACGCGCCGCTTCTACCCTGGCAACAAAGGCCTCCAGTATCACCGACATAGCATCCACAGAACCAGCAGGTGCACCAGTTGCCAACTCAGGTATGACTGGGGAAGAGGCATCCGCTTCCGATGCCATGCTGACCCACATGTCTGACACTCCCAGGGACGTGAGGCAAGGTACACAGCCCACCCTCCTAGCTGCCACAGAGAACGAGGGCCCCCCCCCCAGAGGACTCACCACAAGAAAACAGTTACAGCACAGCTGCCATCGGTCTTCTCCCGCCAGAGGTGCCCCCAGTACAGCTGCCTGGGTCACTGTCTCTGCAGGGTGTCCAGGCTGTTTGCGCCATACGTACCAACACTAGAGGCCAAAATCACTCACAAAATGGCCGAGTGGCTGCCCTGCAAGAAAAAGCGCACGGATTCAAGAAAATGGCCGCCGATCAAAACAGAGGCCAAAACAGCGGCGGGCGACGCCAAAATGGCCGCATGGAAAAAAAACACACAAGCACACACACATGGCAGAGAAAACCTGGGGCCCCCGCACGGAGAGCCCCCCACACATGGTGGCAGCCGGACAGCACCCCCAAGGTGAGACCATGCAGCGCAGCCACCGCTAGTGGATGGAGCCTCCCCCAGGCGGACCCCCGGCAGCCTAGCTCCCAGAGCATAGGGAGGAGGGAAGGGAGGGAGAGAAGAAAGGAAGGGTGGAAACCAACTAATCGACCTCTCCGGGAATGCCCAGCCGTGCCATCCTGCCATAGCAGGAGCTGCTACTTACCCGTCCTGCAAGGACTCGCTGGGAGCATCCCTGACAGACCCATCGTTCATGCAGTTACAGTGTGGCTGTCGGCTCGGGCACACTGACACAGACACATAGCCCGGTCATATGTGTTTCTTCCGGAGCATGTAGCTCACCGGCCACCCTTGGAGCAACAGGGAATGTCATGCCGGACTCAGCGCATAGCTAGAGGCCTGCACACACTCGATGGCCGAAACTGGGAGGGGGGGGGACTACAAGGATCTGATGTCCAGCCTGTCACCCAGTCGGCAGTTGATCGATCTCAGGAACACAAAAAAAAATAATCTCCAAGACAATGGGCCCCATTGGGCTGCTGCATGCAGGGAGAGGGGTTGTACCTAGAGGGAATGCCCCCTGGGCGGTACTGTACAGTTTTGATGTGCGTTTAACACTTTAACATCTTTTTCTGCCTAGTCCTCTAACAGAAGGCTAATACCCTACTGTCAAGATTGCTGCTGTGTCTGTCCATGAATGGCTCGGCACACTGTGACACGGCCATAGAGACCGGTCATATGTGTGCCCTGGAGCATATAGCTCACCGGCCACCCTTGGAGCACGGGGAATGTCGTGGACGGCCCAGTACATAGCTAAAGGCCGGCATACGCTCGATGGCCGAACATGGGGGGACTACAAGGATCGAGGATCCAGCCTGTCACCCAGTCGGCAGTTGATTGTAGATCCCAGGATCCAAAATATGCAGTAAAAAGAAAATAAAAGCGAAAAAAATCGCCTAAAAACCTCCAGAGCACATGGGCCCGAGGAGTCAGGCAGGCAAAAAAAAACTGGGGCTGCATATGTAGAGAGTGGGATGTACCACCTGGGAGGTGCTGTACTGAAAGAAGTGTTTTAACACTTGAAGTGCTGTTTTTCTGCCTAAGGAAAGGAAAGGAAGGATATATAACCCTAAGGGCAATGCTGCTGTGTCCGTCCATGAACGGAAGAGAAATATTCCAGGAGTGTTTCACCCAAGGTAAAAGTAAGGATGTTCCACAAAACAAAAATCTTACTTGTGCATATAGTATGTAGTTACCTCAGTGCACTCACTGATACTATAATGAATGTAGTACAGTAAACTCCCAGTAACCCAACGATCCCCATTGGTACTGCTGTATCTGGTTGCTTGAGAGCCAATAGCAACTCTAAAGCATCCACCTCCCATGGCACCCTTCCCCCCTCCCACTTAGCAGCTAAATGGGGTAGGGATTGGGGGCAGGTTTTTACCAGTACAGCAATTATAGGTGTAAATCAGGTGTGAGGAGAAAACATTGGAGGACACTGTGCCCCGTGATCTCCATGTTCAGGTAGATATCCACCTCTCCGAGGTTGCCCACCTTTGCTTTACAACACTGTAAAATTAAAGGGCAAATGATTGGACTAATTTGACCATTTTCCACCTGCCTGGCTTTCAGAAATGTAACTACCTAGCTGAGAAGTAGGTATATTTACTTGCCTGTAACAATTAGTTGTCTCAGTTGTTGGTTTTAATTCTCCAAGTGCTTATTCTGGTTTTCCATTTATTAGTTGTCAGTCTTGGTCAGGTGCTTTGACAGCGGCTGGCAGCCCATCTGTCGGAATCCAAAAATAACAAAATGATAGAGAGAATATATTATATATATATTAGGGCTGTGCAAATTAACTTTTAATCAATCGATTAATCTTTAATCTATTTGATCGATTAAAATTATTTTGATTGGTACTCACCTCTCCGCCGGCTTCTGGGCCTTCAGGAAGTTCCGTCGGAGATCCAGGAACGTCACGGACAGCGGCGGGGCTTGCCTTGTCCATCTGAAGGGCTCCTTTGCTGTGCCTTCATATCTGCATGCCGGCGGGATCTTACTATCTGCCACTCGCAAGGGCTGTTACACTTTCCTCTATCAACCTGGGATTCTACAACCATCCACTGGGAGTTGTGATAGTTCCCTTCAGACCGGGTTCACACTAGTCCGACATACGCGCCGACATTGGGAGCTCATGTTGCATGACGTGTGAAAAGCAATGTTTCCCTATGGGAGCCGTCTCAACTGGTCCGACACATGTCGGTCCGACTTTGCAAACGCTCCCTGTACTACTTTGGTCCGACTTTGATCCTACTTCACTCCATTGAACATCATTGAACTAGGATCAAAGTCGGAACGCAGTCTTGCATGCTCCGACTTTGGCATGCGACATGTATTCTACTGATCTTGAGGGGGAACTCCACACCAAATTTTCACAAAAAAACGGCATGGGTTCCCCTCCAAGAGCATACCAGGCCCATGGGTCTGGTGCGGATTTAAAGGGGAACCCCCCTACACCAAAAAAAGGGCGTGGGGGTCCCCCCAAAATCCATACCAGCCCCCGTATCCGAGCAGCAGCCCGGACGGTCAGGAAAGGGGGTGGGGACGAGCAAGCGCCCCCCCCTCCTTAACCGTGCCAGGCCGCATGCCCTCAACATGGGGAGGTAGGTGATATGGGGCAGGGGGGTGCACTGCGGCCCCCCCACCCCACAGCACCCTGCCCCCATGTTGATGAGGACAGGGCCTCTTCCCGACAACCCTGGCCGTTGGTTGTCGGGGTCTGCGGGCGGGGGGCTTATTGGAATCTGGGAGCCCCCAATAACAAGGGGGCCCCCAGATACTGAACCCCCAACCTAGGTGAATGAGTATGGGGTACATCGTACCCCTACCCATTCACCTGGAAGCAAAGTGTTAAAAATAAATAAACACGCTACACAGGTTTTTAAAATATTTTATTAGTCAGCTCCGGGGCCCCCCCTCTTCTTTAGCTCTTACACGAGGGGGGCTGGCTTCTTCCGACGTCTTCTGGGGGGGTCCCAGTCTTCACCGCCATTTGGTTCTCTTCCCACGCTGTTTTTTTGGTGTAGGGGGGTTCCCCTTTAAATCCAGGGCAAAGTCGGATCAAAGTAGTATCCTGTTCATGAAAGTCGGATGGATGTAGGACCAATGTAGTATCAGTGTAGGAGCATTGTCGCAGAGCAAAGAAGGATCTCCTCATCTGGATTCAGCAGTGGTATCGTTGTACACATTTTTATACCAGTATCATACATGGCTACATGTTTTTATGAATGCTTTTGCTACCGTTTGGTATTACTCGCACCATTTTTACAGTTTATGTAGCTACATCGATTTTATCTCCAGTGCAATATTTATTTGGTTACCTACTTGAAGACTATAAAAGTTTTAATTCCTATCGAGCGCTGCCTTTGTGTGTTTTTTGTATCCTGCTATCCATTTTTCCAGTGGTTGGTAGCTGCACTGGGAATCAGCCTGCAAGGAAATCAGCTAAAAGTAGTTGGATTTGTATGTGCATTATAATTAATCGAAATTAGTCGATTAATCGATAAAAAATAAATAAAAGTTTAATCGAACAGAACATTTTTGATCAGTAACAGCACATATATATATATATATATATAACACACATACACACATTTCCACCTACACACACACACACACCACATACACACAGCTAACCTTCTGTACAATTCATTTGAAGGCAGCTGAATGCAAACAGCAGGCAGTGGAGGAATCATAGCCAGACTGCTACTGGCTGTTTCAAATTTTAATAGCCAAAAGCAGGCTGACTGTTGCGCCCCCTTCCCACTGCCTGCTGTCAAACAGCAGAGGAAGACCGGAAACATAATGTTCTCCTTCAAATCCACTCTTTTGCTGATTGACAACAGTGGGCAGGTGCAATAGCCCACTTGCTACTGCAATTTCAAATAGTCAATAGCAACCTGGCTATTGATTCCCCTGCTATCTGCTTTTTTCCTGTATTCTAACTGTGACCAGTGACTGTCAGAATACAAAAAAAAGGCCTAGGTGCCAACCGATATCAGGCGACTTCTGGAGGAGCTGGATGTAAACAGAATACCAGTACTGAATATTGATTATCGGCCTGAAAGGTTGCCCATAATTGGCATCTGTATGGAAAAACCCATATCTGTTGACACCTAGTAAAAGGGCAGATAATATGCACAAGGGAAGGGACACAAAATATTGGTAGCACTGTGCACTGAGATTATGCTGCATTGTGAATGGATACAACATGGTATACATTATATATGCAGCAGCACAACAACATGCTGTGGAAGAGGAGCTATATAACATTACTTGTAGCACTGTGCACATGCTGTATGGTAACTGGGAAGATACAGAATGAGAACTATTCAGCAGGGAATGGACAAAAAAACTTAACTCATGCACCAAACTGTCACAATTCTAATGTTATTTGATAAAAGACACTTACCTTTGATCCAGGAAGCCCTCTCTCCACCATGCTTCCACTGAGGCCTTACCAGGAACAGGAAGTGAGTTCCCACTGCTCTCTTTCTCCCACAGACTTGCGGTATTGATTTTTATTGCAGTCTCTGCTACTCACCCTGTTTGAAGAATTTTTCCCCCGGGCTGGATTTACATTATAGGAGATTATAGGCACAGAAATCATCCCCCATCCCAATAAAACGAATGAGGAAAAAGAAATGGGAAGAATATTTATACATGCAAGTAATGGGAGATGCATTCTTGAGATGTGTGCGCATACTATATAACACATACATATACACACTATAATATATATATATATATATATATATATATATATATATATATATATATATATATATATACACACACACACAGTGCCTTGCGAAAGTATTCGGCCCCCTTGAACTTTGCGACCTTTTGCCACATTTCAGGCTTCAAACATAAAGATATAAAACTGTAATTTTTTTGAAGAATCAACAACAAGTGGGACACAATCATGAAGTGGAACGAAATTTATTGGATATTTCAAACTCTTTTAAAAAAAAAAAAACTGAAAAATTGGGCGTGCAAAATTATTCAGCCCCCTTAAGTTAATACTTTGTAGCGCCACCTTTTGCTGCGATTACAGCTGTAAGTCGCTTGGGGTATGTCTCTATCAGTTTTGCACATCGAGAGACTGAATTATTTGCCCATTCCTCCTTGAAAAACAGCTCGAGCTTAGTGAGGTTGGATGGAGAGCATTTGTGAACAGCAGTTTTCAGTTCTTTCCACAGATTCTCGATTGGATTCAGGTCTGGACTTTGACTTGACCATTCTAACACCTGGATATGTTTATTTGTGAACCATTCCATTGTAGATTTTTCTTTATGTTTTGGATCATTGTCTTGTTGGAAGACAAATCTCCATCCCAGTCTCAAGTCTTTTGCAGACTCCATCAGGTTTTCTTCCAGAATGGTCCTGTATTTGGCTCCATCCATCTTCCCATCAATTTTAACCATCTTCCCTGTCCCTGCTGAAGAAAAGCAGGCCCAAACCATGATGCTGCCACCACCATGTTTGACAGTGGGGATGGTGTGTTCAGGCTGATCAGCTGTGTTGCTTTTACGCCAAACATAACGTTTTGCTTTCTTGCCAAAAAGTTCGATTTTGGTTTCATCTGACCAGAGCACCTTCTTCCACATGTTTGGTGTGTCTCCCAGGTGGCTTGTGGCAAACTTTAAACAACACTTTTTATGGATATCTTTAAGAAATGGCTTTCTTCTTGCCACTCTTCCATAAAGGCCAGATTTGTGCAGTATACGACTGATTGTTGTCCTATGGACAGAGTCTCCCACCTCAGCTGTAGATCTCTGCAGTTCATCCAGAGGGATCATGGGCCTCTTGGCTGCATCTCTGATCAGTCTTCTCCTTGTATGAACTGAGGTGTCCTTTTATGAAAGTGAGATCAGCGGTGATCCCGATTCTCACCACTGATCTCAGGTCATACACAGTTTATGAAGCTGAGGTAATCAGCTGAGAACATGTTCTCCACTGATTACCTCAGCACAGTGAGAATCTGTAACTGGCTATCACAGACACGGCCAGTTTATGAAGGTGCGATCTCAGCACCTCACTGGCGATCTGTGACAGAATTCTCACTTTCTGATTCACCATCTCAGAGGTGGAGAATCAGAGTGAGAATCGTGAAGCTGGCTGAGTATTGTGGAGGAAGAAGGAAGTCTTTTGACTTCCATGCTTCACACACAAGCAGCCATACAGTCAGATCACATCTTCCCCACTTATTGCACACCCCAAAATTAGCAGGTTAGGAATTTATAGTGTGTATATATATATATATATATATATATATATATATATATATACACACACACATCATCATATAGCATATATATGTGTGTGTATGTGTGTGTTTATTTCTATGTATATCTATAGATATAGATATATATATAGATGTATATCTCTATATAGCTATATATAATGTGCACACACGTATATATATTTTATATATATATTTTATCTATCTATCTATCAAAATATATATATCTAAAAATTCTACCTGCATTAAAATGCTATTATTAAAGTCATTTTTATATAATTTTTTGATTTATTAGTAAAAAAAAATTGTAAACCCTAGAATATGGTTTTACCCATGGACTGTTCTATTACAGTTACACAGGGTTTATATTTGTATACTTAAAAAAAAAAAAAAAAAAAAATTAATGATTATAAATGTATTTTTCATTTATATGAATGGTGTATAGCTGCATTACATATGTGGGATTCCGTTCATATACTATACACCATTCACATTTAAATAGGCACATGTATGAGCTTTAAATATTGATAAAAACAATATTTTTTAATAATTAGGTTAATGTATATTGTTTGGTGGGAATGTAACTTTATTATTTTATTAATATGTGGTGTATAATGTGTGCTGATTCGTGTTCAACTTTTGTATTTTTTACTTCCTCATACTGTATCACGTGAGATTAATGTGAGAGAAGCCGTTCTCAGGAGTTTCCAGCCGTTTGTAAGCAAATCAAAATGCACGTTAAAAAGATGTCAAACTATATGCTAAAAAAAGCGCCAAAGTGTGCATTACAAACCACACCAAAATGCATCTTAAAATAACCTGTGCCAAAATGTGTGCTAAAGGACCAAAATGTGTGTTTAAAAAAATGCACAATAAAAAAACCTACGGCCAGATGTGTGTTAAAAAAATATGCCATGTTAAAAAAAATGCCAAAATATGCATAAATAATGCCAAAATTAGCAATTAAGAACACACATTTAAACAATGTGCCAAAATGTGTGTAAAAAAACTGAGTTAAAAAGGCGCTTATTATTTACATGTAATAACACAGTCTTTTTAACTTTGGTTTCACTTTTAAAACTCAGCTGCTCTGTAATCACACAAGTTTCTCAGGAGATCACAGGCAGCCCCTCCCTCTTCTACTCAGATCTCAGGTGTTCTCAGAGGAAAAAAATTCTCATCTATTCTCCTTCTGAGAACAAATGTTCTCCGCTTCATAAACAGGGTGCCAGAGGAGAAGATTTTTCTCTGAGAACAGCTGAGAACTGAAATGAGATAAATTATCACCATTTGATAAACGTACACCTGAAAGTTTAGAGGGACGGCAAGGTCTTCGTAGATTTGCAGTGGTCTGATACTCCTTCCATTTCAATATTATCGCTTGCACAGTGCTCCTTGGGATGTTTAAAGCTTGGGAAATCTTTTTGTATCCAAATCCGGCTTTAAACTTCTCCACAACAGTATCTCGGACCTGCCTGGTGTGTTCCTTGTTCTTCATGATGCTCTCTGCGCTTTAAACGGACCTCTGAGACTATCACAGTGCAGGTTCATTTATACGGAGACTTGATTACACACAGGTGGATTCTATTTATCATCATTAGTCATTTAGGTCAACATTGGATCATTCAGAGATCCTCACTGAACTTCTGAAGAGTTTGCTGCACTGAAAGTAAAGGGGCCGAATAATTTTGCACGCCCAATTTTTCAGTTTTTTATTTGTAAAAAAAGTTTGAAATATCCAATAAATTTTGTTCCACTTCATGATTGTGTCCCACTTGTTGATTGTTCAAAACAAAATACAGTTTTATATCTTTATGTTTGAAGCCTGAAATGTGGCAAAAGGTCGCAAAGTTCAAGGGGGCCGAATACTTTCGCAAGGCACTGTATATAAGTGCTGTGTAGATTGACAGTGCTATATAAGTATTGATAAATAGAAGAGGCTTGCCAAAAACAAAACAAGCTCTGATTGGACATGTGAACTTCTTGCTAAATTGCACATTAATACAGATCAGATCTCAAGGTAGAAGCATTTTGATGAAAAAAAGGCACAAGGAATTCCATCCAAGAGGCACATAGATTTCCATCTAAAAGGAGCATACCTTAAGGTAGAACTAAAGGCAAACTTATTATTTTTATTTTGGATAGAGTTAGGGAGGGTTATAACCTGTGTCCCATTGGGAAGATTACCCTTCACGTCCTGTACCAAAGCCAAAACAGGAAGTGAGAGGAAATCTCCCCAAAGTAAAGAACACGAGACCTAGTGTCCCCATTATTCCTGTTCTGGCAGGTAACAACTCAGGGTTTTAGGATTTTATTTTTACTTCCAGTCTTGGTGATAATGATAAACAGAAGAAATAGAAAGGGCGAATCTTCCTAGCAGGGTCACAGACAGGGCTCAAGACTTCACAGGTGTTCTAATCCCTCTCCACTCTATTTAACGCAAAAAGAAAACAAAAAAAACTTTAGGGTTGATCTAAACCAGGGGTGCCCAACCTTTTGAAGAGCGAGGGCCACTTAAGCAACTTGGTAACCAATCGCGGGCCACAATGAGCGGAGCGGACGGATGACAGGTCACGGCTACTCTATAGGCGCTTCGATCCGGCCAGATGGAAGGGGACAAATGGATTGGAGATAGGCAGGCGTAAAACGGACATCTGTCGCTTTGTAGAGGTGAATTGAGGGTCCCATTTGGTTGGGTTGATCGTGTGAAAAGGGCCTAAGACTGCTTTCACACTGATGTGCTGCGGTTTACCCAGCTGTGTCTATCCCGGGGGTTAGGTGAACTTTGCCATAGACTCTGCCTGTGGCAAAAGCCGGCGCTGTAGAGGAAGCATCGGCTTATGGGGCTCTGCTCCGCAGCCCCTTTCTTCCTCTACCACCAGCTTCATATCACAACACTGATGCTGTGGTATGGCGGGTCGGCAACCTGCCATTCCAGAGCAGGAGGTCTTGGGCCACAACAGATGGCTCCGCGGGCCACATGTCGCCCCCGGGCCACTGGTTGGCCACCCCTGATCTAAACCCTAAATGGGTGACATTTACTTTGCTAAAGCAATGTGTATCATAAACAGCTGTACTATATTGTTTTTTTAAGCCTGCTTATCTTCTCTAGCGTTTTGCAGCCACTTTGTGTTTACTTGCCTTTTCTATAGCATAATTTGAACATTGTTACTCTTAACAAGCCTCCTGATAGTGGCAATAATGTTTACTCAATCCGTGTTGGCATGCCTGCTTGTGATTTCCACCATGTGACAGGGTGACAACTGGGGTTGCCACCTTCTCTTCAAGCCAAACCCGAACACTTTAGCTGCACAGGGCATATATATTTTTCATAGTATACACAATAGGAATATAAAAAAAGACCTGGGACATCTGTCGGTGCCCTGAGGAGAATGTTAATGCAGTGTGCTGCGGAAAACGGTGGATGTGGCCAAACTGCCCTTGCTGACATCATCCCCCTCAGTGCACCAGAGATGCCGAACCTGCCCCCAGACGGCCACCCGCAGCTCCCGGATGGCAACATATTTTTGTGTGACTATCTCAGTTACTTGGGAAGCCACAGCCCAGTCTAAATAATGCGTCCGGGTTTTAGTCTACCGGAAACCCAGACACAATTCCAAACCCGGACTGTCCAGGTGAATCCCCTACAGGTGGCAACCCTTGTGACAAGTAGGAGAAAAACTGGGAGATAGTTTCCGCCCCCATAAAAGAAAGTGTCTGAAAAAGGACCTACATGGCAGGTATTCTTTCAATGGACTGTGCAGATTTAAAAAGAGGTAAGTGTAATTGTACATCTTTAAGCTGGCCATAGACAAGTCGAAAATTAAACGCTCTGTTGATCGAAAAATGATAATGGCGCTTACGATTGTGCCATCATCTTTTTAGTTTTGTTGTCTAAAAAGAAAATCCAGCATGTTGGATCAGGCACTTTTGATTGCAGCATGAAAATCGCTTGTTGCAGCTGGCACACTAACGATGCAAAAATTAAACGGCTTGACAAGAATTTTCATTCGATTTTTCGACTCATCTATTGCTTAACGCTCACCTAACCTAGAATAATAATTTAATTGCAATGTAAAAGCTCCACATAATCTAATTAAAACCTGGAACAGCCTTGAAATATCAATAATTACATTGATTATATGTTTTGCAGGTCACTGTCAAACGTAGGAAATAAAGTGTATGCTTATTATCCACTAGAGGGAGACAGCCTACAAGAAATGATGCCTGTAACTAACCATGACACCAAAATATCTGTATCCTAGTCAAATTACTGTACATGAGATTTTGCACTGTACTACAGTGCCTTGAAAAAGTATTCATACCCCTTGAAATGTTCCACATTTTGTCATTTTACAACCAAAAACGTAAATGTATTTTATTGGGATTTTATGTGATAGACCAACACAAAGTGGCACATAATTGTGAAGTGGAAGGAAAATGAGAAATTATTTTCAAAATGTTTTGCAAATAAATATGTGGGTGATGTGCATTTGTATTCAGCCCCTCTGAGGCAATACTTTGTAGAACCACTTTTCTCTGCAATTACAGCTGCAAGTCTTTTTTGGGGATGTCTCTACCAGCTTTGCACATCTAGAGAGTGACATTTTTGCCCATTCTTCTTTGCTAAATAGCTCAAGATGTTCAAAGCTTGGGATATCTATTTATAACCTAACCCTGCTTTAAACTTCTCCACAACTTTATCCCTGACCTGTCTGATGTGTTCCTTGGCCTTCATGATGCAGTTTGTTCACTAAAGTTCTCTAACAAACTTCTGAGGGCTTCACAGAACAGCTGTATTTACACTGAGATTAAATTAGTCACAGATGGACTTTATTTACTAATTAGGCGACTCCTGAAGTAAATTGGTTCCAGTTTCCAGGTTTTTAGTTAGGGGTATCAGAGTATAGGGGGCTGAATACAAATGCACGCCATACTTTTCACAGATTTATTTGTAAAAGAAATTGAAAAAAATGTATAATTTTCCTTCCACTTCACAATTATGTGCCACTTTGTGTTGTTCTATCACATACAATCACAATAAAATACATTAATGTTTTTGTTTTTAACATGACAAACTGTGGACATTTCAAGAGGTATGAATACTTTTTCAAGGCAATGTATGTATGTTAATCTGTAAATAACATAACATTTTTAATAAAAATACAATAGCAAATGTTTATGTTAGCAAAGAAAAAAAAATCGAGGCTTGGTTCACATATATGCAAATTGGATGTGTTTTGAACCGCATTCAATTCACATGACATGTGAACCAAACTCTTTCTATGGAGCTGGTTCACATATCTGCGGTTCAGTGGCAGTGTGAATTCAAATTTAAAAAGAGTCCTGTGTGTTTTCTGAACACTGCAGTACGGTTCAGATGCAAATTCCAGGCTCATTGTCTTCTATAGGAATGAATGAATGAATGAATGAAAAACTTATATAGCGCGGCACATGCAAACTGAATCGCCTCTGGGCGCTTGATGTTTCGTGTCTCATGACATCAAAAGAGCAGAGTTTTAATCTGTCTTCTGAAAGTCAGGTGGTTTTCCTCCAACCGAACGCTGGTTGGTAAAGCGTTCCATAGTCTCGGACCTTGAAAAGCAAACCTTCTTTCTCCTTTGGACTTGTATTTGGTTTTTGGCACCTTGACCAGATTTTGGTCAGTGGATCGCAGAACGCGATTAGAATTGTGAGGTTCTATCTTGTCGCAAAGATATTGCGGCGCCTTCCCATGGATGCACTTATGTGTCAGGCAGAGTGCTTTAAATACAATTCTGTCTTTTACTGGCAGCCAGTGAAGGGTTCTCAACGAAGGTGAGATTGATTCCCATGTCCTTTTCCCAGTCACCAGTCTGGCGGCCGTATTCTGTACGACTTGCAGACGAGCGATTTGGTACTTTGGGAGCCCGAGGTAAAGGGCATTTGCATAGTCCAGTCTGGAATTCACGATTGTTCCCACCACGACTGCTACGTCTTCTTTGGGGATAAATGGAATAAGTCTGCGTAGTAGGCGCAACAAATGGTGCGATCCGCTGACTACTGACCCTATTTGTGCGTCCATTGTCATGAAGGTGTCAAAAATGACTCCTAGACTTTTGACTTTGGAGCTAGGGGTGATGATTTGGCCCAGAATGGGCGGCGGTGTCCAGGTTGTTGCCAGTTGACTCTTTCGGCTGGCGTGAAACATAAGGAGTTCTGTTTTTGAACTGTTGAGTTTAAGATAACTCTTAGTCATCCAGTTTTCTATCGAAGAGAGACATTTCTCTAAACTGAGATGATGATCCTTTTTGTTGCAGATGCGAAAATACAATTGCGTATCGTCTGCATAAGAGTGATAAAGTAGTTCTTGGCTACTGATAATATCAAAGAGAGGGCGAAGATAGATGTTGAACAGTACCGGTGACAGGGGGGATCCTTGGGGGACTCCACATGGCACTGTGCGTTTTTCCGACGTGAAAGATCCCAGTTTCACTGTTTGTGATCGGTTTTCAAGAAAGGAGGAAAACCATGGTAAATCACCTTCTGCGATTCTGGCTACCTCGGCCAGTCGCATCAGTAACATTTTGTGGTCTACTGTGTCAAAGGCTGCGCTTAGGTCCAGCAGAACCAGGATACAGGATTCTCCCTTGTCTGCGGCCTCGAGGGCATCGTCCCATATTTTGAGTAAGGCTGTTTCTGTCCCGTGTCCGGGACGGAAACCTGATTGAAATGGATCGAGTAGATTGTGGGTATCCAGATGCTGTTGCAGCTGTTGTACCACTATTTTCTCCATTATCTTGGAGAGAATATTTAGGCCTGTTATGGGGCGGCGGTGAGTTGGGTCCTTGGGATCCAAGTTAGGTTTTTTCAAGATGGGCTGGATTGTGCCCTCTTTCAGCAGGGATGGCACTATGCCTTCCTTAAATGACTGATTTATAAGCTGTGTGATGGGAGGCGCCAGAATGTCGGCGCATTCCTTCAGCAGCTTGGTGGGAATGATGTCATTGGGTGCTGCGCTGTTCCGCAACGCACCAATGATATTTTTGGTGGTGTCGATGGAGATGGAGATGGGTTCCAGAGTGAACTTAGGTGATTGTAGAAGGTTTCTGTTGGTGTTTTGTAGTTGATTGAAGAGGGGGCTGAGGGGGGTATTATTGCAGAATACTTATTATTATTTTGAAGAATGCTTCTGAATCGCACATGTCATCAGTTCTGAACACAGCATGGGGGTATGCCCTTCAGGTCTGGTATGGATTTTAAGGGGAACCCCTCATCAAAAAGAAAATGCTGTTGGGTAAGGAGGCTCTCCCCTCAAAGCACCTTGTCCCCAAGTTGATAGAGACAAAGGCCTCTTCCCCACAACCTGGTCGGTGGTTGTGGGGGTCTGCGGGCAGGGGGCTTATCAGAATCTGGCGGCCCCTTTTATTAACCACTTGGAGACCAGCCACCGCAGTTATACTATGGCAGGTGGGCACCCCTGGGAATGCCATTGCTGTACGTTGGTTGCTTCATGAGCACTAGGGGGTGACGCGCCAATATGCGTGCCCGAAGGTCGCGATGTCTGCCAGGTACCCGCAATCATTCCTGAGAGAGACAGAACGGAGGTCTGTCAATGTAAACAGACAGATCTACATTCTGTCAGGGGTGATCTGTTGTTTCTACTGCTTAGGAAAAGCAATTGGTCTCATCCCCAATGCAGTCCCATCCCCGACAGTTAGAAACACTCCCTAGGTCTAGGACACACATTTAACGCCTTGATCGTCCTCCTAGTGTTAACCCCAGGCATTAACATTTACACAGTAATCAGTGGCTATTTTTCTGGTCACTGTATAAATGTCAATGGTCCCAAAAAAGTGTCAAAAGTGTCCGATGTGTCTGCCGCAATATCACAGTCCCGATAAAAATCGCAGATCACGTCATTACTAGTAAAAAAATATATAATAATGAAAATGCCATAAATCTATCCCCTATTTTGTAGACGCTATAACTTTTGCGCAAACCAATCAATATACGCTTATTGCAATTTTTTTTACCAAAAATATGTAGAAGAATACATATCAGCCTAAACTGAGGAAGACATTTTTTTGGGGGGGATATTTATTATAGCAAAATGTAAAACATTTTGTTTGTTTTCTTTCAAAATTTAAACTCTTTTTTGGTTTATAGCGCAAAAAAATAAAAACCGCAGAGGTGATCAAATAACACCAAAAGAAATTACATAAATTTTGTTTGGGCACAGTTTCGCATGACCACACAATTGTCAGTTAAAGCGACACATTTCCTTATAGCAAAAATTGCCTGGTTATTAAGGGGGCAAATCTTCTGGGGCTGAAGTGGTTAAGGGGGGCCCCAGATTCCGACCCCCCTCCCCCATATAAATGAATATCCCTACTCATTCACCAAAAAAAGTGTCAAAAATAAATAAAAACACAGAGACAGTTTTTGACAATCCCTTTCTACAATGTCCCCCGGTTTAAATGACAGGTATTGGCCATTGGAGGACTGGAAGATTGTATTCCCAGCACAGCCAGAAAGCTGACCACACTGAGATGGATGTCCTTCCATGTCTAGCATGGTCAGTTTTAAAATAGGAAAGAAAGGGGACTAGCAGGATCAGCAGGTATTTCACACAAAGGTACAAAAACAGAATAGTTTTTAACACACGTACACTTTATAACACTTTATAACAGACACATATTAGGAATATGAAATTTTGGGTAACACACACCTTTTTGTTTTACCTTCATCCTGAAGAGGTTAATTGCAACTGGGGCAAATTTGCTGGTACTCTCTGTTTTGTGTTTCATGATACAAGCTGCCTGCTGTTGCTAGGAAGGTTTACCTCATTTGTTGGGCAGGTCTTCAGGGAGCTGTGTGCTGGTTTGGAGACAAAATCTGTGGCAGTAAAACAGCTGCCAAGTGAATGTAACCTTTCACCTGTACATCCTCTCTGTTCTCTGGGTTGTATTAGACGTTACCTCAGATCTGTCGTCTGGAGTTACCTCTGGGTTATCTTCAGCCTTCCTTTTGGATCGATTGATGTGCCCCACCGCCCACCCTCCCTTTACACTACTTTTCCCTTGTCACAGTCAGTCTTTATTGGGTAACTTTGTGGGTGGACAGTGGTTGGTAAACTGTTATTTGGTTGGTGACTAAGCATTTTGGTCTATTAATGGTTAACAATGGTTCTGCTGTGTAATAAAGGTTAAAGTTCACTTAATAATTAAAACTTATGAAACCACTTGCCGTATGTCATTCTGTTTCAAGTGGTTTTACCGAGGTGATGCCTGTAGCTGCATCTTAAAGCGGAGGTTCACCCTAAAAACATGTATATAACATTACATTCTGCATATTTCCAACATTTACAATATGCTGTTTGTTTATTTTATTTTTTGCTGTACATACCGTATTATTGCTATTTTCCACCTGGCTTCCGGAAACACACTCCCGCGGGAGTAGGCGTTTCTATGCAGAGGCGCAGGTCATGTGGGACTTCGCCCCCGTTGATGATTGACGTCTTGAGAAAAACTTCCCCTCGGCGGATAAGGCGCGTCACGAGTTTCCGAAAGTAGCCGAACTGCGAGTCGGCTCTATGCGGAGCTATATGGCGCCTGCGCACCGACTAGGAGCTGTGTAGAGCTGACTGCGCAGCGCCCTATAGAGCGCCTTATAAAGTTGTAAATGTTATTTAGCACTATTGCACTTTATTATTACTAGAGCGTCCCCTTTATGTTTTTTCATGTCTTCAGTCGTTTGTTCATGTATTCTTCATGGTCTGGATCACAGTTTTTCAACTTTTTTTTTTTTTTTTCAGTCAAGGCACCCTCAAAAAAGTATGCACAATCTTGGGGCACAAGTTGCAATGCAGAGTTCAGTGGTCATAGTTTGCAACTCAGGGTTAAAGTGATACCATGGGTTCAGTTTTTTTTTTCTTTTTAAATAACAAACATATCATAATTACCTCTACTGTGCAGTTTGTTTTGCACAGAGTGGCCCCGATCCTCCTCTTCTGGGGTCCCACGGTGGCTCTCGCGGCTCCTCCCCATAATAGATAACCCCCTCTGGGAATCTCTCTCCCGAGGGGGTTACCTTTCGGGCGCCAGTGGCGGCTGGTGCTCAAAATTTTTGGAGGGACGCAAACAAACGAAAAAAAAAAAAGACATCAAATGCAGCCACTGTGCCATGCCATCAATTGTCGCCACTGTGCCATCAATTATCGCCACTGTGCCATCAATTGTCGCCACTGTGCCATCAATTGTCACCACTGTGCCATGCCAAACGCAGCCACTGTGCCATCAAATGCAGCCACTGTGCTATGTCATCAAACGCAGCCACTGTGCCATCAATTGTCACCACTGTGCCCATCAATTGTCACCACTGTGCCATGCCAAATGCAGCCACTGTGCCATCAAATGCAGCCACTGTGCCATGCCATCAATTGTTACCACTGTGCCCACATCAATTGTCCCCACTGTGCCCACATCAATTGTTGCCACTGTGCCCACATCAATTGTCGCCACTGTGCCCACATCAATTGTAGCCATTGTGCCCACATCAATTGTCCCCATTGTGCCCACATCAATTGTAGCCACTGTGCCATATCAATTGTCCCCATTGTGCCCACATCAATTGTCCCCACTGTGCCCATATCAATTGTAGCCCCTGTGCCCACATCAATTGTCCCCACTGTGCCCTGTAAAATGCTGCCAGTCAGATTGCCCCCTGCCCGACACTTGCCTTTCTGGGGTCAGTCACTCTCCTTCTACGGTCCCTCGATGTCTTCTCCCGCCCTCAATGACGCTTCAGCCAATCAGGTTACCGGTAACCAGAACCGGTGAACCTGATTGGCTGAGACACCTGTCAGCCCCCGTGGATGACTATTTCGAAGCCGATTACAGCCTGAGGGCTGTAATCGGAAAGCCTATCAGAGCCGCTGGCTCTGATAGACACTTCCAAAGCCAACCAGCCAACCAGCTGCCGTTATTCAGATGGCCGGCGCTCACCAGGGGGCCGGCCATCTGAATAGTGGGTAGCAGCAACAATACATAGATTCATGCAATGCATTAATCTGTGTATTGTATTCAGTGGCGGTGCAGAGAGAGAGGGGTGGCGCTCCTGCCACTGTCAGGTGCGCTCCCGTGTCATACACTCAGCGTTCATAGCCGCTGGGTGTATGACTCGCCTCGCCCCCAGCATCCGCATCATTGGATTTGATTGACAGCAGCTGGAGCCAATGGCTGCGCTGCTATCAATCTATCCAATGAAGAGCTGAGAAGCCATGGAGAGAGCGACGCAGGATCGTGCCCATGGAAATTCAGGGCTCAGGTAAGTAAAACGGGGGGTGGGCAGGCACAGCAAGGAGTTTTTTCGACTTAATGCATAGGATGCATTAAAGTGGTTGTATACCCAAAAATAATAATACAAAAAAAAACCTGCAAGGCATAATGAGCTAGAATGACTAGCATACTAGCTCATTATCAATTACATACCTTAGAACGAAGAACCCGCACGACCCTTATTCCTCTCCTCCGCCGCCGCCATGATACCCAGAGTGACTTCCGGGTATCGCCGCTCCGGTGATGACATCACTGGCACAATCCCCACGCATGCGCGCCTTTCCGCCACTTTCCGGCAGGCTCCCATTCAAAACCCGGCGCGTTTACGCCGTAGACATCGGTGCCCGATTTTCTGCAAATATCTCCTTAACCATGTAGGTTAAGGAGATATTGCAAGCACCTACAGGTAAGCCTTAATGTAGGCTTACCTGTAGGTGCAAGTACTATATGAGGGTATACAACCGCTTTAAGGTGAAAAAACTGAGGTTTACAATTACAACCCCTTTAAGTGGTTATTAGTTTGTAATGCAGAGCTCAGAGGTCAGCAGTTTGTAATGCAGAGTTCAATGGTCAGTAGATTGTGACACAGGTTGATTTACTAAAACTGGAGAGTGCAACATCTGATGCAGCTCTGCATGGTAGCCAATCAGCTTCTAGCTTCAGCTTGTTCAATTGAGCTTTGACAAAAAACCTTCTAAACACAAGCACGGCTAAACGCACTATTTAAACGCAGCAAAACTAAAGTTTTTAAACATTGTTTACTATCTGTCGAGTTAAATCATTCAGGGGAGGTTGTAAAATGTTTCATATACATTAAGCCTAAAGCCTCATACACACGATCGGATTTCCATCAAACAAATCCATGGAATTTTGTCCGAAGGGCGCTGGCCGTGAACTTGTTCTGCATACAGACGGCAAAACTTTGTCAGCCAACATACACGAAACAACCTGTTTTTTCAGCTCTTTAGCACCACCCTTTGGGCAACTTCTGCTAATGTTGTCTTATGGTTAGCATTGGTTCAGAGAATGCGTGTTTGGACTTTTGATTTTTTTTCCGATGGACTTGTGTACACACGATCGGAAAATCAGACGGCACACATTTGTTGTCGTAAAACACCCGTCGCGTTACTGGGAACACAGTGCGCGTGCCCGGCAGGCCGCGATGGCCGCCAGGCACCCGCGATTGCCCAGTAACTGAGCAGGGACGTGGAGCTCTGTGTGTAAACACAGAGCTCCACGTCTTGTCAGGGAGAGAAGAGACCGATCTGTGTCCCTTGTACATAGGGACACAGATCGGTCACCTCCCCCAGTCATCCCCCCACAGTTAGAACACTGACTAGGCTACACATTTAACCCCTTCCCCACACCCTAGTGGTTAACCCCTTCCCTGCCAGTCACATTTATACAGTAATCAATGCATATTTATAGCACCGTTCACTGTATAAATGTGAATGGTCCCAAAAATGTGTCAAAAGTGTCCGATGTGTCCGCTATAATGTCGCAGTCCCGAAAAAAAAAACGCAGATTGCCGCCATTCCTAGTAAAAAATAAATAAAAAAAAAATCATAATTATGTCCCCCTATTTTGTAGGCAATATAACAAACCAGTCACTATACGGTTATTGCAATTTTTTTTTTTACCAAAAATATGTAGAAGAATACGTATCGGCCTAAACAGAGATAACATTTTTTTTTTTTTTTTTAAATGGGATATTTATTATAGCAAAAAGTAAAAAATATTGTGTCTTTTTTCAAAATTGTCACTCTTTTTTTGTTTATAGCGCAAAAACTAAAAACCGCACAAGCGATCAAATACCACCAAAAGAAAGCTTTATTTGTGCGGGAAAAAAGGACGTCAATTTTGTTTGGGAGCCACGTCGCACGACCGCGCAATTGTCAGTTAAATTGATGCAGTGCCGGAAGCTAACATTTAGTCTGGGCAGGAAGGAGGTGTATGTGCACAGTAGGCAAGTGGTTAATATAGGCAGCCTTCATCCCACAGCTTCTCTTCTTCATACAGCTAGCATAACTCTGTCCCTGGGAAAGGCAGGGGAGGGGAAACAAAGGACATTGGGCAGGTCCCACTGATGATGTAATTGGTTGGTAGGCCATGGTTGGGCCAGTTTTTTCATTGTCACAGTAGAACTGGTAGTAACAACCTATGGCTCTGTGTAAAATAAGGTAGGCTTGGATCCACCTGCCTGACTATTTTTTGGGCAGTTTTTAAGGCATTTGCCACAGCCCCATTGGACAACCTAGATGGAATCCCAAGTTTAGAAAGGCTGGTCTGGATATCTGGATAACCAGAGGTGTAATATGGATGTGTCCTTTGTCTACACACTTTGTTGTGTGAGGCCACGTTCACACCTATGCGAATTGAGTGCGGATTAAACCGCATCCAATTCGCAGAACATTTCTAAATACATTAAATTTAATGAGGCTGGTTCACATATGTGCGATGCATTCGCACTGCACATTGCCGAAAAAAGTGTGCGTTTTCTAGGCATTGTGGTGCGGCTCAGGTGCGAATTCAGGCCCATTATCTTCTATGGGCACGCATCTGATTCGCATGTGTGTTCATTTCTCTTCAGGATTTCTCTCATTCTACTCAATACACTTCCCCCCTCCCCCTCCCCTCTCCCAGGTCTCCAAATTCGCAGCTAAAACGGAGCTGATCTGCTGAACAGTTCTCTTATCTCTCTGCAGAGATAAGAGAGCTGAAATTCGCACCGCACTAGTGTGAATCCAGCCTGAAAGTGTTGGGCATTTTGCTGCATCAGGCATATATTTAAATTTTGTTCCCAATAAAGATCACACCAAAAATAGGTCTTAGCTCCCCCCCCCCCCCAGTAAAAAAAAGGGACATGTAATGCATAATAAGAACACTACATTGGTTCCATTCCACTACAAATTAGTATTGTACTCTGAAGGTACAAGGTGGTAATGGAAATAGATAACATAGTAGTCCATGCTTCTCTAGTCTGTACTTTTCCATTCATGAGCTCATTAACAAATATCAATAAACCAAAACATTCTCATGTTTACCGTTAAGCAGCATAAAAGGGTGGCGGAGTGCCATATACGGAGTCCTTGGCACATTACTCATTAAGAAAACCAAGCCCTTCCTAGTTCCAGGTATCGTAAATTGTCCAATAAATGACTCATTACTATTTGTGCTGCAGATGACTGAAGATAGACTGTTCATACAAGACCTGTCCGTGTGGATTATCCCTGGCATAAAACTGTTTAAAAACAATGTATTCCACATTTTACTTCCAACCGCTTCTTGATGCCTGCATAGATTTCATCCATTGTCCTTTTATATATAATTACTTCTGTAATGATGCTGTCACTTGGGAGAAAGCAATGAATGGGCTGATTTTTATTTATTACACACATGCAGTACATGGCTTGTAATAGGTTAGTATGGTAGGAAACAGACTTTCATTGTTATAAAAAAGGTTACTTCAGGTGTCTTTCAAAGAGGCATACAATAGTTTCAGATATCAGGGCGGTTTTAGCTTTCTTCTTTCACTGGAAAACAAAAATAGTTTTTTTTTCCTTTTTTACTTTGGTGGAGGGTTTATTGGCAACTGTACAAAAAGTGAATTGTAACTAGACTACATACATTTCTTTAAATTGCAACAGTAAGGTCTCAGATTTTGTGGCATATTTGTGAGGCATAAGGCTCATACACACAGTCAGACATCCAACAAAATTTCCCTTGTATTTTTTTCCTAATTGATTTGTCCGGCCACACCCATAGCATACACACAGTCAGACTTTTCTGCAAACTTTTCTAAAACTTTCCTAAAATCATGTGTTTTTTTTGCTATTTTCTGCTCTTTACCACCACCCTTTGGTTAACTTCTGCTATTGTTTGTTGCTTTTAACATTGGTTCTGAGCATGCGTATTTGCACTTTGTCCAAAAGTTGGTTGGCTTGCTGTACACACAGTCAGACAAGGCACCATCGGACTTTTGTTGCCGAAAAGTTGGTCCGTTTGCAGACCCAACTTTTTGTTGGATGAAACCCGAAAAAGTTGGTCCGATGGAGCGTACACACGGTCAGACAAATTGGAAAACTTGCAGATTTTGAAGTTGGTTGGCAAAAAGTGTGACCGTGTGTATGGGGCTTTACATATAAATTTGACCAGCAGATAAAATATGGTGAAAACCTATGTTTAGTGCAACAACATTGCATCGGACAGTTTACGGAATTTCTTGTTAATTCTAAAAGGCATACTTATCGAAATATCATTAAGTAAGTTATTTTTTTTTTATAGGACATGGCTTGTGGATATGATAAAACATATTGGGGTTGATTTACTAAAACGTGAGAGTGCAAAATCTGGTGCAGTTGTGCATGGTAGCCAATCAGTTTCTAACTTCAACTTGTTCAATTAAGTTTTGGCAAAAAAAATGGAAGTTGATTGGCTCAGCCTGGACCAGTGTAAGTATGCTTATTCCATACCTGTGGGATCCCTGTGGAAGCTTGAAATCACTGTAGTAGCACCTGCTATCTTCTGGTTCCTTGGCTGCCTTGCTGTACAATGAACACAGGGGGTTACTTTCTTGGTATGGGCACCATTCACAGAGCACCTTGCATTCAATGAATGCAAGGTGTTCTCTGATTGGACTAGTAGGAGATTTTGATGCCACCTCTTCACCTTGTCCAATAAGAGAATACTTTGCATTCACTGATGCAGCGCCCCCCCCCCTTTTTCAGGGTGCGCGCATTCATGGGCCCCGCCATCGAGGCCTGCTTGGCCGAAGCTACGCACCAAGCAAAATCTCACCTTGATACTGAGAGGGACCCTAGCGGATCGCTGGGTCCCAGATCCTAAGCTGGGAGCTGTACGATGGGGGGTCTGCTCGGGAGAACCTAGATACAGAGGTTGTCTGCGAGGTCTGGACGTGCCATCGGGGAACCGGTCACCACGCCACATGACAGGTACATTTCAGCTGTCTATTGGTGACCCTGGATTAGACTTACTGGGAGGATTCGCTAGTTCTACCATTTAACCATATTTGAATATATACCAGGCCTGTGCAGGGGCCCTGTTTTCCTCCCAGTGACTTTATTTGCAAGTGACCTTCTGGCTGCCAGGCTCAAGTTAATCACCTGTCCAGGGGCACTTTACCTACTCCGGCGGGAGTGGCGACGTTTGAACGGTCTATGCTGAGAGCAGGCTTGCTCTCCATGTTCTTGATATCCAAGGCCTGATACTGCAGTTTCTTTCCTCTCTACTCATCAACCCTTTTTGCTACTGTGTGCCATGTTGATGTTGGCTATGTTGGCCTTGGAATAAAGCATTGGAAACTCACACTGTTGTCTGAATACTTGCTCCCTATCCACACTCACAAGTTGTACCCCTAGACAAGAGAACTTGGTAACTTAATACGCCTATCCCCAAATTATCTGGCGGCTCCTTCGGGGGTGAGCGCTACACTGAGAAATGCCAATCCATAATTGAAATTCAGCTTTACTATTCTTTTTATATATATATATATATATATATATATATATATATATATATATATATATATATATATGGGAATATATATATAAGGGAATATATATATATATATATATATATATATATATATATATATATATATATATATATATATATATATATATATAAGGGAATGCTTTGAGTCCTCTTTAGGTTTTTTTCATGTTAATAGAACTTTAATATAGTCCTGCTAATTTGGCGATTAATTTTGTATTACTTATGATGTAGTAGTGAGATGTATATTGTCCTCATATAACTATTAAGCTTCATTTTTACTTAAATCTTTCATGTGTCATCTCATTGTATAGATTTTAAAAGCACAAAGAAGGGAACATGGAAAAATAAGCTAATTTTCTGTTTTTAAATGTTAATATAGATATTAAGTACTAATGTAATTCTGTAAATTGTTCACTGTCCTTGCTCGGATGACAAATAGGGAAATGCTAAATTTTCACACTTCTCAGGCTCTGGCTTAGAAATCAAGAGGACTCTGAATAAGAGCCATGGGCATGGGCACCTATGCTTTGGTATGGATACCCTTTTATTTTAGGCACCTCTCCTAATCCTGCAGGCAAAGTAGAATGATATCAGAACTGGGGGCTACACACTTGCTATACCTAAGGAAGATAAGGTTCACCTTCTATAAATTTGCAGCCTCCGGGTGAGAAATTAGGGGAATACCTTCCTTGCCATAGGGACAGTTTGCATGTGTGTTGTACAAAGCTAGTACCATCCAAGAGGCTATCAATTTTTGAGATACAACATAAAAAAAAGAGAACGTAGGGCATGGCTGGCCACTGAGCAAGATGGCTTTAGCTCCGCTTAACCTCAGGACATCCAGCAACCATCCACCCTTCACAGAAACTCCTATTCCTTCTCTCTCACACCGGGATAGAGCAGACACGTGCTGCACCTGGACGGTATGTCCAGAAAGTGGAACAACTACCTGCATAGATCATGCCGCCTCACTGACTTTTTTACACAGCTAGCCATGCAGAACAGCCAAAATAGCACCGGAGTGGCACCTTCTCCTTCTCCTTCCCCGCCAGAAAGTGAGGGCACACAGGACTCCGCACACTCTCTGGAAGATATGGAAAGCACAGAGGTAAGCGCCCACTAAAGCTCCCTTATACAAAAAGCAGCACTGGGATGCCCCTGGAGAACTGTCACACCAGGAAGGTGATTATGATTCCCTGGCCTCACACCCAGCCAGTGACCAGCCTGCCTCAGAAAAAATATTAGAACATATGCTCCTCTCCATACAAAGAGACCTCAGTAATGAGTTCCGCTTCTCTATTTCATCTTTACATTCCAGAATAGATTTAGTGGAAGAGCGCACTGACTCTCCATTTAAACGTAACCTACTATGGAAAGAAGCCCTCAAATAAGTCTGGCATCATATGTGTGTGTGCAGGAGACCCACTTTTCATCCCGCAAACCCCCATCTTGCTCCCACAAACAGTTTACATACTGCTTCTATGCCAATTCTCCAAGAAAAAAAGCTGGTGTCCTTATTTCCATTCACTCCACAGTGGCCTTTCAATTGATCCATTCTGAGACTGACCCTATGGCAGCTATATCATCCTAAATTCTTCCATTAATAACCATTAATAACCATACTATGACTATAGTCAATATCGATGCCTCTAATACTAACCAAAGCCAGTTTTACAAAACTGTGATGGGGAAAGTAGAACCCTTTCGAAAATCAACCCTAGTCATCTGTGGTGACATCAACCAAGCCGTTGACCCACATTTAAATTCCTCAAACCCATCTCGCAAACAATCTACTGCCCTCTCTTTCTTATGCTGATCTAAAGACCTATATGACCCAGGGCGGTGTCACTGTGGTACTGAAAAAGATTATACCTTCTACTTGAACACACAAAAGTCTTATTCTTGAATAGACTTGTTTTTGGTTGACAAACACACCTTGCAATCTATCCAAGAAGCCACAATTGACCTCATGACATGGTCTGACCATGCTCCCATATTGCTCAAAGTATTCCCGCCACACTCTACAGAAAGGAGGACATCATGGAGGCTTGAAACCTCCCTCCTCTCCCACCCCCATCTCCAGAAACAGGTCGCATTCAAGATTGAACAATATTTTCTGGTTAATTCTCAGTCTATATCCAATCCCATTATCTGTTGGAATGCCCAAAAGGCATACCTTAGAGGCCTCCTTATTAAATTAGGAGCCCATGAGAAGAGACAGTACAATGCTACTACATATAAACTATTAGAACAAATACGCACTCTTGAAAATAACTCAACCATCCTTACACCTTGACACTGAACTGAGAACCGTTAGGCAAACACTTAGTGAAGACCTTCATCAAAATTTCGACTTCTCTCTGAAAAGGCTCTGTCTACACTTCTATACACATAGCAATAAACCGGGAGCCTGCCTTGTGAAACAACTGAAGCGTCGCCTAGTACACGCTAAAATTCCATACCTCACCTCTCCCTCACAGGTTGGTGTTACAAGCCCTAAAGACATTGCCAACCGATTCAGCTCGTTCTATGCTAAGTTATACAACCTCACCTCGTCTGGTGGAGCCTCATCCTCTACATCTGAAAACATTTTATGGATCGTCTACATTTACCATCACTGTCCGCAACACAACTGCAAACCCTGTCAAATCCCTTCCTCCTACCGGACGTGGAGCAAGCTATCACCTCTATCCCACTACATAAAGCACCCGGGCCTGATGGCTTCAGCAACGAATACTACAAACACTTTTCCAACTTGCTTGCTTCGCATCTTTGTAAATCCTTCGACCATATTGCTTCCACAGGCTCTATCCCTCCAGAATCTCTTGAAGCCACCATTATGACAATCCCCAAACCTGGAAAACCGTTGGATGACCCTGCCAGCTACAGGACTATCTAACTATTCAATACAGACACCAAACTGTATGCTGAACTTCTGGCCACACGGTTTTCCAGCATCATTCCTCATCTAGTGCACCCCAATCAGGTGGGTTTTGTGGATGGTAGGCAATTGTCCAATGGTACCCGTAGATACATCAACCTACTACAATGGGCAGAGCACCATCGAACGCCTTCTCTATTCATCTCCCTGGATGCAGAGAAGGTGTTTGACAGGGTTGACTGGAACTTCCTCAAAGCAGTTCTAGAAAAAACAAAATTCTGGCTTGATTCTTGAAGCCATAATGGAATTATACTCCTCACCTAGTGCTAAAATTATTAATTCAGGTATCTTGTCTGACCGTTTTCCTATATCCAATGGAACCTGTCAGGGCTGTCACCTCCCCCCCCTGATCTTTATCTGGAACCATTGGCACAATCCATCTGCACTAATCCCCATATCTCCGGTATTGAATTTGGCAAATCCACTCACAAAATAGGCCTCTACGCAGACAATTTGATCATCTCTATCACTAACCCAACCCAATCACTCCCTCATCTCCATCGCACCTTAGCCCTTTTTAGTAAAGCCTCCCTCTACAAGATAACTTACTCCAAGTCCTGCATGATAAGTGCTAACATTGATCCGATTACAAACCGTAGCATTTCTCAAAATACCTCTTTCTCATGGGCTCCAAATTCCACTCTTACTTATCTAGATATACACCTGGTTACCCCTACCTCTCACCTAGTCCTCCTTAATCTCTCTCAACTGATTGCTAAACTTCAAAAGATGGTAAAAGATTTGCCCCACAGCCAAGCTTCATGGGCTGGTCGCATTGCCTTAAGGTACCTTCTACCTCATATGCTATATGCTCTACACATTCTGTACAATGCCCATCCCCTTTCTACAATCTCACCTCCGCAGACTACAAGCCATATTAACCTCCTTCATCTGGAATGGAAAGCACCCCAGAAAAAATCTTATGCACACCCACACCTACCGGTGGAATGGGAGCACCAAACATCATGGCATACTACAAAAGCAACCATCTTGGACCAAACTAAATCTTTGTGGATACCTGACTCAGAACATACTTGGTTTCAAATAGAAAAAACAGCCTTAGGAACCTGCCCGAAATTGTTTCTTCGTGTCCTACTTGTACGCCACCATGGACAGTAATTCTTCCTAAGCACTATTAATGCTACTATCAAAGTTTGGAGGGCACTCTACCAACGTGCGAAAGGTATACCCTATCAACTTTTATCATTCATCCCCCTCACAGCTCTACAAATCGTCACCCCAGACATATCAGTGTCAAATTGGCTCACTGATTTTACCAATGGCCTCAGCAAGAGGGTGATTGCTTATCTACCGAGTAGTTTTAAAATCACTGCATGTAGAGTTTAAAGGGATGGTACAGATTTGCACCACCATAAAGACTGGGCCCAACCGATTAGCCAGCTGAAGTTTGCAAATTAGTAAATTAGCCAAACCAGCTTATAGCAAACAAAAGCCCATTGACACAGGTGTTTGTACACGTATTAAACGGTGGTAAATACAGACTGGTAGATTTTTATATGTCTCCTAGTGTCTTTGCCCTGTGAACTTTGAATTAACGCATACAGACCAAACAAAGATTTACCCTGTATGAAGATGACTTGTGTTTCTTTCTAGATGCTTCATCTTTCTGGGGATCAGGATTGGTAGCTGGATTTTAAACTAGCATTCAAAAGGGATCTAAATAAGATTGTGTGTACGCTGTATATTGTACAGCATGTAAATCAGAAACTTTTTTAACCTTGTTAAATATTGAACTACTATAATCTGTCTATCAAAGCAAATGGGATCTGGTATCACTTCCAACATATCAGGGTATTAAACATTAATGCAGCAGGTACTCTGGTTGATGAACAGGTAAAGTTACTGAACTGTGGTTTAATCGTTTCTAGACAGATATATGAAATCAATGTGTTCTGAGCAGGAAGCTTTTTTATTACAGCATATTTTTAAAATCTAAAAATTTAATTGTGCCTACACAGTGCCATACGATTGTATGTTTCAGGAATTCCTTCTTAAAGATTGCACTACAAATATTGCTATGTGAGTGTGCCTTGGCACTGCTGTGCCTTAAAGTGATTGTAAAGGCAGAAGTTTTTTTTCATCTTATTGCATTCTTTGCATTAATATAAAAAGCCTTCTATGTGCAGCAGCCCCCCTAACACCTGAGGTCCCTCTAAATCCAGCGATGTGGCAGGAGTATCTCAGGGAGTGTCTCAGCTTCCCGGGACTCCCCTTCTCATTGGCTGAGACAGCAGCATGAGTAGAGAAGGGGGCACGGCTTTGTGTCTTAATGAACACAGGAAGCTGTGGCTCCGCTCAAGTGCCCCCATAGCAAGCTGCTTGCTGTGGGACACTCAACAGGAGGGAGGGGCCAGGACCACTGAAGAGGGACCTGAGAAGAGGAGGATCTGGGCTACTCTGTGCAAAACCATTACACAGAGCAAACATGTTTGTTTTTTTAACAAAAAAAAGGAGACTTTACAATCCCTTTAAGCCTCATAGAAAATGATCAGACAGGTAATAACTGTAACTTCCAGTTTACTAAAAAGGTGCAAATTTAGAAGTAATAATGCACAATGGGTTAGGAGAGGAGGGGGTGCTCGCTCACCCCCTTTTCTGGCCTGCCAGACTGCTTGCTTGGATAAGGGTCTGGTATGGACTTTGGGGGGACCCCATACCTTTTTTTTATTTTGGCATGGAGCTCCCCTTAAAATCTATACCAGACACAAAGGGCCTGGCATTGATTTTTAGGGGGGGCCCCATGCCGTTTTTTTCTCCATTCTGCCATAGGGTTCCCTTTAACCACTTCAATACACTGTATTATTTACTCTGCACTGCATTATATACACTACACTGACTGCACTATAAACTCTGCACTGTGTGATATACTGTACACTACACTGACTGCACTATATACTCTGCACTGCCTTATATACACTACACTGACTGCACTCTATATTCTGTACTGTATTGTATACGCTACATTGAATTCACTATATACTCTGTACTGTATTATATACACTACACTGCCTGCATGCTCAATCCACTAACTAACCTGCCTAATTTCTCTCCATTCATAAACACTTGACACGGCTGCCATATGAGTACCCTTATATAGTGTGGGGCATGGACTTTGGCCAATCATGGCTCTCACTGTACATCATGCTGTGATTGGCCAAATCATACAGGTCAGGTGCATGGTTTGGCCAATCAGCAGCCTTCAATGAACTGCAATCTTGCAGTGCATTATGGGGTGCTTGTCAGCAGGCGAACGTCTTGTGAGCACCCCATATGTTCGTTTGTTACTTACGTTTGACTCGAACACTGGGCCCACCTCTATTCAGAACACAAACAGTTACATGCAATTACCCTCATAAACAGCATCTCTCTCAGTGAAGTCCAGGGCAACTTTCGTAAAAAAAAGGGCAAATAACTGGAGGCACCCAAGGACCAAGGACAAAAGTGCCACCCCAGTGGAAATGAAGCACTCTGGTAGCAGTTTGAGAGGGCTTTCCACTGAAAGCTTCTGAAGAAGCTACATGCTATTAGGCTCCGGCCAGACTACCCACATGCCAGTTCTGACAGTGGAGGGCCTCTCACCTGGCTGAAGATCACTTGCTCAGCTACCTCGGCAACATCAGGGGTGGACTCTCTAAGCTGCTGATGGAGGGAAGCTGAGGAACGTATTTTCCCTGGACATTTACAGGTACACATGTAGTTTTGGGACATGGAGTTAAAGAGGCCCGCATCTGAGAATAGTGAGTGTACACTCTGCTACAGCTAATTATCTGTAGATTGAGATCGAAGGACCTGCTGCTTCTGACTGCTAGCATCAGAAACTTTGAAATAAGATTTGGAGATGTCTCTTCTGTGCTGCTCCTTGTTCTCCCTGCTGAAGGCTCTAAACACAAGGAAGCAACACCCTACCTCTACCACTATGGCTGCCCCCACACAGAGAAGAACAGGCTATGGTAAGTCAGAAAAGGGTAACATCTGCAGGAAAATCACAGGCAATCCACACACAGCAATAAAAGTGTTCTGTAGCGCACCCTTTCTCTAGAGGATTGCTAGATTGTAACCCTCTCTCAAGGGTATACACAGAAATCATCCAAAAAATAAACAGTGCCAAAGCCACCCCTCACTCAAGAAAAAAACCTCACTGCAGAGACCAAACACAACTTAATATATTTTTCAGAATTTAAAAGAGATCAGTCAGTGTACAAGATACCATGTTGCAAGTCTCCACTCCCATCTGCTATATTGTACCATTTATTTTTCAACCCTTCATGCTGATTAATCAGCATGAAGGGTTGTAAATCACATGGTACAATATAGCAGTTGGGAGAGTTTGCAACACTGTATCTTGTATTTTGACTAATCTCTTTTAAGTGCTGAAGAGGATAACAAGTTGCTTGTGGCCCTTGTAGTAATAAGGGTTTTAATTGTTATCCATTTGGGAGAGGATTGACGTAAGCGCTGTGTTAGGGTTGTTTTTTTGTGGAAAACCACAGGCAATACCGATGACTGGGCCTGTTGCTATATTCCAGATTTTTTTTGGGGTCCAGTTTCCTTTTAAGGTAGAGGTAACTAATAGTTTTTTGTTTAGCCTAACTACAGAAAAGTACCCTCAAGCTGCTGGTCCTGCATTATGTGTGATGACATCTGCGAGAGGGGTAGCGACAAAGTCTGGTCAAATAGTTTCAAGAAAAGCAGCCTTTGAGGATTGGCAGTACACAGAAAAAGCAGGGAGAAAGACCTAAGACTTTGGATAAATAGATAGAACAGTACCCTATTGGTATAGTGCTTTTTGCAGCGATATGTCCAAAAAGCTAGCGACTAAACGATGAGGACAAATATGAAGATGCTAGACAGCTGTGTGTGTCGACAGCCGCATACGTTAAATCATCACGCCCTGTTGGGCGTGGCCATGCTGTGTGCCCCTCGGCCAGGGGTTGCTGCCCAGATGGTGGAACAGCTGATAGGTGCAACCTTGCGGCGCTTATCTTCGATTGCCCGATTTCTAGTCACTGTGGCCCAGATTCACAAAAGAGATACGACGGCGTATCTCTGTTTTAGGGTCTTCCTAACTATGCGACTGATTCATAGAATCAGTTACGCATAGTTAGCCCTAAGATCCGACAGGTGTAATTGAATTACACTGTCGGATCTTAGGATGCAATACCTCGGCCGCCGCTGGGGGGAGTTTGCGTCGTAAACCAGCGTCGGGTATGCAAATTAGTAGTTACGGCGATCCACAACGGTTTTTCGCGTTCGCTACGTCGCTGCTAGTCTAGTTTCCCGTCGCAAAGTTAGTCGTCGTTTTTGCTGCCCTAACTTTACACAGCAGACGTATGTGCTGTATAAAGTATGGCCGTCGTTCACGCGTCGAAATTTGAAAATGTTTTGATCTTGTGTAAGACGTCCGGGAATACGAAAGTATGCTACGCACGTCGCCGTTCGAAAAAATGACGTCACTTCGCGCAAAGCACGGCGGGAATTTCAAAACGGAGCATGCGCAGTAGGTCCGGCGCGGGAGCGCTCCTAATTTAAATGGCACACGCCCCTTTGAATTACGTGGGCTTACGCGGGAGGCCGCCAGCGTAAGTTTTCATGCAAGTGCTTTGAGAATCAGGCACTTGCGATGAAAACTTGCGGCGGTGTAACGTATCTACGATACGTTATGCCGCCGCGATTCTACGTGGATCTGGGCCCATGTTCCAGATGGCAAAAAAGCTGATTGTTGTGGCTTTAGGCCACTTATGCCTGATTGCCTGTTTTTTGAGCCAAAATGGCCTCATATACTGTATAGCACTAATTTGTTGTTAGTTTTTGTGATGCTCGCCTATTACATGCAGTGGAGTCTGTCTTACTGGCTATGTAGCAAACTTAACGTGGCATCAACTAGCCCTTTACTCTTACCATTGTACTATTTATTTACAGTTTTATCTGATACTGCTCCACTCCTCTTTGTTTTTTGTTTTTTTTCTAGATTAACACTGGTCTGTTTTTGCGGCAATGGTTGTCTTGCTGTGAGATCAATCCTGTTATTCACTCTTACGTTTTCATCAGTCTACCCTTGGTTCAAACATGTTATTCCAGTGGCGGCTGGTAAAGTTTTAGGATGGTGGAGCGCCAGACCCCGCCTCTCATTTTGACCCCTCCCACTTCTCATAAGCCCCACCTCTTATAGAACCCACACAGTTCTCTGTATTCCACTTGCTTCCACCCACAGTGTCAGGAGTATTTAGCTCAGCATCACAGGACAGAGTATACTGCCCCAGAATGACAGGACAGAGTATACAGCCCAACACCACAGGACAGACAGGAGACAAGAGGATTAAAAACAAAGGTCGCATGGAAGCCCTTTTCAAGTGTGACCTTTACATATTCTTTCCTCTTGTTCTGTTTTTTTTTACATCATCAAAGGCAGACACTAAGAAAGACAGATAAAAGAGTACTTCACATTTTGAGAGATCACCCTTGATCCCCGCACTCACCTTCAGGCTCTCGCACACTGCACTCAGGCTCAGCACTGCCAGCTCCACTCCCCGCCTCACATCACAACAGAGTCCTGGTTGCAGTAAGTCAGTCTCTGCACTCCACTCTAACTCCACAACACTGTGAGCAAGCCAGGAAACTGGAAGTGACGCCATGAGCCAGAGACAAATGACTGGGGAGTGGGAGTGTTTGCGTGCGCATCGCTTGTGCTTATTTTCCTTACATGTCCCCCTCGGATCTACAGCGACTGCACTTCCAAGTGCACTTTCAGTGCAATTTCAAGTGCACTTTGCACTTGTAGTTTGCACTTGTAGTGCAAAGTGGATTTGCCTTTCGTAAATAACCCCCTATGTCTCTTTTAGATACATTGAGCTAGGAAGTTAGCGTGTGTTTGCAACAATGTACCATCATTCTCATTATATCTGTATATGTTTTCACATATTTTCACTTTCCAGAAAAAGATTTCAAACCTGAATGTGTGAACCCCTGGAGAATAGATGTTATATGTATTTTTCACTGTGTATGATAGTTTTTTTTATACTATTTCCAAAAAAATGTAAGTTTTTTTTTAACTATACAATAAGGCTTTTTGGACATATTACTGCATAAAAGTCCCTAAACCAAAAGGGTACTGTCATATTTATGTATGTACAGGTAATTAGGGATGCAGCCTCAGATCTCCCTACTCTAATATATATGACACTTTGGATAAAAGTAAATAATATCATTAGGCCAGGTATTTGTAAGGTTGTAAGGATGTGGGTTACAACACAGCAGAATCTCCAGCCAGGAAGTCTCTAAAGTACATACACGCTTGTTTGAGACAACGAAAAGCGGGACTGTGTACCTATCTAATGCGGGCCACTATACATCTGAATCCCCAGCCAGGAAACCTGGGAAGGACATATATCCACTTGCCTTATCCAGCTGCATTGAATGTATAGCAGTCTGTCACTACTAGCTCCCCACAGACGAGCAAGGAAAGACTGAGCAACTTGGATACCTAGACTATCCCTCTGCTAACCAGGCTGGGCGAGCGGACTGCTGGTCCTTATGTAATTGCTTAATGGGGGGGGGGGGGATTTTGAAAGACGGACGGACGGACACAACAGGGGGGTGGGGATGTGAGGTTTGACTGATGGATGGACTGAAGGAGGGGGTGCCGGCCTAACTCTTTCTGAATCTACCTATAGGTATTTTGATAGCTGAAAAATGTAGAAAATAAAATAAAATGAAATAAAATATCACTTTTGAAATTACATTAACATAAAATATGCGATTTTTGTGATTGGGGTTACATACACTTATAAAGGAGAAGTACAGCCAACACTGGTTTGGCTATACTTCTCCTGTGGATCACAGGAGTGCAGTTAGTTCTGCACTTCTGTGACCCATTTTTAGCAGACAGCGGGCTGAAGTCTGCTCTCTTCTGACATCACAGAGCCAGTATAGGCTTGGGCAAGATCACAACACTGGGGTCGGGATCCACTCACATACCTGGACTGGCACCCGGCTCAGCCTCTCAGTGAGCCGATGAGAGCCTGAGCCAGCCACTCCACAGTTCAGCAGTCCAGGGGAGAGACAGAGACAGAGACAGAGACAGAGACAGAGACAGAGACAGAGACAGAGACAGAGACAGAGAGAGAGAGAGAGAGAGAGAGAGAGAGACTTGTAAAGCGCAACACATGCGAACTGAATCGCCTCTGGGCGCTGTATCCATTTCATGGGTAAGGAACCCCTTGACCTCAGAAGAGATGGGTTTTAATCTTTCTCCTGAAGGCCAAGTGGTCCGACTCCAGTCGGATGGTGGTTGGTAGTGCATTCCACAGGCGAGGTCCCTGGACTGCAAATCTTCGATCTCCTTTGGACTTGTATCTGGCCTTGGGTATCTGGAGGAGGTTTTGATTGGTGGATCGCAGAATGCGATTTGGGTTATGGGCTTTTATTTTTTCGCATAGATATTGGGGGGCATTGCTTGAATACACTTATGTATTAGGCAGAGTGCCTTGAAAGTGATTCTGTCTTTTACTGGCAACCAATGAAGGGAATCTCAGTGAAGGTGAGATTGATTCCCATGTTTTTTTCCCAGTCACTAGTCGAGCGGCCGTATTTTGAACGACTTGCAGACGAGTGATTTGGTATTTGGGGAGTCCTAGATAGAGGGCATTTGCGTAGTCGAGTCTGGAATTGATGATTGTTCCCACCACGACTGCAATGTCCTCTTTTGGGATAAAGGGCGTAAGTCTGCGTAGTAGGCGCAGCAGATGGTGGGATCCGCTGACTACTGACCCTATTTGTGCATCCATTGTCATGTAGGTATCGAAAATGACTCCGAGACTTTTGACTTTGGTGCTAGGGGTGATAGTTTTACCCAGAATGGGTGGGGGAGTCCATGTTGACGCGGGGTGATTTTTCCGGTTAGCGTGAAACAGGAGAAGTTCTGTTTTCGAACCATTGAGTTTAAGATAACTGTTTGTCATCCAGTTATCTATTAGAGTGAGGCATTTCTCTAGTCCAAGAGAATGATTCTTTTTGTTGCAGATGCGGAAATACAGTTGTGTGTCGTCTGCATAGAAGTGGTAAAGTAACTTCTGGTTACTGATGATTTCAAAGAGAGGGGGAAGATAGAAATTAAACAATACGGGCGATAAGGGAGATCCCTGAGGGACTCCGCATGACACCGTACGTTTTTCAGAAGTGAAAGACCCCAGTTTCACTATTTGTGATCGGTTTTCCAAGAAGGAGGAGAACCAGGGTAAAACACCTTCAGCGACTCCGGCTACTTCAGCTAGCCTAGCCAGTAGTAGTCCGTGGTCTACAGTGTCAAAAGCCGTGCTTAGGTCCAGCAGTATCAGGAGACAAGATTCTCCTTCGTCTGCGGCCTCTAGAGCGTCATCCCATATTTTAAGCAGCGCCGTTTCTGTTCCGTGACCCGGACGGAAGCCTGATTAAAACGGATCGAGTAATTTATGGGTGTCTAAATGCAGTTGCAGCTGTTGTACAACTACTTTCTCCATTACCTTGGAGAAGACATTTAGAGCTGTTATGGGCCTCCGGTTGTTTGGGTCTTTGGGGTCGAGGGTAGTTTTTTTTAGAATTGGTAAGCAAGGAGCTGTGAAAACCGAGCGATCTGCAGAGTTTGAACGATCGGTTCTCAGTGTTAGGCCCCATACACACGGGAGGATTTATCCGCGGATACGGTCCAGCGGACCGTTTCCGCGGATAAATCCTCTCGAGGATTTCAGCAGATTTTAATGCGATGGAGTGTACTCACCATCGCATTGAAATCCGCGCCGAAATCCTCTGGCGATAACGTGTCGCGCCGTCACCGCGATTATGACGCGGCGACGTGCGCGACGCTGTCATATAAGGAATTCCACGCATGCGTCGAATCATTACGACGCATGCGGGGGATCCCTTCGGACGGATGGATCCGGTGAGTCTATACAGACCAGCGGATCCATCCGTTGGGATGGATTCCAGCAGATGGATTTGTTTGGCATGTCAGCAAATATTCAATCTGCTGGAATCCATCCCAGGGGAGAAATATCCGCGGAAACAGATCCGCTGGAGTGTACACACCATAGGATCTATCCGCTGAAACCCATTTGCTGGGATTTTTCAGCGGATGGATTCTATCGTGTGTACGGGGCCTTAGAGTCGGCGGGGGACATATGCAGCATCCGATCGATGCTGCATCCGCCTAGGTAAGTATGATTCTGCAAATATCCCAAACCCCATAGTTCTCTTTTAATTAAATTAGACATGGTGTGTCACAAGTATGATACATGCCAAATTCCTTAGTATTCATCCAATGTTCTTTATTTAGAGGCAGACTGCATGGTTTAGGTGTTAAACACTGTATCCCCTATTTGGATTCTGACTGAATCCTCTCTGCTTGTTTGGCTTTATACAGCCAATCAAATGAAGGTCATTTCCGTAAGTAAATTGATACCTTTCTTGCAGCAATTGATTATATAGTAAATTAGATGTTTGTATTAATATACAATGTTAATGTAGAAAATATTTTGGAGTTCCCTCTTTTTTTGGAATATAACATGTGGCTGCCACCTTGTGGTTTGTAGGCAGTAGTACTGTACACACCATCACTTTTTGTGATGGAAAAAAACGTCATTTTTAAAAACGTCATTTAAAATGACCGTGTGTGGGGAAAACGTCGTTTTATGTCTTCTGAAAAACGACAAAAAAAAAATTCGCAAAAAAGCTTAAATTTTTTGTGTCGTTTTTCAAAACGTCGTTTTTTGTGTCATTTAAAATGATAGTGTGTGGGCAAAACGACGTTTAAAACAAAGTTTTTAAACCCGCACATGCTCAGAAGCAAGTTATGAAGCTAGCTTCAATGGAAAAGAGTGCTGAACGTAACCGCGCTTTGCTAGAGCATTTTGAAAAAACTATGGTGTGTAGGCAACGTCGTATTTTGAAAATGAAGTTTCAAAAACGTTGTTTTATTTCATGATTTAAAACGTCGTTTTATTTCATCCCAAAAAATCGACCGTGTGTACGCGGCATTAGGCTTGCAAGTGCTATAGTTTACTATTTCGTTTATTTTTAGGTATTATGGTATGTACAATGCCTTGTATTAGTTGTGTTGCTTCTGTATAATTGAGGTTTATTTGGGTTGAACTTTTTAACTATGTAGTTGGAAACAGTATTGCTGTATTATCAGAGACAATGATGCCATATTACCACTGTCAGTAAAGCCACATAGCTTTCAACTGTCCCTGACTTCCAGGGACTGTCCTTGATTTGGGAAAAAATCCCTCTGTCTTTTTTTCCTCCTTATTTGTCCCTCATTTTGGCCTGATCTATATAATTGTACATACAATTTACTTTTTATCTTTCAAAAAGTGTTTCCCAGTGCAAAACCTTTCATCCAATTTCTAAATTGCTGCATTTGTAAATTTCAAAAGCCAATATAAAGGAATAGTAGTGGTAAAAAAAAGCTCATCATTTTTGATGGGGGGCAGGGGGCGTGTCCTATGCCTACATACTTCTGCTAATAGGTGTCCCTCATTCTCATCTCGAAAAGTTGGGAGGTGTGTTACTAGAGTCAGTAAAACTTTAGTATTTCTTCTAACTCTGGTGGCAAAACAATAGTATCAATTCCTTGACAAACATCGATTCACTGGAAAGCTGTCAATACTGTAATTGTATATATGCGTCAGGAGTTAAACTTGATCTTTCTTCAACTTCATGCCACATTCTGGTCCACAATGAAATCATTTGGAAGTTAAAGCAGAATTAAGGGCCAGATTCTCAGAGACTTACATCGGCGTATCAGTAGATACGGCGTCGTAAGTCCGAATCTGCGCCGTCATAAATGTAAGCGTATTCTGGAAACCAGATACGCTTAAATTAGGCTAAGATACGAGTTGCGTATGTCTCATACGCCGTCGTATCTTAGGGTGCATATTTACGCTGGCCGCTAGGTGGCGCTTCCATTGAGTTCGGCGTAGAATATGCAAATGACTAGATACGCCGATTCACGAACGTACGTGTGCCCGTCGCAATTAGTTACGCCGTTTACGTTAGAGATACGCCGGCGTAAAGATAAATGCAAAGTATTGACGTCGGAACAAGCGTATCTTTTTACGTCATTTGCCTAAGTCGTACGCGAATAGGGCTGTGCGTAAATTACGTTCACGTCACAGGCATTGAGCCGACGTATCTTTGGGCGTAAATACGACGTGATACTGAGCATGCGCGCGCATGCGCCGTTCGTTTGGCCATGCATCTACATGGGGTCAAGCCTCATTTAAATACAACACGCCCCCTACAGCCTACTTTGAATTACGCGCGCTTACGCCGGCCCATTTACGCTACGCCGCCGTAACTTAGGAGGCAAGTGCTTTGTGAATACAGCACTTGCCTCCCTAAGTTGCGGCGGCGTAGCGTAAATACGGTACGCTACGCCCGCGCAACGTAGATCGGCCGTATGTGAATCTAGGCCTAAACCTCTATTCTTTACACCCAAGAAAGCTGTTATCTAAGGCCTTGTACACACAAGAGGATTTCCGCTGGAAACGGTCCGCCGGACCGTTTCCAGCGGCTAAATCCTCAGGCGGATTTTGATCTGATGGCTGTACACACCATCAGATCAAAATCCCCGTGAAATACATATGCGGTGACGTGGCCGCGCCGTCGCCGCGACGATGACGCGGCAACATGCGCGACCCTGGAAGGTAAATTCTTCCACGCATGCGTCGAATCATTACGGCGCATGCAAGGGATGGGAGCGGACGGACTGATCCGGTGAGTCTGTACAGATGACCGGATCAGTCCGCTGGACTGGATTCCAGCGGATAGATTTCTTAGCATGCTAAGAAATTTTTATCCGCTGGGAATCCGTCGGCTGGATTTTTATCCGCCTGAAAATGTCCGCTAGGCCGTACACACGACCGGATCTATCTGCTGGAACTGATCCGCGGATCAATCCCAGCGGATCGATCCGGTCGTGTGTACGGGGCCTAAGCCTCTGATATGTAGTTGCCACGGTGCTGCACAGTTGAGCGCTAACAAAAAGTGGCTCTAAAGACAGAAGGTTTTTTACCAGTCATTGTAAAGGCTCAAGGTTTTTTACGTTACTGCATTCTACTCAGGATAAAGCCTGCTTGAGAAGAGGAGGATTGGGGTTTCTCTGCGAAAAACCACTGCACAGAGCAGTGTTTTTTATTAATCCTTTTTTTTTTTTTAACAAAAAAATCCCCTTAATATCACTTTAATGCGTCATGTGCAGTGAGGTAAAACCTTTTGAATGCAGCTAGCCCACCCTCCCTAAATACTTACCTGAGCCCATAATGTGCATGAGAGCACATTACTCTCTCTCCTCTTTCACTCAGACACAGCAGTGGGAGCCATTGCTCCTATGGACACACTGAGCCTGTGCAGGAGCGAGCACGCACGATTGCCCTTAAAGAAAGCACCTTGTTATGGGGGCATTTGGCTAGAGGGGTTGGAGCCAGAAGTGCCAACGGGGGGACTTTAGAAGAAGAGGATCTTTAGAATCATTTACGCACACTACCAACTGTAACATTTATTATACACTGCATACCTTAAATGTAATTGTTTTTGGAAACAGTTAAATCAGTAAATTTAGTTCCACTTTAAAGTAAATCTGTGTCTAAATCGTGCACAGTGCACACTATAGCATGTGCATATTCTAAACTGGAAGTTAAAGCACTTTAAAACAAAACCTTATGTACTGTATCTTTGTAACTATAAGCATTATGGGGAAATTAATCTTCAAAGTTCACAACAAAAGCTCTAAAATCACAACTTCTTCCTTTACCTTTCATGAGAGCAGAATCTTGGAAGCCTTTAAAGTGGTTGTTAACCCTATCCAAAACCAAAACAAACAAAAAATAAATAAAACACCCTGCAAGACAAAGGCATAATGAGCTAGTATGCATAGCACACTAGCAAGGTTGGCAACCACTGCTATAAAGTCTACTGTCTGGGCATGGGTGCATTTTAAAGTAAATCTGTGCTGGAACAAATATGAAAGTAGCCACTTACCTCTTTCCAAAAAATGTGTGTTATCTGGCTGTCTTGTAGGCCTTTCTGCAGCCAGCAATATTATGCACATTTAGTATGTTATGTGATTATTGTATATGTGTGTTGGTTGCTACGAGTTATACCCATTTCACACTGGGGTGCTTTGCAGGCGCTGTAGCGCTAAAAATAGCGCCTGCAAAGTGCCTTGAAACAGCGGCTCCATCCTCTCCAGTGTGAAAGCCCGAGGGCATCACAAAAAGTCCAGCCAGCAGTTTTTTTGGAGCTCATATGGAGTGCTGCACACTACTTTCTGTCACAGTCTTAGTAATCCTGTCATGCCATCAGAACATGACTAAGCCTCACTCTGAATAAGTCCCAGTTAATTTAGTAGATGAAACCGTTGTAGGCCAGGGCCTGCAGTACCCCTTTATGGCAGAAACCATTTACTTGAGAAGATTAAAAGGTGATGGACTACTGATCTCAGCAAGTCCGACTTGCAAATCCTGTCTGCCCTCATGACTGTATCGATTTAACACAAATGCCACAATCTCTCCCTCTATCTCTGCATCCATTTTCCCTGACATGCCTCTTCTAGATCTCTCCACTGTGCTTTCACTCACCAACACCTGCCCTGGGTCCTTCCTGAAGGACTTACTCCGAACATGAAGACCAACTGCCTCTTCCAGCTCCTGTTCCAGGACACCTCTCCAAGACCGTTTAAGGCGAGGCTCCCTCTCAGCTCCTCTGCCTGAGTTACATCCCCCCAGATGGGGGTGTCCCTCCTGCACGGCAGTCTAGCACTCCATCCTTCAGTTCACCCAGCCGACAACTCCCCCAGCAGGCTGACCCTGGGTATATGTAGGAGGCCTGCCCTCTGCCAATCCTAGTTGGGGATTAGGAAGAGCTCCTCACATGTACCCCATGTGACTCAAGCTCTCTGCCCTGCCCCTTTTCCAGAACATTCTCCCTGGAAACAGGGGAGACGCCCAAGAGCTAAAGTACATGTCAGTCACATACTGCTATAATAAACCACTCCTCTGCCCCCAGATCAAAACAAACAGGCCTAGCTTGCAGCATAGGCCTGCTTAAATTTACCTGCACTGGCAGCTTACACAAAAAAACTTACACTTAACACCTAACTAAGGTAGAGTGTGCTACATGTGCTTGCAATTTTATACAAATAATGCTATGGCCCTCTGCACTCCTCTATGTAGTAATTTAGTGGTGACAGATTAAAGCAGAAACATTACATCAGAAGCTTGTTCTTATAGGTGTGTCTTCTCGCCCCAGGCAGGACCAACAAATTTGCCACCTTCCCTGGACAGATCAGCAAAGCTACAGAAGCATGACTGGCATGACAAGCAGACGGCTGCTGAAGGCTGTGATCTTTATGTGGAAGATTTAAAGTCCTACTCTGGGCTGCTGTTAAATGTACTCTCTCCCATCCCTTTACTGAATAGGTTAAAAGCTAATTTGTCTATGGCAGGGGTCTCCAAACTTTTTAAACATAGGGCTTGTTTTTTGTCCTTCAGACTTTAAGGGGGCTGGACTGTGGCCAGCAGAAGTGGAAATTAACCTGGCATCAGTGGGAGTAAACATCACCACATTTGGCATTAGAGGGAGGAATAGTGCCCTATCGTTGGGAAAAATAATGCCCTCTTGTTGGCGTCAGTGGGCGAAATAATGCCCAATTGTTGGTGTCAGTGGGCGAAATAATGACCAATTGTTGGTGTCAGTTGGCAAAATAGTGTCTTGTATCAGTGGAAGGAATAGTAACCCAAGGGCCTGATAAAAGCAAGTAATGGGTCGTATCAGGCCTCTGGGCCACAGTTTGTAGACCACTGGTCTAGGGGTTAATGAATAATCACAAATACTTACCGTATTCCTTGCTTCCTCTACAGCTGGCGATCTCTGTGTGATGCTCCAGTTTGTTGAAGGGCACACGGAATTCAGCATTACATTTAACAAGAATCTGGACACGGGCAGATAATCCCTAATCTAAATAGTGGACTGCTGATTAGTGTTATTTTCCTGGGGACAAATTTTCCTTTAAATTAAGATTTCTAGGGGATCATTGACCGCTGTGATTATAACACATGGTCTGTTCATCCAAATATGTATGAGAAAAACATCAAATATGAAAATAAAAGTTAAAAAATATGGAGAACTACTTTAATAATTAAAACGCATCATAGAAACGGAGATTGAACCTATTTTTGGTGCACGGATAACAATAGATCAAAACATTATGATTATTCTTCTTACATGGAATGCAGACACGGTTAATGAAATATTTAACATAAGTTGTGAAGCTTGTACGGTGGGAGGATCTATATAACTTACATCTGTTGCTAATAGTGGCGTTGCAGCTTTAGGTATCCTGTTTAGGGCTCAGTAGACAATTAACTATTGATACCCAGCTCAAATAGCTCACTTGATATGTTTCTTTTTATTCTGTTATATTCAGATTCCCATGCTGTCACTGACTCCAAAAATAAAGGGTCAATCAACAACACAGCAGTTAAAATAGAATAAATAAAAATTAGATAAAGTCACGCTAAATAGTCCCAATTGAAGTATGCAAAATCCTTGATTGTTCAGCATACATCTTTCAATTCCATATATGAGGATGATATATGAAGATCCCTCTCACAATGACACCACTGTGATTAACGTCATATAAGTGAACAACCACCTTAAGAAAAACTTGCTTAAAGCGGTTGTAAACCGCATATATAATTTTTTTTTTTTTTTTTACCTGTAAGGCAAAATGCATAATCAGCTAGTATGCACCGCATAATAGCTGATTATGAAATACTTACCTCAAAACGAGGTGAACGACACTTACCTGGTTCACGCCGAGCGAGATGTCATCTTGCTCCGGCGTGTCTTCCGGGTATCGCCGCTCCAGCGCTGTGATTGGCTGGAGCGGCGCCGCTCCAGCGCTGTGATTGGCTGGAGCGGCGATGACGTCACTCCCGCGCATGCGCGCGGGAGATTTAAAATCGGCAAGGTCCGGCGGCTGCCGGATCTTCCGCCGTGGATCCCTCCTGCGCATGCGCCGCCCGCATTGCGAGGGGAATATCTCCTAAACCGTACAGGTTTAGGAGATATTCTTTTTACCTACAGGTAAGCCTTGTTATAGGCTTACCTGTAGGTAAAAGTGCAAATTTAAGGTTTACAACCACTTTAACAGAAAGCAAGTAAAACAGGCGTGTGGCTATAGCCCAACCAAGGCCTTGTACTTGCACAGATGCTTGTATGGAGAATTGGCCACAGGGATCGCGGCACTGAGTCTCACACACCTATCAACCACTGTTGAGTCCGGTCTTGTCACATTCAGTAAAGGACCCAGAAAGAAAAACTGGCCATAGTATAATATTGTCCGCACTTTATTAAATAAGAAAAGTAATGCACTTACATAAATTTGTTTAAGGCTCCATTCACACCTAGGCGTTTTAACACCTGAAGCCCGACACTATTGCAGCCTAAAATACGCTGGAGGGGTGATTTAACATTGTTCTCTATGGAGATGGTTCACATCTCCACGCCGAACGCCGAAACGCTGTACGCCTGAAGCTTAAAACAAGTCCCTGACTCTTTTTTTCAGGCGGCTTCGGCGTTCGGCATAGCTGACAATGTGTAAATCACCCCTCCAGCAAAAACAAGGTTAAAAAACATCGCGTTTTGTCGCGGCAAATCGCGGTACAAAACACTGCAATTTGTCGTGGCAAATCGCGGTACAAAACGCTGCGCTAAGGTGTGAATGCAGCCTAAAACTCACATAGATATAAAAGGAGGCCAGCTAACAACAATCGCCTATCCTCCGTGTTAAGAACAGCATGGGGACATCAACACATCCCTCCATCCCACGCGTTTCGCCATATGGTGAAGTTGTCTTTGGGAACAGGCGGCGTGTTGACTCACCACCTTATATCACAAAGGCACATATCGTTCTGAATGCCTAGTTGCTGGCCGCAAAGCGCCATTTTAGGTATGGGCATCCCTCACCTATTGAAGATCATGGCAGCCTGAACCTTCTTGAAAGTTACAAAAAAAATATAGTTTTAAAATATAAACTATAGCACTATTATAAACTCTATTTCCATAATGGGCCAAAGCAACAAAAAAAGGCTAAATAAAACATAACCACTACAGGAACCCCAGTCTAGCATATTAACCCCTTTCCGGGCTAAGATAGATTGATTATTATTCTCTATAGTTATGGTAATACTAATCAAATATTATTTTATATATAAAAAAAACTTTCTCTATAGAAAATCAAATTTTTTTAATTAACCCTACCCCATGGTCTGAGTCTCATATTTGGGGGCATTAAAACACCCATAAGGAGCCCCTAGTGAGCAATGATTATATTAAATAAATCCTAGACTCCTTTAGTTATATGCATGCGGTGCCATAGGTACACCCCCGTGGTTAGCTAGCTAAGTGCGCTGCATCGAGGAACATATTTTAAAACAGTATATTATAAAAATGGAAAATCAATATAGATTAAATTCGACCAGTAACCCCCAATGAACCATGCCTCTAAATTAAACACGCTCATATTAATTCATTATTAATTAATTGAAATTATATAAATATTTAAGAATGCATTCATGCTGAACTAATTGAGAATAATAATAAAGGCCTACACATGGGACTCAGATCAAGTATACAATAATATTCTTATGGGTTGTCTAAAAAAGCATTTACATCATTCATACAATTCATTCATTCATTCATTCATTCATTCAACAAACTTCCCCTCCAATGGGGACTATACTTATCAATCCCCCAACAAAATGTCTTGGAGGGGTCTTTATTATGTACCAGTAAATAGTGCTTGAACACTGAGTGGTTCCTAAACCCAGTTTTTATATTAGTAATATATTTGTTGAGGCAAACCTGTAGGGGCGTTTAGTCCTCCCAACATACTGGAACCCACATGGGCATTGTAATAAATAGACCACCCCAACTGTGGAGCATGTGTCAGTAGTACAGATGAATGGATAGGTTGAGCTGGTGCTTAGTTGCTTTGGGGCTGGGGAGCAAATTCCCTGGGTCACTGGCAGATGGTGAGCTGGAGGTAAAGACATTGCGGGGTCCCTGCCATTATATGTGCTTTCTCCTAGGCTCCTGGTATGACAGCAACCATGTCCGAGCTGAGGACTGGACGGTGTCCTGGGCACTAAAGTGCTAGTGAAATATAATTGCTGACTTTGAAAGGCAGCCGGCAGAGTATATTTTTAAATCTCAGGACGGTCCTGCAGGATCTGAGACAGTTGAGAGGTATGGTAATCCTCAGCTAGACTCACTGGGCCAAATCCACAAAGAAATTGCGGATCTTAGTTTTAGGCAGAAAAGTTACACTGGCGCAATTTTAGTATTTTAGGTAGCGATCCACAGAGCACTTACCTCTAAAATTGCGCCAGTGTAGCTGATCTCCTTGCATCTTAAGCGATCCCTAATTAAAATGGGCGATTCCTATTTAAATTAGGGCGCGCTCCCGCGCCGGACGGACTGCGCATGCGTGTGACGTCATTTTTCCCGACGTGCATCGCGCATACGTAGTTTACGTCGGGCTTTGTGGATAGCGACGGGTTCGTAAAGTTGTGACGGGAAAAAAAAAAGTTACGCGACGGAAAAAAAAAATCTAATTTAAAAAAAAAACGCGGCGATCGAAAAAAAGGTATGGTTTTGCATGGTCTACTAAAGTTAGTCCATATAAAACCAACCTTAGTTTTGCGCAAGCAAATTCGTAACTTACGCAAATCACACAATGCCTAAAGCTTTGTGGATCTCCGTAAGTACTAATTTGCATACGCAAGGAGGGATTTCAACTCGAAATGCCCCCAGCGGCGGATGCGGTACTGCATCCGAAGATTCAACAGCGTAACTAAATTACGGATGTCGGATCTTCTGCCTAACTTGGGAAAAATCCTTTTGAGGATCGCTCCCAAAGTTAGGCACAGAGATACGCAGGCGGAACAGCAGTTCCGCCTGCATATCTCTTTTGTGGATTTGGCCCACTGTTTTTATAGAACAGCCTGTCTCAAGTGGGGTGCAGCCCGAGGGCGTCAAAGGTCCTGCAGTATTGTGATAGAGAAAGGCATTCGCATGAGACCGAGCTCCTGTTTCATAGCCAAACTGTACAAGGACACTGTGGGAGCTTAGTCAGGACAATGAATGCAATTAGGAAAGTGAAGGCAATGGAAGGGGGAGGTGTGCTGAGCTCTCCAGGTAAAATACTGCAATAAAAAAAAGCTGTATGTGTGTTTATATGTGTCTATGTATGTATGTATGTGTTTTATATGTTTGTGCGGTTGTGATGCATGTAGGGCAGCCCATTGAAACAAGTCCATACCTCCCAACTTTCTGAGATAGGAATGATGGACACCTATCAGCAAAAGTATGCAGGCATAGGACACACCCCTTGCCACGCCTCCTTAAAGGAGAATTGTACAAAAAATAAGATTTGTTAAACCCACAAATGCTTTTTTTCCACTACTATTTCTTTATATTGGCTTTTGGAATTTACAAATGCAGCAATTTAGAAATCAGATGAAAGGTTTAGCACTGGGAAACACTTTTTGATATATAAAAAGTGCATTTTATATACATCTGTATAGATCAGACCAAACTGAGGGACACGTGGGAAGAATGAGGGACAGAGGGACATTGCTCCAAATCAGGAACAGTCCCTCGAAATCAGGGACAGTTGGGAGGTATGCAAGTCCCCGGCCCTTTTTTTCAAACCGCACAAAAATGCACCACATTTGCCAATGAGGGTAACATTAAGAACTATTGGCACCCATGAGTGTCTGCCAAAGAACAGCGCATTTGTTTGTGTGTCAGGAACGTGCACAATTTGGCATGCATTCTGTGGCACACATTAATATGAACCAAACCTTAGACTGGAGTGCCTCAAGACTGAAAATACTTTTCAAGGTGTTTACTTGATAAAGGTGGAGAAATACCATTAGAGTCTTATAGAGATTATGCTATACAGCCACACGTTACCCTGCTCGAATGACAAACAAGCTTTTTTAAAGCGTTTTACAGCTTCAGGAATTTTTGTTTAAAGCGGATCTCCACCCTCATTTACACTGGACGTCCATATTAAAAGCGCTACAATATAAGCCAGAATCGGCTATTTACATTTTAAATGTTGAACTGGTACCTTTTATTCTAGCCGTGGTTCCGGTCTGCCCCCCCTCGGGTTTTAGACGGGTTTTTCTGAGTTTCCGGCGCCGCGCTGTGCCTGCTGGGAGCTATTCTCAGAGCTCCTAATATTCAGCTGTAATGACACATCGCGCGACTTCCCGCGTTGCGATGACAACAGGGACGCTCACGCCGACGGGCACATTCGCCAGTGCGCACACGCGAGATCGAGCGGTGGATGCTGGGACAGCATCCACCGCAAACAGGAACTACCTCCTTCTTGGATTCGAGCGCCCAAAGCCAAGATGGCCACGGGACTTTGAGCAGAATATAAGTGTTTATTAGGGCAGAAAAAACAGCGGAGGGGCGGACGAAAACGGGACACGTAAGTTTAGCACAGCAGTGCTAATACACATTTTGATTTGACAAAAAAAAAAAACGATTGAGCCGCGGGAGATCCGCTTTAACTAATAGAAAGCACTAGTGGGAGGAGAGGGAGGGAAAATTAGGGGCGGAGAGCTGTTATTTGAGCAGAAAATGAGCGACAAAGTCTATGGGGCCAAAAATGCTTGTGAACTACCAAAAGGAAGCTCATGTACTTTTTTGAGCGACAGGTGTTTTGCTTCAGGCAACAGAACGCTCATTAGACCCCGAGGGGCGCTATCTTTTCCTCAGGGGCAAAATAAATGAAGTCGACTACTCTATAGCTAATATCTATGGCCCAAACCAAAACCCTGTTAAATTTCTTAAGGGAGTAATTGAGAGGTTCATGGATTTTAGGTCCGGCAGGGTAATTATGGCTGGAGATATGAATCTCTGTCTGGATCTAGATGCCGACTGTACGTCGCATGTACAGAGGGGAGGGAACGTACAACGGAAATTACTAAAAAATAAATTACATCAACACCAATTAATGGATGTATGGAGAATTCAACATCCAAAAGTACGGGATTATTCATTCCGCTCCTCTGTACACGGGACAGAGGTTGTAGATAAGATTAAAAGGGAATTAGGATTGTATTTTAAAGAAAATAGTTCAGAATTTCTGTCAGAAGCATTAATATGGGAAACTCACAAGGCCTATATCAGAGGTATTATGATCGCAATCAGAACAGCTAAAAAAAAAGAAAGTAGGAAGAAACGAGATGACTTATATAAAACAATCCTTGATCTGGAACAAAGACATAAATTAACAGGTGATTGCGTAGTTGGACATTCGGTTATTCTAAAAAGGGCAGAACTAAGGGACCTTATTGAACAAGAAAATAGATCAGCTTGTCTTAAAGTTAAGAAAGAAAGGTACCAATGGGGGGATTTGTCAGGAAAATATCTAGCCAAAATGTTAAAAAAAGGAATCTACCAGAAATGTTATTGAAAGTATACAAACTAGTAAAGGAAATAAAGTATTTACAACCCCTGAGATTGCGGGAATATTCCAAGAATACTATGGGAGGCTGTACGCTGTATCTCAAAATGATCCCCCTGAGAAAGCGAAAAGGAGATCAGAATACCAAAAAAAATTCTTAGAGGAAGCAGGTCTTAAAAAAATACCAGTAGATAAACTTAGCGCTCTAGAGGACCCTATAACAGAAACGGAAATTAGGAAAAACTTAAGTGAGTCCCCATTAGGGAAAAGCCCTGGCCCGGATGGGCTAACAACTGAGTATTATAGGAAATTTAGCGATATCCTAGTTCCTAGGATGTGTGCTTATATGAACGGCATCGGCACGAATTGGGACATTCGTCGTGAGGCACTTGAAGCTGCAATTACGATTATCCCTAAAGATGGTAAAGACCCTTCATTGTGTTCCAGTTATAGACCTATTTCCCTATTAAATGCGGATGTAAAGTTGTTCGCCAAAATCTTAGCTGGCAGAATGAAGAATATCATGAATAAATTGGTATATAATGATCAAGTGGGCTTTATCCCAGGTAGGGAAAGTAGGGATAACAGTATCAAGACACTGTTACTGATTCAGAGAATAAAAGAAGGTAAGTTCCAGGTCTACTACTGTCGATAGACGCTGAAAAAGCTTTCGACAGAGTAGACTTGGGATACCTTCAGACTACTTTAGAGTTTTTTGGGGTAGGCCTCAAGATGTTGGGGTGGATAAAAGCTTTATATACCCACCCTACGGCAAGGGTTAAGGTAAATGGGACGGTATCCGGGATTTTTGAGATGTTTAATGGGACCCGTCAAGGCTGTCCCTTGTCACCCTTATTGTTTACTTTGTCCTTAGAGCCTTTACTGTCTACGATTAGAAATAATCCTGACATCGAGGGGATACAGACAGATGACGGAGAACATAAAATTGCGGCTTACGCCGATGATATTCTGTTATATATAGTGAACCCAATTACATCTCTCCCTAATCTTTTAAAAACTCTTAAAGTCTACGGTGAAGTTTCTAATTTCAAAATGAATCCCTTAAAGTCCGAAATCTTGAATATTACTGTGAAAGCACAGGATGTAACCAGATTTAAAAAAGACTTCCCATTTATTTGGAGAGATACTGTATTAAAATACCTAGGTGTCAATATAACAACATCGTCTGAGTCAATTTATCAGTATAATTTTATTCCATTACTGAATGATATTAAAATGGACTTAAATAAAATTGCTTCCAGACAGAGGTCCATATTAGGAAGAATAAATAGTTTTAAAATGTTAACTTTGCCCAAGATTCTATATAAATTACAAATGTTGCCGATTGCAATACCAGAAGTATATTTTAAAACGTTAAAAAAATTATTAATTAGATTCATCTGGCGGAAAAAGAAAGCGCGCATAGCCATGTCTATACTCACCAGGGACAAGGCGCAGGGCGGGTTGGGGTTACCTGACATTAAGGCATACTATACGGCCATTCACATGACACGGGTGGTTGAATGGGTTAGAGAAAATAAAGAAAAATTATGGGTTAAATTGGAAAGTAGTTTAAATAAAACTAGGTTAGGAAAGGAGATTTGGATTCCGCCACAATTTAGACAGTCAAAAGAGCACCTGTACATGATTACACGGACATCTATCTTAATATGGGATAGGGTTCACAAAAATGAAAAATGGGGATACAATTCCCTACTAATACCACTATACGATACAAATTATTTTGCACCAGGGAAAGTAAGCTTGTCTGGGAGTTGGATAAAGAAAACTGACGTAAAATTAAGGGATATACTGAAAGATGGCAAAATCTGTAATTATCAGGAACTTGGGGAACACAAAGAAATGTTTGAGTTGAATTGGCTGAGATACCAACAGTTGAAACATTTTGTGGACTCCCTTCCTCGTCCGATCAGGCTAGAGGGAAATTTGCTCCCACTAGAGCGTATGTGCCTGGCCTCGAGCGGACGAGGCGGGATCTCACGGATTTATAAAATATTGTCGGGACTAAAAAATAAGGGGCTACCTCCGTATATTAAAAAGTGGGATGAAGAGTTGGCAACAGGGGACACTGAGAGAGATTTTGGGAAAATATTGAAGATGACGCATATCACTTCAACTAACTGCGGGTTGATAGAAATTAATTTTAAATGTTTATCAAGATGGTATATCACCCCAGATATTGCACATCGATTCCAAGGGGAGACTTCCGGATTCTGTTGGAGGGGTTGTATGGAACCCGGAACCATGTCACACCTTTGGTGGACGTGCCCCAAAATCAACAGATATTGGCATAAAGTGGTATCAGTAATCAAGGAAATTACTGGAATTAAATTAGCAGTAGACCCGTGGGTGTGTTTGTTCCACGGGACAAATATGACTAGTAAACAGTATATGAGAACCTTGCTCCCCCAAATTCTGAATGCCGCAAAGAGCCTGATCCCTAAACAGTGGAAAGATCCCGAGAGCCCAACAATGAAGAATTGTCTTGATAAAATAAATGATATTTATTACATTGAACAGCTTAAGTTTATGGGGGAGGAAGGTGAAAGGGGATTCAAACTTAAATGGCAGGACTGGGTTGACTATAAGTCATCACAGAGTTATCTAGTCCGGATGGTATAGGACAGGAAGTGTAGTGAAGTAAAAGTTGACAAACTAAGAGACTGAGGTTCGGAGAGAAAGGGGTGGGTCAGGGAATGGGGGGGGGGTGGGTTTGGGTTGGTCGACTGGGGTAGGGGCACTTTGGTTTAGTGATGTAATATATATATTTTTTTTTTTTTTGTACTTTGCCATACAGTACCCACGCTGGCTTAATATACACACATAATGACATAGCAAACAAAGCAAAACAAAGGAAAAAAAAATCTATATGAAGAACGCTCATATGTGAACAGTGTCCCTTGAAATGAATGGGATTTGGCTTGCTGAGCATTTTAGATCTAAAAGCTTCAAGCAGAAAATCGCTCTGGTGTGAAATGGGCCTAATGCTAAGAATTCATTCGAGTAAACAACCTTCTGCCTTTACAACCTCTTTAAACTAGACTAGAAGAAACTGAAGCTACATAATAAAATGTTTATATATTTTTTTACATTTACATCATGTTTTAAAAAATTTCAGCTGATTTCTGCATAGTTATATAGTAAGTCAGGCTAAAAAATGACACGCCTGTTAAAGTGGAACTATACTAAAGAATTGTGAGAAGACAGGCTCTGCATTGCAGAAGGGACATACAGTATCTCACAATTAATTATATATTTTCATGTGACAACACTGAAGCAATGACACTTTGCTACAATGTAAAGTAGTGAGTGTACAGTATAAAAGTGTAAATTTGCTGTCCCCTCAAAATAACTCAACACAACCATTAATGTCTAAACCGCTGGCAACAAAAGTGAGTACACCCCTAATTAAACATGTCTAAATTGGGCCCAATTATCCATTTTCCTCCTCTGTGCCATGTAACTCACCAGTGTTACAAGGTCTCTGGTGTGAATGGGGAGCAGGTTGTTAAATTTGGTATTTTCGCTCTCACTTTCTCATAGTGGCCACTGAAAGTTCAACGTGGCACCTCATGGCAAAGAACTCTCTGAGGATCTGAAAAAAAAGAATTGTTGCTCTACATAAAGATGACCTAGGGTATGAGAAGATTGCCAAGACCCTGAAACCAAGCTACAGTACAGTGGCCAAAACCAGAGGTTGAAGGGGTGGGAGGTCAGCCTGTCAGTGCTCAGACCATACAAAGAACACTGCATGGCTGTCATCTCAGAAGAAATCCTCTTCTAAAGATGATGCACAAGAAAGCCCGCAAACAGTTTGCTGAAGAGAAGCAGACTAAGGACATGGATTACTGGAACCATGTCCTGCTTATTTGGTTCAGATGGGGTCAAGCAGATGGCGGCAACCAGGTGAGGAGTACAAAGACAAGTGTGTCTTGCCTACAGTCAAGCATGGTGTTGGGAGTGTCATGGTCTAGAGCTGTATGAGTGCTGCCGGCACTGGGGATCTACAGTTTATTGAGGGAACCATGAATGCCAACCTGTACTGTGACATACTGAAGCAGAGCATGATCCCCTCCCTTTGGAGACTGGGCTGCAGGGCAGTATTCCAACATGATAACGACCCCAAACACACCTCCAAGACTTGCTAAAGAAGCTGAGGGTAAATGTGATGGACTGGCCAAGCATGTCTCCAGACCTAAACCCTATTGAGCATCTGTGAGGCATCCTCAAATGGAAGGTGGAGGAGCGCAAGGTCGCTAACATCCACCAGCTCCGTGATGTCATCATGGAGGAGTGGAAGAGTACTCCAGTGGCAACCTGTGAAGCTCTGGTGAACTCCATGCCCAAGAGAGTTAAGGCATTGCTGGAAAATAATGGTGGCCACACAAAATATTGACACTTTGAGCCCGATTTTGACATTTTAGCTCACCCACAGTGCAAGGGTAAAATGATAATTTAGTCTAAGGGCAAAAGAATAACGAGAAAATACTGACCTCACTCCTTGCGCCAGTAGACTCCCTCTAGTGTTGCAACTGGTCTCCCTTAGCTTCTCTGTAACATGCAACTGGCTAAGGTTGTACCCCAGCATCCTCAGCTTATTATTCATGGTTAATGTCCCTCTAATGTATGTGATGAAGATCTAGCTCCATCCACAGACCAGAGCTTTGGGAGGTAGAGGAGAGCGCTGGAGCAAGGAATGAAGTAAGTGATACAGTCTATTATGACACCCCTTTGACACGAGCAGTTAACCCAACAGTGACTTACAGTGGGGATCGAAAGTTTGGGCACCCCAGGTAAAAATTTGTATTAATGTGCATAACGAAGCCAAGGAAAGATGGAAAAATCTCAAAAAGGCATCAAATTACAGATTATACATTCTTATAATATGTCAAAAAAAGTTAGATTTTATTCCCATCATTTACACTTTCAAAATTACAGAAAACAAAAAAATGGCGTCTGCAAAAGTTTGGGCACCCTGCAGAATTTATAGCATGCACTGCCCCCTTTGCAAAGCTGAGACCTGCCAGTGTCATGGATTGTTCTCAATCATCATCTGGGAAGACCAGGTGATATCAATCTCAAAGGTTTTAAATGCCCAGACTCATCTGACCTTGCCCCAACAATCAGCACCATGGGTTCTTCTAAGCAGTTGTCTAGAAAACTGAAACTGAAAATAGTTGACGCTCACAAAGCTGGAGAAGGCTATAAGAAGATCGCAAAGCGTTTTCAGATGTCAATATCCTCTGTTCGGAATGTAATTAAGAAATGGCAGTCATCAGGAACAGTGGAAGTTAAAGCAAGATCTGGAAGACCAAGAAAAATATCAGACAGAACAGCTTGCAGGATTGTGAGAAAAGCAATTCAAAACCCACGTTTGACTGCACGATCCCTCCAGACAGTCTGGCAGACACTGGAGTTGTGGTACACTATTCCACTATAAAGAGATACTTGTACAAATATGGTCTTCATGGAAGAGTCATCAGAAGAAAACCTCTTCTACGTCCTCATCACAAAAATCAGCATTTAAACTTTGCAAATGAACATATAGACAAGCCTGATGCATTTTGGAAACAAGTTCTGTGGACCGATGAGGTTAAAATATAACTTTTTGGCCGGAATGAGCAATGGTACGTTTGGAGAAGAAAGGGCACAGAATTTAATGAAAAGAACCTCTGTCTAACTGTTAAGCATGAGGGTGGATCAATCATGCTTTGGGGTTGTATTGCAGCCAGTGGCACAGGGAACATTTCACGAGTAGAAGGAAAAATGGATTCAATACAATTTCAGCAAATTTTGGATGGTAACTGTGACGAGATCCTTTTGATTCAGCTGGGAGTAACAGCTTCACTACCTCAGCTTGTTGCTGGGGAGGGGGGCCAACCGCCCCGGCTCCCTGGAACTCCACAGTTGGTCCCGGTGCTGGGCAGAGATGGCTAGCACTCTGCCCTGTTGCCAGCACTTCTGCTGGGGGGATGAACATTGGGGTAGTGTCCAATTGCTGGGGAGGGAGAATTGCTTCCTCTACTGCCGGTGGGGATATCTGCTGTTGGGACAACAGCTCACGCAGATCCTCTCTCAGACTCTCCGGATCCCCCTCTTTTTCTGATGCTGGGCAGATGCCAGAGGCATTCTGCCCTGTAGCCAGCGCTTCTGCTGGGGCACCCGATGAGATACTCTGGACTTGCTGCTGATCATCATTTCCCAGCCTTCCAGCGCCTGTCTCAACTCCCCTTTCTGAGACCTTCATGCTATTAGCTTGTCTCGCTGCCTGGGGGACCTCCGGTGCGTTCTTGCATTCTAGCGCTCGCAGTGCCCTCTGTATCATCGCTGCTTCTTCCAGTGCGGTTAGAACGGGAAAACGTAGGGTCACCCCTGGCCCCATTTGCTCCTCATCTTTTTGACTGTCTGCTATTTCTCCCAGACAGTCCCAGGCAACGGGAGCCCCACCCTGCTGCTGAGCAGAGTCTAGCAGCTGTCTGTAGGCGGTCTCCAGCTCCTCTTGCCGCTCTCGTTCTCTCTGTTGCCGCTCTCGTGCTCTCTGTTGCCACTCTCGTTCTCTCTGTTGTCGCTCTCGTTCTCTCTCATCCTGCCGCTGGAGGTCTCTAATGGTATTCTGTATGGCGGTCTCTGATGGGTTCGCACCATATAATGCCAACCGCTGTTGAACTCGCTGCTGGAACAAGTCTTCAACTGACCGGGGTCCTGCATCACCATCCCTCTGATCCATCTCGGCTAGCGCAATGATCAGTGTGGCCTTGTTCTTCCCACCGGTCCCTCCACGGCTCTCAAGCAAGTCTTTTAGCATGGTTCTCCTCCAGGCTGCATAGCTGGTCATTCATGGTGGTGGTTTGGAGTTGTCCCAGTAACTGGAGAGCAAATCCCACCGCTGCCAACCAATGTGACGAGATCCTTTCTCGCCCGGTTCTGCTCTCCCGACACTCCTCTGCTACCAGTGAGTCAGCTTGCAGATTGCAGCGTCTGATGGTCCAGTCATCCAAGGTTCCGGGGTCCGAACTACAGCTATGTGCCATTCAGACCCATTAAGAACAAACACCAGGCAGGCTGTATGTAAGTTCAAGCAGGACTCTTTATTTTCAAGTACACAGCACACTTTTATACAGAATTTGGAACATCCCACTCCCAACAACCGCTTTCCTATTGGTCAATTGTAAAGTATATCCAGTCTTCACTCAAGTCCTCCTTGACCATGCAAATGAGGACTTGAAATTGTCAACAGGGATTGGTCCAATAGCTTGGATAGAAAGACTTGTGTATTGAGACAGAAGCCCCAGGGGGTAATCAATGTACACAATAACCCGGTCTACTTAATTACTACCTCTGAGAGGTTACATTGCTTTAGACAATAGAATGCTAATTCAATACAGCTGACAGGAGGCTTCTGACCTTTAGAACAATAAACACATACATCTAGATTCAATTAACCTTCAATCCATAGTTTTTAGCCAGACGGAGCGTCTCCGACACCCGCTCTTAACCTGCAGAACACAATAAAAGGTATTTCTCTAGCTGGTTCCACTTAGCATTTCAATAACCGGTGTCCTTGCATTGAATGTCCCTCTCCTGTGTAACAGATGTCAAGTAGAAACACTTTAATATCTCAAGATCCATGACAGTAACATGATGCCATCTGTGAAAAAGCTGAAGTTAAAGAGAGGATGGCTTCTACAAATGGATAATGATCCTAAACACACCTCAAAAATCCATGGGGGATTACATCAAGAGGTGTAAACTGAAGATTTTGCCATGGCCTTCACAATCTCCTGACCTCAACATAATTGAAAATCTATGGATAGACCTTAAAAGAGCAGTGCGTGACAGACATCTCAAAGAACTGGAAGACTTATGGAAGGAAGAATGGGCAAAGATACCTCAAACAAGAATTGAAAGACTCTTGGCTGGCTACAAAAAGCGTTTACAAGCTGTGATACTTGCCAAAGGGGGCAGTACAAGATATTAACTCTGCAGGGTGCCCAAACTTTTGCAGACCCCATTTTTTTTCCCTGTAATTTTGAAAGTGTAAATAATGGAAATAAAGTCTAACTTTTTTTTACATATTATAAGAATGTCTAATCTGTAATTTGATGGTTTTTGGAGATGTTTCCATCTTTCCTTGGCTTCGTTATGCACATTAACCAGTTGGTAACCGCCCTATAGCCAAAATACGGCTACAGAGCGGTTCCTGTACTCTAGGAGGGCGTCAATGTACGTCCTCCCAGAGACTGCGTTGTGCGCGCCCGAGCGGGCGCGCACACGCGATCGCCGGTGCTCGCCGGGTCTACGGGACCCGCAGCAACAGCACTCGCGGTAAGGAGCCAATGGAAGCGGCTCCTTACCACGTGATCGCGCCGTCCAATGACGGCGCGATCACTTGTAAACAAACCGGCGTCATGTAATGACGCCGGTTCCTCCCTCTCCTCTCTGTACCGTTCGGTACAGTGTGAGAGGAGAGGGAGGGGGGGGGGATCGGGCGGCAGCAGCAGCCGCCGCACTGTGGGCTGGATCTGTGACAATTGCAGTCACAGATCCAGCCATCCCTGCGCAATACTCTGCAGTAAAAAAAAAAGAATGATGAGTGCAATACTCTGCAATACCCCACCCCATACTCTGCAATACCCCACCCCATACTCTGCAATACCCCACCCCATACTCTGCAATACCCACCCTGGGGGGGTGGGGTATTGCAGAGTATGGGGTGGGGTATTGCAGAGTATGGGGTGGGGTATTGCAGAGTATGGGGTGGGGTATTGCAGAGTATGGGGTGGGGTATTGCAGAGTATTGCACTCATCATTTTTTTTATTTTACTCTGCAATACCCACCCCCCCATACTCTGCAATACCCACCCACCCATACTCTGCAATACCCACCCACCCATACTCTGCAATACCCACCCATACTCTGCAATACCCCCCCCCATACTCTGCAATACCCCCCCCCATACTCTGCAATACCCCCCCCCATACTCTGCAATGCCCCCCCCCATACTCTGCAATACCCCCCCCATACTCTGCAATACCCCCCCCCATACTCTGCAATACCCCCCCCCATACTCTGCAATACCCCCCCATACTCTGCAATACCCCCCAAATACTCCGCAATACCCTCAATACTCCAATACCTTGCAATACGTCGCCTATGGGGATTTTTAAGTAGCAACGTTTGGCGCAATTTCACGAGCGTGTGCAATTTTGAAGGGTGACATGTTGGGTATCTATTTACTCGGCGTAACTTCATCTTTCATATTATGCAAAAACATTGGGCTAACTTTACTGTTTTTTTTTTTTTTTAAGCACAAAACTGTTTTTTTTTTAAAAACACGCGTTCAAAAAATTGCTGCGAAAATACCGTGCAAGATAAAAAGTTGCAACAACCGCCATTGTATTCTCTAGGGTCTTTGAAAAAAAAGAATATATAATGTTTTGGGTTTCTATGTAATTTTTTTAGCAAATAAATGATGATTTTTACATGTAGGAGAGAAATGTCAGAATTGGCCTGGGTGCTCCAGAACGCCTGATGGTGCTCCCTGCATGTTGGGCCTCTCTATGTGGCCACGCTGTGTAAAAGTCGCAAACATGTGGTATCGCTATACTCGGGAGGAATAGCAGAATGTGTTTTGGGGTGTAATTTGTAGTATGCATATGCTGTGTGTGAGAAATAACCTGCTAATATGACAGAAACTAGATTTTTTTTTTTTTTTTTACAGAATTTTCAGTCTTTTTTCTTTTATAGCGCAAAAAATAAAAACCGCAGAGGTGATCAAATACCACCAAAAGAAAGCTCTATTTGTGGGAAAAAAATGACAAAAATTTCAGATGGGTACAATGTTGTATGACTGAGTAATTGTCATTCAAATTGTGAGAGCACCGAAAGCTGAAAATTGGTCTGGTGATTAAGGGGGTTTTCGTGCCCAGTGGTCAAGTGGTTAATACAAATTTTTACCTGGGGTGCCCAAACTTTCGATCCCCACTGTAAGGGCCCTTGCTGGAGTTGTGCTTTGAAACTCTTTTCGGCATGAAAAAAAACGACGTTTTTCAGCATGTAGAAAAAAAAAAGTTTTTCCAACTTCATCATTAAAACGACGTTGCCCACACACCATCGTTTTAAAAAAATGCTCAAGCAAAGCGCGGTGACGTACAACACGTACAACGGCACTATAAAGGGGAAGTTCCATGCGGATGACGCCACCCTTGGGGCTGCTTTAGCTGATTCCGTGTTAGTAAAAGACGATTTGCGTTTTTCTGTCTGTTATAGCGTGATGAATGTGCTTACTCTATTATGAACGGTAGTTTTACCAGAACGATCGCTCCCGTGTCATAACTTGCTTCTGAGCATGCGCAGGTTTTTAACGTCGTTTTAGCCCACACACGATCATTTTTTACAACCCGAAAAATGTCATTGTTTAAAATGTCGTTAAAAAAAAGCATGTTCTAAAAAAAAAAAATTTACGTTTTTCAGAACCCGAAAAATTATGTGAAGCCCACACACGATCATTTTAAATGACATTTTTTTAAAACAATGTTTTTTTCATGCCGAAAAATGATCGTGTGTACGTGGCATTACTGTTGGCAACATAACAGTTAACAGATAAATATAGAAATTAAATGACTGGGGTATCAAACTGCGCCCAACTGATAACCCACTACTGCGCCTGTGCCAAGGATTGCGGTGAGAGTGTCTAGTTGATCGAGGGTCCGCCGTGACCACTGTTTTCTTCAGCTAAAGATTTGAAGTGTGCAGCGATCTGTTATTACACAAAGCTTTTCATTTGATTTTGTTTGTGAGTGCAATTTTTGGAGGTTTCTTTGAGTGTTTTAATTAAACTGGTCTTACGTTTTTACACTATTGTGCACTTCTTCCTTTTTTTGCATTGCAATTTGGAACATCTGTGAATCTAACACCGGAGTTTACATATTGGCGACACATCGGAGATATTTTGATTACAAGCTCGTTAGCCAAACACGAGAGTGGGAGGCATAGTATTGTGGTGAGTGTCCATTGTGAGGGGGGATTGGAGCACTGAACACTGAGGTGTGGTGGAAGCCCTGGAAGAGTGGATCAACTATATTTAGTTATATGGACTTTCCTCTTAATACTTCACGTTTTTTTTGTAGCATCACAGACTTTTTTTTTTTCATCTAATTTGCATTCTTGCATCTTTTATGAGTTTATTCACTTATAATTGTGATATCACATTGTACACTTAGATGTATTTAGATTTGAATATTAGTATATTCTGATAGCGCTGTGGACTTGTACTGACACTTGATGCATATGGTATATTCCTTTATTTAACAGATAAATATAACCAATCCTTTTCATACAATTTTAAATCATTGGTAACTTTTAGAACCTCTGCTAAGTTTTATTATCTGTAAACATTTGGAGAACTTTCCTCCTACTGGCATTTCTTTTTAAAGTGAAGGTTCACCTGAAAAGTTAATTTTTAAGATTAGATTGATGCTCATTTTGTCAAGGGGAATCGGGTAGTTTTTTTTAAATCGAAGCAGTACTTACCGTTTTAGAGAACGATCTTCTCCACCGCTTCCGGGTATGGGCTGCGGGACTGGGCGTTCCTATTTTATTGACAGGCTTCCGACGGTCGCATACATCGCGTCACGATTTTCCGAAAGTAGCCGAACGTCGGTGCGCAGGCGCCGTATAGAGCCGCACCGACGTTCGGCTTCTTTTGGCTACTCGTGACGCGATGTATGCGACCGTCGGAAGCCTGTCGGAAGCCTGTCAATCAAATAGGAACGCCCAGTCCCGAAGACCATACCCGGAAGCGGCGGAGAAGATCGCTCTCTAAAACGGTAAGTACTGCTCGGAATTTAAAAAAACTACCCGATTCCCCTTGACAAAATGAGCATCAATCTAATCTTAAAATTTTTTTTTCGGGTGAACTCTTTAAAAAGCCAATGTTGTAAAAGAATAGCATACAGTATATACTTACTACCTTTTTGGCAGTCTGTGTCTTCAAACTCCTCCGCTTTGCTGGTCCCTGGACACTGATACTTCTGGGTGTGTTGAATATCTGATTGTCCCCACCACATGCCGTGATTAGGGTTGACACCTTTTTTTCAAGCCTAATGCCGCGTACACACGGTCGTTTTTCGGCATTAAAAAAAAAAGACTTTTTTCAGCATGTCCAAAAAACGAAGTTTTTCCAACTTCATCATTAAAAACGATGTTGCCCACACACCATCGTTTTTGAAAAATGATGAACAAAGCGCGGTGACGTACAAGACGTACGACGGCACTCTGAAGGGGAAGTTCTATTCGCTTTTGGGCTGCTTTTAGCTGATTCCTTGTTAGGAAAAGACGATTCACGCTTTTTTGGCTGTTACAGCGTGATGAATGTGCTTACTCCATTATGAATGGTAGTTTTACCATAACGAGCGCTCCCGTCTCATAACTCACTTCTGGGAATGCGCGGGTTTAAAACTTTGTTTTAGCCCACACACGATATTTTTTTTACAACACGAAAAACTACATTTTAAAAAACGACATTAAAAAATGCAGCATGTTCGAACTGGGTTTAGTACAGAGGTGCCAAGCTCCCCTTACAGGTAGCAGCGTACCCTTGCTTAGCGCCGGGTAAGGGACTTTTGGAAAAAACATCCGTCTTATTCATTGTAAGTAGGACTGCGGGGCCAGGATAGTGGCAGCTCCCAAGGCATAAGGGAGAAAGAGACGGAATCCCCCAAAATCCCACAGCAGCCAATTGTCCAGTGCAGGCCAAAGGCACATAATTGCAATCCAGCTTACCTCACGTAAAACCTTGAGGGGCATAGGGAGGGATACGTACAAGTAACGAAACAGCTCACCGTCTCAATTCTCACATACTCAGTGGTCAGTTTTGCGCCTGGCAGATGATGGAGAGGCGCGTGGGCTTTCATCAGTTTCCATGTCTCCGTGGTGTCTCGGTGGCGAGTCAGCTGAGTCTGCATCGGCGTTGCCTGCTCCTCTGCGACCTTGGGGTGTTCCCAGGGCTCAGGTTGCATAAACATTCCATACCAATCTGAAACAGGAACCTCTGGAATGCCAAGAGTGTCACAAAAAAGGCCGTAGGTCTGCTGGCGTCCTCAGATGAGCCGTGCAGTTGCCGTTCGTAGCTTGGAGGCAAAAGGGAAACTTCCATCGATAGGGAATATGTCTCTCTCTTAAAGCTTGTAGAAGAGGACGGAGATCTCCCTTGTGTTGTAGAGTAATGGCGGACAAATCTTGGAAGACCTGAATATGTGCCCCTTCATACTCCAGGTGGGCATGGTTGCAGGCTAGTCGCAGGATCTCTTCTTTTTGGGTGAAGCTGACCAGGCAGCAAACAGCATCCCTGGGTGGGTCAGTGTCCCTGCCCCTCGGCCTCAGCGCTCTGTGGCATCACTCCATTTCCACTGGGGCATCTGGTGGCCTACCAAGAAGGGTGTTAAATATAGCCCAGACTGCAGCTTGCAAATGGGGACCCTCAATAGACTCTGGGATCCCCTGATACGGAGGTTGCGTCTGCGGCCGCGATTATCAAGATCCTCCATGTGTCTATGCATAGCCATCAGCTGTTGGTTCTGAGCACTGACTGCCTGCTGCACCTGGTGTATGGCCGTACCTTGTGTCATGGCCGCCGTCTCCACATGCTCCACATGTGAGGCCACCGTCTTGATCTCCACTTTTAGATCCGCCACTGCTGCCGCCAAAGCGCTTTTGATGTCCAGGGCCACGCTCTGGAGGTCCGCAAGGCACAGGAAGGGAGGAGATCATGGGGATGACGAGCACACCTGGGAGACCGAAGGGGTGTCAGCCGCGGCCGCGTAGCCGCTCAAACTACAGTCGGTGGCTTAGGATGCGGCCTGCGAGTCCGTGTGCTGGGTGCGGAACATCGCTGGTATGTTCCTAGTCAGCTGGGTAGACTGATCCAGCTGAGAGCGGGTTGCAGACTGACTCCTGCCCGTCATTCTGCCACTGGTAAACCAAGGCTTTTCTGCTGATGAAGGCTGAGAAGAAGCCCATTGAATTTTTTAGCACTGCAATTTTATACACATTCCTTCCACTACGCTGTAGAAAAGGTGTTTAGCGCTGACTATTTTTGTTGTACATTTTGTCACAGACACCCAGCTTTGACAACTGCAGCCAGCCCTCTGGATGGTTGGCAACCCTGGTGATTAGGATGCCTAGGCACACATGCCTATGTATTCAGTGGTTGTGGCACTTGGTTACTTATGGAGCCACAGTCTGGTCTGAATAATGTGTTCAGGTAAGGAAAAAATAGTGGTAGATGTGGCGCTATTCTATTGAATTCCAATAAATAAATAAAAAATGACACTTGTGGATAAAATATGAAAATGTAAATAATTTAAATGATTTTAAAGTGCATACGTGCATAAGTGCAATAGTGCAAGGTGCAAAATGTCACAATAAATGATCAATTTGTGCAATGCAAAAAGGTGCATAAATTGTGCTAGTGCAATCAATTGTGGACAACTGGTGTAATCACATAAAAGTCCATGTTGGCAGGTAAACCACAAATCCTGAATGTGTCCAGGTGCCAGGTGAAACCTGGACACATGATTCAAAACCCGAACTGTCAAGGCAGCCCTAGCTGTTATTCCACCCACTAGCTTATACATTTATTGGTAGTAGTGTATGAACCAACAGAGTAGCAAAGTTGAGTTAATGTTTTAAGAGTCATTAAACTAACAGGCTACTTTATGAGTTTATGACTCTTAAGCTACCTGAAATACTACACTTCACATACTCCCGAACAGGTCAACTATTGGAGTACAGTTTTCCTAAATTATTGCACCAGAAAGTATAAATTGCCTGCAGCGGTCAGGGAACAGAAAAACTGCCCTGCCTGCCCTCAGGCTTATCAAAGAAATAGAAAATAGATTTGCTTGATTCGCCCATCAACACAGACAGTGTTTTGTGGGGGGAATTCCTCCTGCCGAGCAATTGTCTTCTCCTGGCAGGGGGGTGGGGAAAGATGTCCCCACCAGGAGAAGACAGTGATTATCGCTAACGGCTATAGCAGCCACTTGCGGTAATCGCAAGCGGATCCAGCAGGCTGGTTGTACACAAGTTGATCGATCGATCAGCTTAGTACATTCAGCCTGCCATTAACGGACCGCCTATGTCCAGCCTTACTCTTCCTATCCTGCTTTTACATAACAATTTAATTTTTTAATTCTCCCATCAGCTCACAGTCATTACCTTTTGTTCGGTATGCGCCTCCCTATTTGTTTGCAAGCTCTCAGGAGCAGAATCCTCCTATATTGAATTGCATTATAATTGTTCTGTTTCCCTTCATAATGTAAAGTGCTATGCAAACTGTTGGCGCAATATATAATCCTAAATAATAATACTTTGTTAGTCCAACAAAATCTTCTACTGCATACAACACTCCCCCTCTCCCCACGATTAACAATGCTCTTGCCCAAAAGTGTCTCTGTTACTCCTCCATCCAGAAAGGAGACACCCTAAGGCCTCGTACACACGACAGAGAAACTCGACGTGCCAAGCCCGTCGAGTTGCTCGTCGAGTTTCTTGTTGAACTTGTCGAGAAGCTCGGCAGGCTTGCTTTGCGTACACACGTAACATACCAAAATCTGGTCGTTCTCCGGCGCGATGACGCTCACGACGTATGACGCGACTATAAAGGGGAGGTTTGATTTTGTTGGCGCCACCCTTGGGGCTCCTTTTGCTGATTCCGTGTTTACGCGTGTTAGTAAAAGTTTGGTGAGTGACGATTCGTGCTTTTCAGTCTTTGTGCTTTCAGATTGATCTCTGCCGTTCAGTTTGTACTTGTGTGGGTCGTATCTAGGCAATCGAGACGTGCGGTCAGGTCGTATTGTTTTACATTGCGGTCCTGTCCCCGCGTTTTTCATTGTCAGGGTCGTTCTTCATAGGTCTTGCTGTTCTTCACTGCGGTCTGTTTAGTGCAATTCTGATTTGTCGTTCGTAACTAGCCTTGTAGCCATGTTGCAGGCACCTAGTCGTCGCCGACTTCGTGCTAAGCATCTTCTGTCTATAGGTCTGTTTGTTTATGACCTAGACGATGAGGAGTTCATGAACAGGAGGAGGACACGTTCATGGACCAAGAATTGGTTGCTCCGTAGGAACCAATTCTCTCACATGCCTTTGCTGCGGGAGCTTCAGGAAAATAATCCTGTTGATTACAGGAATTTCCTGAGGATGTCTGATCCCGTCTTTCAGCACCTGTTGGCTTTGGTGTCCCCCTATATTACCAGGCAGGACACCGTTATGCGGGAAGCCATCAGTGCTGAGCAGAGGCTAGTTGCCACCCTCCGTTATCTGGCAACTGGGAGAAGCCTTCAGGACTTAAAGTTCTCCACGGGCATCTCCCCCCAGGCTCTGGGCCTCATCATTCCTGACACCTGCTCTGCCATCATCCAGGTTCTGCAGGAGGAATATATGAGGGTAAGTTTTCTCCTTTAATCTCACATTTTATGTCTATAATGTATGCTAATGTCTTGTAGTTATCTCCTCCTTCCCTAATTACCATGTCTGGAATATGCTGTGAATGTCCCCTTTGCCCCCATGCATGATGTAAACTTTGATGCCCCTTTTTTGGCCTACATGCATATTTTCCATCACTTACCTCCCCAGCATGCTATCCTGGGCCCCAACCTACCTAGTCTAGTCACTTCCCAATGTATTGTGTTATATCCATTGTAATGTCCCCCCCCTCCCCTCCAAAATGTGTTGTAAAGTCTATGTTCACCAATATTTAATTTTTTTTTATTTTAATTTTAGGACTCCAAAACTCATCTAGCCCTCCCCTCCAAAATGTGTTGTAAAGTCTATGTTCACCAATAATCAAAATTAATTTTTTTTAGTACTCCCAAACTCATCTAGCCCTCCCCTCCAAAATGTGTTGTAAAGTCTATGTTCACCAATATTTTTTTTTTTTTTATTTTAATTTTAGGACTCCCAAACTCATCTAGCCCTCCCCTCCAAAATGTGTTGTAAAGTCTATGTTCACCAATATTTAATTTTTTTTTATTTTAATTTTAGGACTCCAAAACTCATCTAGCCCTCCCCTCCAAAATGTGTTGTAAAGTCTATGTTCACCAATAATCAAAATTAATTTTTTTTAGTACTCCCAAACTCATCTAGCCCTCCCCTCCAAAATGTGTTGTAAAGTCTATGTTCACCAATATTTTTTTTTTTTTTATTTTAATTTTAGGACTCCAAAACTCATCTAGCCCTCCCCTCCAAAATGTGTTGTAAAGTCTATGTTCACCAATAATCAAAATTATTTTTTTTTAGTACTCCCAAACTCATCTAGCCCTCCCCCAAACTTGGGCACTGGCCCATCAGAGGGGGTGTTTAATGTGTTAATTGGCTAAATATATTTAGATATAATATGCTAGTTCCCAGAAATGTTATAATGCTTATAATGTCTTTGTATAATCTGCTTGCAAGGTTATGTGGCTAATTTTTTCTTTTTTTCTTCCCCAGCTTCCGTCCACACCACAGGAGTGGCAGTCTGTGGCTTTGGACTTCCAGACCCGATGGAACTTCCCCAACTGCGGGGGAGCCATCGACGGGAAGCACGTCCGCATCGTGCCTCCACCCCGTTCAGGATCCCAGTTCTTTAATTATAAGGGGTTCAACAGTATTGTGCTGATGGCGGTGGTGTCAGCACAGTATGAATTCCTTTTTGTGGATGTCGGGATGAATGGACGGGTATCGGATGGGGGAGCCTTCAGGCAGACGGAGTTCGCGCTTCGCCTTCAGGATGATGATCTGTCATTGCCACCGGATGACCAGAATGTAGAAGGCCTGCCATTTGTTTTCCTGGCTGATGAAGCGTTTGCCCTGGGACCCCATCTTATGAGGCCATTCCCTCAGCGCACCCTCACCCCAGAGAGGAGTGTCTTTAATTTCCGGCTGGGCCGAGCACGTAGAGTGGTTGAGAACGCTTTCGGCATCATGGCCAGCCGGTTCCGCCTTTTCCTCACCTCTCTCCACATGGCGGAATATAAGTGGAATACAATTATTTTTGCCTGCTGCATTCTCCACAATTTTTTGCGGAGACAATCTCCAAATTATATGGCCCTGGTTGGGCCCGAGGCACAACATTTGACCCCTGCAGAAACTTTGGCGGGCCTTGAAGCTGGCCACACAGGACTGCCCCCCCAGAGTGCCCGTGAAGTCCGGGACAAATACATGGACTATTTCATGGGTAGGGGGGCAATACCATCTCAATCAAATTTGCCCTAATTGTAGCTTTCAAAAAAATAAATCATAATCTTTTTTCTAAACTTGTTATGTCTTGCTTGTGTTGTTTGGAGTTCTTTACTAAGTGTAACTAAGTGTATTTTCATTATCAACTAGCAAACATTTCCCAGGTGACCCCCAAACCAAACACATAGAAAATTTTACGTATTTTAGGAAAAACACCACACACTTTTTTGATGTTCAAAAGCTCTTTATTTTCTTAATTTTTTTATTTTTATTTTTTCATAAATACCCTACAAAAATTTTTGGTATATTTTCTCATACAATATACAATCATTTTTGTATTTTTGTGGGTGATTTTTCTCATACAATATACAATCATTTTTGTAATTTTTTTGGTTTTTTTTTCTCATACAATATACAATCATTTTTGTATTTTTGTGGGTGATTTTTCTCATACAATATACAATCATTTTTGTAATTTTTTTGGTTTTTTTTTCTCATACAATATACAATCATTTTTGTATTTTTGTGGGTGATTTTTCTCATACAATATACAATCATTTTTGTAATTTTTTTGGGTTTTTTTTCTCATACAATATACAATCATTTTTGTATTTTTGTGGGTGATTTTTCTCATACAATATACAATCATTTTTGTATTTTTTTTGGTTTTTTTTTCTCATACAATATACAATCATTTTTGTATTTTTGTGGGTGATTTTTCTCATACAATATACAATCATTTTTGTATTTTTTTTGTTTTTTTTTCTCATACAATATACAATCATTTTTGTATTTTTGTGGGTGATTTTTCTCATACAATATACAATCATTTTTGTAATTTTTTTGTTTTTTTTTTCTCATACAATATACAATCATTTTTGTATTTTTGTGGGTGATTTTTCTCATACAATATACAATCATTTTTGTAATTTTTTTGTTTTTTTTTTCTCATACAATATACAATCATTTTTGTATTTTTGTGGGTGATTTTTCTCATACAATATACAATCATTTTTGTAATTTTTTTGGTTTTTTTTTCTCATACAATATACAATCATTTTTGTATTTTTGTGGGTGATTTTTCTCATACAATATACAATCATTTTTGTAATTTTTTGGGTTTTTTTTCTTAATAAACATTAAAATCTGGTTATATTATTTTTTTGGTTTTTTTTTTATTAAATAAAGTATAAAATCTGGTTTTATTATTTTTTTGGTTTTTTTTTTATTAAAGTATAAAATCTGGTTTTATTATTTTTTTGGTTTTTTTTTTTATTAAAGTATAAAATCTGGTTTTATTATTTTTTTGGTTTTTTTTTTATTAAATAAAGTATAAAATCTGGTTTTATTATTTTTTTTTTTTTTTTTTTATTAAATAAAGTATAAAATCTGGTTTTATTATTTTTTTGTTTTTTTTTTATTAAATAAAGTATAAAATCTGGTTATATTTTTTTTTTTTTTTTTTTTTTTATCATTAAATAAACATCAAAATCTGGTATTTTAAATTTTTTTTGGTATTTTTTTCAGATTCAGACTCTCCCCAAAACATCCAATAAATTTTTTAATTTAGTTTCCACCCTCCTTGCTCTTTCGTTTATTTTTCTGTTGGCCAGATGTATCTCCTCCACCTCTTCTCTGCAGGCCCATATTTCGGAGATCAGCATCTGTTTAGTATGCCTGTCCAAGCCACCACCTGATCCTGAAATGTGGGACAAAACAATTTTTTAAAATTAGGCAGGCCTACATCTACATTACCTGAAGCTGGGTTAGTTATATGTTACTTTACCTGATGTGGTGGCAGGCTGCGCATCATCACCATCCCTCGGGGGTGTGGCTTGCTGGACTTCTTGCTCCCTTCTTGCTTCATGACGCCCTACGAGAATGAAGAAAATGGAAACAGGATTTTTATAGCTTATAGGCCTGAAAGAGGAATATGATTCACTTTATAAAATTTCTGGGACTATTGATGTTTAGAAAAACCCCTCAGGGCAAAACACAGGATTGAAGGCATTCACAAAGATCCTGACAAATCTTGTAGCTTTGGTCTACTTTTAAACATGTAAGCCAACAAAGTATACACTGGATCACCTCAGCTCTGTGTGAAGCCCAAAATGGGTTATTAAAGGGGACAACAATTATGCAAATGAGTCCACATGTGTCACCGACTGCTGAGCAGACTCTCCTTTTACTGTATATTTAATTAATAAAAAAAGTTTTGTGGTTTTAATAGCACATCTACATAATTTTCACGATTGATCTCACCACAATTTTAAAAAAATGTCATAATTTGTAGGATTTTAAACACAATATTTAGTCGTTCCGAATGGACGTCCAGTTTGACGACAAATTATTGTGCCTAAAAAAATATTACAGTACAACCTGAAATAAAAAACACATGGCGCGGAACAAATCTTACAAAATATATAACAAACTTACTTCTTCTAATCACTCTCCTGATCCTCTTCATTTGTTCCGGCTCACGTTTCTTAAGGTCACACCACCTTTTCCGGATCTGTTCCTTGGACCTTTTCACTCCAAATTTGCGATGGAGACTCCTCCTCACCTTCTCCATTATTGCGGCCTTGACCTTGTTCGGGTACTTATATGGCCCATGCCTCCCATCGTAGTCCTCTGCTTTGAGGATGAGGACCATCTCCACCATTTCCTCAAAGGTCATGTTGGAGGCCTTACAACGGATTCGCCGTGCTGCCATATTCTCCATGTGCTTCCAACAAAAAAAAGATGGAAAAGGGGCGGGGAAAATACGATACCATGAACGTCAGGGGCGGGGAGACGTGCGTAAAGTCCCACATGCGCGTGTATAAAGGGCTACCACGTGAGTAAAAGGGGCGTTCACAGTTTGTGGAAGACGGCGGAGATAACGATCGGGTCAAAGACCGGTATGTAACTACATTTTACATGTTTTTCTTGATTGAATGATTTTGTGGCCTACATCTTAGGTTCATAAATTAAAACATAGCCAGTTTGAAATTTGAAGGTAATGGTCCGCTATAGTGCCGTCGTACGTAAACAACGCTTTGATTATGCATTTGGATCCAACTACTGTTGTGTGGGCAATCTCGGTTCTCATCAGGATGTCTTCTAAAAACAAGTCGGTTTAAACATGATGCAAATGGTCGCTTTTATGTCTTGACCAAACTATATCGGGAGTGCTTTTATCTAACTAACGTTTCATACACAAATGAGGATGAGATCTGGCTTATTAGTTCGACACAACTGGTCATCTGTTTCCTAGGAACTGACCCAACATGATCTGCTGCCAATTCCACCTTGTCGTTTTTGCGACGGAAGATAAGGGGCGGGGGGGAAACATCAATTTTTTTTAAGCATGGGCGGATGTCGTGTGCGGAGTGTATATAAGGCTCGAACACATGTAGCGTCCATACGACCGGGTTGCGTAAGAAAGACGTTTGAACGACAAGCGTGTAGGTATGCTTCGAACTTGGGACAGCAGTGGCATATTCAGGAAAGACAGACATTTAAAGGAGCAATAAGCCAAAATTGTTTGGGGCAGAAATAACTAACTTTACATTATATCAGTCTTGATTTCATGTCCTCATTGTCCCTTTTTGCTTTTAAGCAGCTGTAATCATTTGCATAAATCATCACTTCCTGGTTCTGCTCCCTCTCAAATTTATCAGGGGAGCTTGTCACTGTGGTCTAAGCTGTGTGTCTAAAAATCAACCAAAACAATGCTAATAATTTTAGAAATTAAAATATGCCCTGCTTTTATTTTTTTTGGGTTCTGTGTGTCTCTTTACTTCACAGAAACAATAACTAAATTTAAAAACAAAAGTGAAACTAGAGGCACATTATATGTATGCACTTGTATGTCTCTAGACACTGTAAACAGTCATTTCCTCCAAAAATATAGTTATCCATTAGTGACCCTTTAAGGGCTAGCTTGTGAGAAAGAGTAATTGACTTTATAGATTGTGTAGTGACATTATTTTTTTATCCTTGGTTTTGGACAGGAAAAGATGAATCTCTTTAACCGACCCGACTTCTTGGAGATCTTCATTGATAGGTGGCAAGAACTTCCTGTTCTGTGGGCCACCAAAGACCCCATCTCTAGAAATAGAGAATTGCGCAAAACTGCACTGGAGAGCCTGCTCCCACTTGTGCGGAGACAGGTGGGGTTTGATGTGACAACTGACCAGTTGGAGGTCAAAATTGGGACCTTGAGAGGCACCTACAGGAAGGCACGCAACAAGGTCTTGGCTTCGATGAGGTCTGGAGCTGGAGCAGGGCGGGTATTTAAACCCAAGTTGTGGTACTACAGCAAACTGAGCTTCCTGGATGAACACCTGGAGGTTAGGGAGTCACTTTCTAGCCTTCCCCCCAGAAGCCACAGAAGGTCCAGCCTTCCCTCCAGCCAACCTGCTGCTCCCTCTGCAGAAGAACCCTCTCAGCAGCCTTCCATCCTGGATGAAGATCCGGATTTGCCCAGCTGGAGCCAGGTATATAGTACTTTCAATGTGCAAATGTGTGGTGTTTAAATGTTGTTAAAGAGATGTAAATTAAGATATTAAAGGTAAATAAAAATTAGATCTAAAAGTGTTATTCCTAAAATTTGTCAGTATTGGCCATGAATTTTTGTGGTGTGATTGACCATAAAACATGGGTCAGAATGATTGGCTTAGCTAAGTCGTGACAAAAAAAAATGCAACAGTCAGGAGCTTAAATAAATAAAACAAAAATTTTAAAAAATAGTAAAACTTTACTTTTTTTCCATACACAGGACGAGACCAGGCAGCAGGAGGATCAGGAAAATGCCAGGCAGGAGGAGGACAGGGTGAGTGGCTTGGAGGAGGCTGCAGGCCCAAGTATCTTGGACGTGTTGGCAGGCCCAAGTATCAGTAACGTGGTGGCAGGCCCAAGTGGAGTGGATGAGGTGGCAGGCCCAAGTGGGTTGCACGAGGTTGCTGGGCCAAGCACAAGATGCCAGGTGTCTCCTCTTTGTCTGCGTCCGAGAAGGCAGGTGAGGGATACAAGGGTGCGTGACGCCTCACTAGCCCTCATTCGGGACGCCCATGCAACCCTGCAACAGCCTCCCACTGCTCAGGAGGGATTTGTCACAGTGGTTTTGGCCAAAATGTCAGAAATGACATTAGACCAACGCCTCCTCTTTGAGGGCCTCCTCATCACCCTCGCAAATCAGGGGGTGAGGGGTCTTCTCACGGAGGACACTGTGATTTGCCGCCATCCCCATCCTCACACACCACATAACTCCCAAGCTCCCCCACCTTCTTCTTCTTCTCATGCTCCTTCTCAAGCTCCCCCACCTTCTTCTTCTTCTTCTTTTTCTCATGCTCCTTCTCAAGCTCCCCCACCTTCTTCTTCTTCTCATGCTCCTTCTCAAGCTCCCCCACCTTCTTCTTCTTCTTCTTCTCATGCTCCTTCTCAAGCTCCCCCACCTTCTTCTTCTTCTCATGCTCCTTCTCAAGCTCCCCCACCTTCTTCTTCTTCTTCTTCTTCTCATGCTCCTTCTCAAGCTCCCCCACCTTCTTCTTCTTCTCATGCTCCTTCTCAAGCTCCCCCACCTTCTTCTTCTTCTCATGCTCCACCTGAACATTCTTCTTCCTCTTCTTCTCCTGCTCCTTCTGAACATTCTTCTTCCTCTTCTTCTCCTGCTCCATCTGAACATTCTTCTTCCTCTTCTTCTCCTGCTCCATCTGAACATTCTTCTTCCTCTTCTTCTCCTGCTCCATCTGAACATTCTGCTTCCTCTTCTTCTTCTACTACTCCTCCTCCTTCTACTCCTCCTCCTTCTACTGCTCCTCCTCCTTCTACTCCTCCTCCTTCTACTCCTCCTCCTTCTACTGCTCCTCCTCCTTCTACTCCTCCTTCTACTGCTCCTCCTCCTTCTACTCCTCCTCCTTCTACTGCTCCTCCTCCTTCTACTCCTCCTTCTACTGCTCCTCCTCCTTCTACTCCTCCTTCTACTGCTCCTCCTCCTTCTACTCCTCCTCCTTCTACTGCTCCTCCTCCTTCTACTCCTCCTCCTTCTACTGCTCCTCCTCCTTCTACTCCTCCTTCTACTACTCCTCCTCCTTCTACTGCTCCTCCTCCTCCTCCACCTCCTCCTCCACCACCGTCGGCTACTCATCCTCCACCACCTTCGTCTACTCCTCCTCCTGGCATGAGTACTACCCCTGTGGCACCACCTCCAGCCAGGCAGAAGAGGAAGGCTGCTGAGAAGGCTGCAGAGAAGGTGAAAGAGCAGGCTGCAGGGAAGCCACCAAGGAAGGCCTTGAAGAAATCAAGAAAGTGACTCCCTTACTTCCATGTGGTGTACCAGAGTTCAGGCTGCTGTAGTACCACAACCTGGTGACATCTGCCTGCCCTGCTCCAGTTTCTGACCTCGGGGAGTCCAAGACCTTGATGCGTGACTTCCTGAATGAACCTCTCAAGTCCCCATTTTGGCCTCCAACTGATCACCAGTCACATCAGGCCACACCTGGCTGTGCACAAATGGCAGCAAGCTCTCCAGTGCTGACTTTTGCATATAAAATTTTTTTTTATTACCAAAATAAATGGTACATTTTTTTTTTACAGTTCATACTTGTCCTTGTATTTTTTTACATTTCAATTTTGCAAGTGAGAAGGCAGGTTCTTATTTTCTAAAAATTGGATATAAGGTGTAATTTGAAAGGGACACATGAGATAAGACAAAGCAATAAGGTTTCTATGGGGGGAACTTGACATTACAAAAAATAAAAGGATTTGCATTTTTTAAAAATTTAAAATTAAGGTGATTAAAAGCAGGATTTAAAACACACGACCAAAATAAGGTGACAATAAAAAAAAAAAATAATATTGAGTCCAGTAAGAAAAAGGTTCCACCTAATTTTAAGGAACTCTGTGTGAATATCGTAAAAAAAAATTATTATATTGCTGTTTTGTGCCCTTAGGAAAAATTGTGTAAAGCGCTGCAAATAAACGATTAAATAATGTTGGAAGCGACACGAATGTGCTATCTCCATTCCAAACGCTAGTTTTACCTATGTTGGTCTCCAGTGTCTAAGTTTTTGACAGGTTTCTTAGCATACACACGACCGAGTTTCTCGTTTAAAAAACAGCCCGATGAAGAACTCGTCGAGCCAAAATCCACTGCCATCGAGAAAATAGAGAACCTGCTCTCTATTTGCTCGACGAGTTCCTCGGCGGCTCCATCGGGCCGAAAATGTACACACGACCGAGTTTCTCGACAGAATCCGGCTCTTCACCGAGATTCTCGACGAATTCTGCCGAGAAACTCTGTCGTGTGTACGAGGCCTCAGATAGGAAAAGTATACTGGTCAGATCACCAGGTGAAAATAAAGTAAAAAAAGCCGCCACTACATTTAGGACTGGCAGCTGCAATATATTACAATTTTGTTTATGGGTTTAATACCACTTTAACCACATGCCGACCACCACACGCAGATATACGTCGGCAGAATTGCACGGGCAGGCAAAAAGACGTATATATACGTCTCCTTTTAAGAAGGGGCGCCCGCCCATGATCGTGCCACGTGAGGAAGAAGGGGGAAATGCTTATGTAAACAAGCATTTCCCCAGTCTTCCTAGTGACAGGACAGTGAACACAGCTTCCTGTAATTGGAAGTGGTGATCACTGTCCTGTCACACACAGCCCACCCCCAGGGCCAGATTCCAGACAAGGCCAACAAGGCCAGGCCTCTGGGCGGCAGTGGGTGCAGGGGCGGCACTGCAGCTGAGAGGAGAGGACACTTTCATTCCCCCCCCCCCTGTCATGTCACGGATGGTGAGAGGAGAGAAAACAGAGGGAAGAGGAGGTGAGATGATTTTCAATGTAATTTTCGGCAGCAGCACCCCCCCAATGATCAATGTCATTTTTGGCAGCAACATCCCCCCCCCCCCCCCAGTTCTCAATGTCATTTTCGGCAGCAGCATCCCCCCTGCTTTCCAGTGTCCTGCCGAAAAAGTCCCCCGGCGGATAATGTCCCCCCTGTACTGCGCAGGCGGGGGCGGCATTGAAGGACCTGGCCTTGGGGCGACAAAGGGAGTAAATCCGGGTCCCCGCTACAGTTAGAAGCACTCCCTAGGGCACACTTAACCCCTACATGCCACCTAGTGGTTAACCCCTTCACTGCCCGTGTCATTTTCACAGTAATCAGTGCATTTTTATAGCACTGATCGCTGTAAAAATGAAAATGGTCCCAAAAATGTGTCAAAAGTGTCCGATGTGTCCGCCATAATGTCGCAGTCAATCATGACTGCGACATTAAAAATCGCTGATCGCCGCCATTACTAGTAAAAAAAAAATTATTAACAAAAATGCCATAAAACTATCCCCTATTTTGTAGACGCTATAACTTTTGCGCAAACCGATCAATAAATGCTTATTGCGATTTTTTTTTACTGAAAATATGTAAAATAATATGTATTGGCCTAAACTGAGGAAAAAAAATGTTTTTTTATATATTTTTTGGGGATGTTTATTATAGCAAAATTGCATATTTTTTTTTTCAAAATTGTCGCTCTATATTTGTTTATAGCGTAAAAAAGAAAAACCGCCGAGGTGATCAAATACCACCAAAAGAAAGCTCTATTTGTGGTAAAAAAAAAAAAGATGTCAAAAGGAGCCACGTCGCACGAGCGTGCAATTGACAGTTAAAGCGACGCAGTGCCAAATCGCAAAATGGTCCGGGGCTTAAGTGGTTAAAATGCAATAAATAAATAAATAAATGCATATCACTGTTATGCTATAATATATGATAAAAGGGATTTAATCTATGACTACACATTTTAAGATTTATAGCGCATTAAGCAAGTGTAATATATTCATAATAACTGACTAGCTACAGTAATGGGATCATTTAGAAAAGTTGCACTTCAATGGTTGACCTGTTCCGGGGTATGTGAAATATTTCAGATAGTTGAAGAGTCATAAACTTACTAACTAGTTTGTGAGTTTAGTTACTTTTAAATAATTAACTCAACTTTGTAACTAACTGCAATTTATGTCCAATTGTTTGAACTGTATGAAAGGTAATCTGTATTAAGATGATATTAAAAGAAATTCATACTCATAACATGCCTCTATGTATAGTTTGTAAATATAGAATATATTTATAGAATATATGGATGCAAGAACGTTTGTCTATTATATATGTGTCTGAGCAACAATTGTGTTTCGCTCTGTTATTATGCATGAAAGCCACATAAAACAAATTCTTTTAGACAATAAAACCATAACAGTTCACTTTTATGGACAGTGATACAGCTGTCTTTTTATGCATAAGGAGTACAATACGATATGTAGCGCTACCCCTGTACGGTTCGCTGGTGAATGTGATTGGTCTTCCACCCTGTACAGCCAGTCACATGAATTTCCAAACACACTGAGTCAAGAAGAAGTGCTTTTACTTTGTTTTGTTTTTTATTAGGGGAATAAAACTTTGATGGGGATAGGGTGCATATGAAATGCCAACTTAATAGAAGAAATATACATAGGGACAAAACTATATCCCTCCGGTATATACATCCTCTTCCCTTTCACCATATACACTAGCTTTCAGACTATCACTCCCTGGACCAGCTAGCACTGTTGTGGGGACTTAACACTGATTCTGTCAGGCTCAAAATAAATGCCCTTTGCAGGCAGGGTCCATGGGCCCCTATGATGTACCAAAAATGGTAGTTCTTTGTGCTAACTGTCCTACATGTGGCTACTCCCAGTACCACCTCTTCAGGCACTGTCGGTGTCAGCCCTCCACTACCCGTGTTGTCACCACAGTCCTCCTGACTGGCTCTGTATCCATCTCAGACTACTCCATCCCAGTCCTCTCAGGCGTGGCTCCCAGTCCTAATGACTGGGTGTCACTCACAAGCCCTCTTGGCTGTTCCTATTGCTCCTGGAGACTTCACTGGCAGTGTTCTCTCACTGCTCCAGGCAGCTCCACCTTACCTCCCCTCTTATCTTTCCAGAAGATTCCAGTACATTCTAAAAATAGGGGGGAGGTCTCAGTAATGCTGCTGTGAGTCATCTAGCTCTCCCTGGATCTCTGTCCAACCCAGGAAAAACACAGACAGGCTTGGCTGCCAGCCAAACCTGTACACATTTACCTACACTACACAAAACTCTAGCCCTCTAACCCTATGTGGCACAATACTTTGTAGAACAACCTTTATCTACAATTACAGCTGCAAGTCTTTTTGGTAATGTTTCTTCCAGCTTTAAACATCTAGACCAATGGTCTCCAAACTGTGGCCCGGGGGGCCAGATGCGGCCCTTTGCTTGCCTTTATCAGGCCCTTGGGGCCCTTGGGGCCCTTGGGGCACTGGTCCTCTCACTGATATGAGATGCTATTTCTCTCACTGACACCAATGAGGAGGCACTATTCCTCCCACTGACACCAATGATGGGGCACTATTCCTCCCACTGACACCAATGAGGAGGAACTATTCCTCCCACTGACACCAATCATGGGGCACTATTCCTCCCACTGACACCAATGATGGGGCACTATTCCTCCCACTGACACCAATGATGGGGCACTATTCCTCCCACTGACACCAATGATGGGGCACTATTCCTCCCACTGACACCAATGATGGGGCACTATTCCTCCCATTGACACCAATGATGGGGCACTATTCCTCCCACTGACACCAATGATGGGGCACTATTCCTCCCACTGACACCAATGATGGGGCACTATTCCTCCCATTGACACCAATGATGGCACACTATTCCTCCCACTGATGCCAATGATGGGGCACTATTCCTCCCGCTGACACCAATGATGGGACACTATTCCTCCCACTGACACCAATATCCGTCCCTCCTCAAGTCTGAAGGACAGTAAACTGGCCCTTTGTTTAGAACATTTGGAGTCCCCTGATCTAGACAGTGATATTTTTGCCAATTCTTCCTTGCAAAAGAGCTCAAGTTCTGTCAGATTAGATGGAGATTATCTGTTTACAGCAATTTTCAAGTTTTGTCACAGATTCTCAATTGAATTTAGGTTGGGACATTGACTAGGCCATTCTAACACATGAATATGCTTTGCTCTAAACCATTCCATTGTAGCTCTAGCTATATGTTTAGTGTCGTTGTCCTGCTATTAGGTGAACCTCCGCCCCAGTCTCAAGTCTTTTTTAGGTTTTCTTCTAAGATTGCCCTGTATTTGGCTCCATCCATCTTCCCATCAACTCGGACCAGCTTCCCTGTCCCTGCTTAAGAAAAGCATCCCAACATAACGATGCTGCTACCACCATGTTTCACAGTGGGGATGGTGTGTTCAGTGTGATGTGTAGTGATAAGCCTCGTACATGCAATCGGATTTTACGCAAAGCGTTGGACTTTTGTCTTGCATACAAATGGCAAAGAATTGTCGGCCAACAAACACGAGCGTAGTAATGTACTAGATGTACTACATGGTTTTTCATCTCTTTAGCGTCACCCTTTGGGCACCTTCTGCTAATGTTTTGTTTGGTAAGCATTGCTTCCGAGCATGCGTGTTTGTACTTTTGTCCGACGGACTTGTGTACACACGATCAGAAAATCCGACAACAGACCATTGTCCACAGAAAATTTTAAAGCCTGCCAGCCAACATTTGTCCGCGGAAAATCCGATGGAGCATACTGTACAAACGGTCGGATTTTCCGCCAACAGTCTGTCAACACACAATTCCCGTCTGAAAATTAGTTTGTGTGTACAAGGCTTTCGTTTTCAGCCACACATACTGTAGTGTTTTGATTTTAGGACAAGAAGTAACATTTTAGTCTCATCTGACCAGAGCACCGGTCAGAAGCTCTGTGACCGCGCCCGCGGGACCTGCGGACCCGATCGCCGCCAGTGTCCCCGCGATTGGTCACCGGAGCTGAAGAATGTGGAGAGGCACACCCAGGCCTGGATTAACTCCCTTTGCCACCCCAAGGCCGGGTCCTTCAATGCCGCCCCCGCAGTACAGGGGGGACATTATCCGCCGGGGGACTTTTTCGGCAAGACACTGAGAAGCGGGGGGGTGATGACATTGAGAGACGGGGGGATGCTGCTGCTGAAAATTGCATTGAGAAGCGGGGGGGTGCTCACCTCCTCTTCCCTCAGTTTTCTCTCCTCTCACCATCCGTGCATGGCATGACATGACAGGGGGGAGCTCCCGAAATGAAAGTGGTGAAAGTGTCCTCTCCTCTCAGCCACAGTGCCGCCCCAGCATCCACTGCCGCCCCGAGGCCTGGCCTTGTCTGGAATCCGGCCCTGGCACACCTTCCCCGTTCTTGATTGTGGCAGTGTCAGTGATCGTCTGTTCCCTGATATAGGGTTCCGAAAGACGATCACTGACGGCACACGTCCAGCCCTGCCCCCTACAGTTAGAAACACATATGAGGTCACACTTAACTCCTACAGTGTCCCCTAGTGGTTAACTCCATAACTGCAATTGTAATTTTCACAGTAAACAGTGCATTTTTATAGCACTTTTTGCTGTGAAAATGGTCCCAAAAATGTGTCAAAATTGTCCGATGTGTCTGCCATAATGTCGCAGTCACGAAAAAAAATTGCTGATCGCCGCCATTAGTAGTAAAAAAAAAAATTATTAATAAAAATGCAATAAAACTATCCCCTATTTTGTATACGCTATAAATCTTGCGCAAACCAATCGATAAACGCTTATTGTGATTTTTTTTACCAAAAATAGGTAGAAGAATACTTATCGGCCTAAACTGAGGAAAAAAAAAGTTTTTTTATATATTTTTGGGGGATATTTGTTATAGCAAAACTTAAAAAATATTGCATTTTTTTTCAAAATTGTCGCTCTATTTTTGTTTATAGCGCAAAAAATAAAAACCGCAGAGGTGATCAAATACCACCAAAAGAAAGCTCTATTTGTGGGAAAAAAAGGACGCCAATTTTGTTTGGGAGCCACGTCACACGACCGCGCAATTGTTAGTTAAAACGACGCAGTGCCGAATCGCAAAAAGGGGCAAGGTCCTTAACCTGCATAATGGTCCGGGTCTTAAGTGGATAACCTAACTCTGCTTTAAACTTCTCCACAACTTTATCCCTGACCTGTCTAGTGTGTTAATGTGCCTTCATGATGCTGTTTGTTCAATAAGGCGCTCTAACAAACCTTCTAGGGCTTCACAGCACAGCTGTATTTATACTGAGATTAAATTACACACAGGTAGACTCTATTTATTAATTAGGTGACTTCTGAAGGTAATTGGTTCCACACATGTAATTTGCTTTATTTCACATTATTTAACTTGGGGTTCTTGTTATTTTCCTAATACTGTGTATACTGTATGCCACCTGGCATTGGATAGTCTGAGGCCCAGATTCTTAGAATCAGTTACGCATAGATATCCATTAGATTCGACAGGCGTAAGTCTCTTACGCCGTCGGATCGTAACTGCATTTTTTTTTGACCGCTAGGTGCCGCTTCCGTCGAATTCCGCGTAGAGTATGCAAATTAGCTAGATACGCGAATTCCCGAACGTACGCGTGGCCGACGCAGTAAAGTTACGACGTTTACGTTAGGCTTTTCCCGGCGTAAAGTTGCCCCTGCTATATGGTGGCGCAGCCAATGTTAAGTATGGCCGTCGTTCCTGCGTCAAAATTTGAAAAAGTTTTGTCGTTTGCGTAACTCGTCCGTGAATGGGGCTGGACGTAATTTACGTCCATGGCGAAACCAATGACGTCCTTGCGACGTCATTTGGAGCAATGCACACTGAGATATTTTCCGGACGGCGCTTGCGCAGTTCGTTCGGCGCGGGGACGCGCTTGATTTAAATGCTACACGCCCCCTACCCGCCGAATATGAATTCCGCCGGGTGATTTACGCTACGCCGCCGCAACTTACGGAGCAAGTGCTTTGAGAATACAGCACTTGCCCATGTAAGTTGCGGTGGCGTAACATAAATCGGATACGTTACGCCGCCGCATAGATACGCCAATATACAAGAATCTGGGCCTATGTGTTTATCTCTGTTGTGCATACCTTCATAGGAACTGATTCACTAAAACCAGAAGAAAGAAAATTACCATACAGTTTTAGTTGTGTACATATATACTGTATATATGTGAATAAAAATGCTGCTGTCTGCCACCACTGTTGAGTGTGTTCAACACATAGGCCCGGATTCACAAAGCACTTAGGCTGACGTATCTCGAGATACGCCGCGTAAGTGTAACTATGCGCCGTCGTATCTGTGCGCCGTGCCCACAATCTGAGATACGCCTGAAAATAGGCTTCCTACGACCGACGTAACTTGCCTTACGCTGTCGTATCGTGGGTGCATATTTCCGCCGGCTGCATTTGCCGCTCCCATAGATTTTATATGCACATATGCAAATGAGGGAGTTACGCCGATTCACAAATGTAGTTTCGCCCGGCACATCATATACACAGTTTACGTTAGTCGTACGTCCGGCGTAAAGTTATTCCCCATATAGGAGGCGCAACTCATGCAAGGGTAAGGACCAGGGAACACAAGCCGTCGTATCTTTTGTCATTTACGGTGTACGTGAATATGACTAGGCGTAGGTTATGTTCACGTCGTAGGCAGTGATTCAACGTATCTTAGGCAGTTGTCTCGACGTGATTCTGAGCATGCGCACTGGGATGCGGCCACGGGACGGCGCATGCGCCGTTCATTTTAAGTACTTCTATGGCGCGTGGCCCATCATTTGCATGGGGTCACGCCTCATTAGCATGGCTCACGCCCACTTCCACCTACACTGGCTTACGCCAAGGAAACCCAGCGTATCTTTAACAGCGAGTGGGAGCAAATGCTTTGTGAATCCAGTGCTTGCCTCTGTGCGCTGCGCCGGCGTAGAGTAGAAGAGATACGATATGGCGGCATAAATATGCACCGATGTCTGTGAATCCGGGCCATAGTTTACATGAGACTGACCTGCTGCTAAAGCCTTAAAGCGGGGGTTCACCCTATAAACCCCCAAAAAAAAAAAAAATTCTTCTACCATAAAATCAGGCATTGTAGCGCGAGCTACAGTATGCCTGTCCCGATTTTTTTATCCCCGTATTTACCGTGTACTCGTACATCGAAGATACGGACACCCTCGGGGAATGGGCGTGCCTATGGAGACGGAGGATGATTGACGGCCGGCTCTGGCGCGTCACGCTTCTCCGGGAATAGCCGAAATAGGCTTGGCTCTTCACGGCGCCTGCGCATAGCCTGTGCGCAGGCGCCGTGAAGAGCCGAGACCTACTCCGGCTGTCTTCGGGGAGAGTGACGTGCCAGGGCCGGCCGTCAATCATCCTCCCTCTCCATAGGCACGCCCATTCCCCGCGGGAGCCGAAATCTATAATGTACGAGTACACAGTGAGTACGGGGGTAAAAAAATCGGGACAGGCATACTGTAGCTCGCGCTACAATGCCTGTCTCGATGGTAAAATCGTGTCACTGAGGGTGAACCACCGCTTTAAGTTCACATAGCATGTATATATCATTCATTTATAAGAAAATTCACCAGAAACTCACACAATTTTCGATCAAGATTAGATTTTCTACATTCACCCTATTTTCACCTGTTTTGACACATTTTCAAATGAGATTCGCCCAACATGCAAGTGATTAAAAATTGTTTCAAACAACATTCACCTGGTAACAAATGCATCAAACAACTTAATTTACCCCAAATTAGTTCTTCAATGGGAAAAGTGCTTTAAACTAATTCAAACTTTATTTGTTGTGCCTTCCCCAACAAATATGTGCAAATTATCAGAAAAAAAAATACTAAATTAATGCAGACATATTATCATATATATAATCATCAAACATATTCAGTGATGCAGTGTCCACAATGACTCATTTTTATTTCACTTGCATAGTCATTTTCAGCTCATTTCTTTATTATGTCAGGACTGCTGTGCCCAAGGCATCTGTGCCCTGTGTGAATGCAGTTTGAATGTTTTTCCTCCTTGGCAGTATTAACCACCACATTGCAGTTCAGCTGGTACAGTTCATCTGTAATTTTAGCCTTTGCAAGTAAGATATCCCCTTTTGTGATGGCACAACTGTCAACTTGAAAGGTCACTACATTGCCTTGTTTTGTTAGCTTTCTCACTGGCAAAAGATTAGTTTCAAGAGCAGGGACATAGAGGACATTTTTCACAGGTATGTTTCTGGTGTAATAGAACAGTAACGGAAACTTTTTTGTTCCTTTTGATTCCATTATTCCATTATTTGGCCATTAGCTGTGGTGATGTTTTCTGTTTTACTCTGGTTAAGGTGAACAAAGAGATTTCTGTCATTTGTCATATGACTTGTAACGCCTGAATCAACAGACCATGCCTACAACGATGAGGTGTGATTTTTGGAATGAAAAACACGTTCATTATCTGAAGCTAGGGTTGTCCCGATACCGATACTAGTATCGGTATCGGGACCGATACCGAGCATTTGGGCGAGTACTTGTACTCGTGCAAATGCTCCCGATGCCCAGTCCGTAACTTTTTATCGGAAAGCGGGCAGAGAGCTGGGGGGTGACTGAGCGGAGAGAGGGGCGGGGGGCGGAGAGCAGGCAGAGAGAGGGGCGGGGACGCAGAGCGGGCGGAGAGAGGGGAGGGGACAGAGAGCGGAGCAGAGAGAAGGGCGGGGACATAGAGCGGGCGGAGAGAGGGGTGGGGGCGGAGAGCAGAGCGAGCCCTCAGGTGGGTAAGTTGAATTGAGGCATGCACACACAGACCTGTAAGGAGCATCCTTCCCACTGATCACCAATGAAGGGGACATTCTTCCCACTGATCACCAATGAAGGGGACATCCTTCCCACTGATCACCAATAAAGGGGGCATTCTTCCCACTGACCACCAATGAAGGGGACATTCTTCCCACTGACCACCAATGAAGGGGACATTCTTCCCACTGATCACCACTGAAGGGGACATTCTTCCCACTGATCACCAATGAAGGGGACATCCTTCCCACTAACCACCAATGAAAGGGACATTCTTCCCACTGATCACCAATGAAGGGGACATCCTTCCCACTGACCACAAATGAAGGGGACATTCTTCCCACTGACCACCAATGAAGGGGACATTCTTCCCACTGACCACCAATGAAGGGGACATTCTTCCCACTGACCACCAATGAAGGGGACATTCTTCCCACTGACCACCAATGAAGGGGACATCCTTCGCACTAACCACCAATGAAAGGGAAATTCTTCCCACTGATCACCAATGAAGGGGACATCCTTCCCACTGACCACAAATTAAGGGGACATTCTTCCCACTGACCACCAATGAAGGGGACATTCTTCCCACTGACCACCAATGAAGGGGACATTCTTCCCACTGACCACCAATGAAGGGGACATTCTTCCCACTGACCACCAATGAAGGGGACATTCTTCACACTGACTACCAATGTAAGGAGCATTCTTATCACTGACCACCAATGTAAGGAACATTTTTCCCACTGATCACCAATGTAAGGAAGATTCTTCCCAATGACCACCAATGTAAGGAGCATTCTTCTCACTGACAACCAATGTAATGCCGCATACACACGGTCGTTTTATGTGATGAAAAAAATTACGTTTTTAAAAACGTCACTTTAATTGACAGTGTGGAGGAAAACGTCGTTTTATGTCTTCTAAAAAACGACCAAAAAAAATTGAAGCATGCTTCAATTTTATGTGTCGTTTTTCAAAACGTCAACTTTTACTTCACAGAAATTGACCGTGTGTAGCAAAAACGTCGTTTAAAACGACGTTTTTTCAACCGCGCATGCTCAGAAGCTACTTATGAAGCGAGCTTCATTGGAAAAACGTGGTGGAACGTAACCTCGCTTTGCTAAAACATTGTGAGAAAAACGATGGTGTGTAGGCAACTTCGTCTTTGAAAATTGAAGTTTCAAAAACGTTGTTTTTTACTTCACAGAAAATGTCATTTTTTTTCATCACATAAAGTGATGGTGTGTATGCGGCATTAGGAGCATTCTTCATATCATTAGTCTGTATTGTGAATTGAAAACTGTCACATGACATTAAAAAACGTATCGGTATTCGGCATTGGCGAGTACATGAAAAAAAGTATCAGTACCTGTACTCGGTCCTAAAAAAGTTGTATTGGGACAACCCTATCTGAAGCAAAATAAGTTTCTTCCTTCACACTTTTGGCCTTGTGTAGTTTAATTTGTTTTTGCACTCTAGCTTTCCAAATTCTGCAATCTGTTTTTAAATGGCATAGTTTCTTGCACACAAAGCATTCACTTATTTTTTGTTGCACGATACTGTTTTTATTCCTATTTTTCGTCTTTAAAGCAGACTCTGCGACAGAAGCATATATTCATCCACAAGCTTGCCCTTAACATATTCCAATATCAGTTTTGTCATGCCTTTGGCCTACAAGGAAATACAGTAATATCTTCTGGACTTGCAATTCAAATATTGTCCACTAGATTTCACTCTTAACAAAAGACTGTTGATGGGAAGTATTCTATGGTAATGTACATTTCCTGTCATGTTACTGAAAACTGTCTTCATTTCTTATGACAACTCTTTCATCTTTTCCACTGGACAGTCCACATGGAGTCAGCTAAGCCTGCACCACATGTTTCCTAGGTCCTGATCCTCCTAAGGCAGCATCACTGGTATGATAAAGACCATGTTTCACCATTATTCATTTGCATCTTATATGGCCACCACCTGTTTTTTTTTTTGGTCTTTCTCTATCCACTCATCTGAGGGGTACTCTGGCTCAGTGGCGTAGCGTAGGGGGGGGGGCAGGGGGAGGAGTTTGAGGAGTTATTCCACCAAAAATATGGCGCAGCAAAGTATGGACGTCGGACCCGCCGTCGAATTTCACGTCGTTTGCGTAAGTCGATTCAGAATAGGGCTGGGCGTAGGTTACGTTCACGTCGAAACCAATGAGTCTTTGCGGCGTAATTTGGAGCATTCGCACTGGGATACGTCCACGGACGGCGCATGCACCGTTCGTTCAAAACATCAAAACACACCCACCTCATCACAATTTGAATTAGGCAAGCTTTTGCCGGCACATTTACGATATGCCGCTGTAACTTAGGACGCAAGTGCTTTGTGAATACAGCACTTGCCTCTCTAACTTACGGCGGCGTAGCTTATATGAGATACGCTACACCTGCCTAAAGTTAGGCACGGATACTAGAATTCAGCTATTAAAATCCAGCGGTGACACTGACACAGCAGTGAATAAATGAACACTGAAGATCATCCATGATGATCCCAGGGATTGTGACCGCACAGAGACTGGGGGGAAGGAGGAGGGCAGGCGACTCACAAGGCATCCTCTCCAAGGTCCACGTGCGACATGCTGTCTGTCCACTTAGCCCACCCCACAGCCCGGACTTCTGACCACCGCCGCTTCTTCCGAGTCCTGCATGTGCCTGTCAATGTGCTGCTACGCCTTCCCAGCACTCTGATCCTGCACCGACCACCCAGACCTGGAGGAAGAGGATGAAGCATCATCCACACAGACAGAAGCCCTTCCTTACCGACAGCTGCACAGACATTGTGAGTACGCCTCTACAGAGGAAAGCTCTGTATGGATGATGGCAGCCGGAGGGGGCTGGGGCTGAGCTCTAAACTGGAATCTGTGGGAAAGAGAGCTTTGATTTTGAGGGAGAGATGTACACAGCGCACCCCCCTCAACCCTGCACACAGCACACCCCCCTCAACCCTGCAAGTCACACACAGCACACCCCCCTCAACCCTGCAAGCCACACACAGCGCACCCCCCTCAACCCTGAAAGCCACACACAGTGCACCCCCTCAACCCTGCAAGCCACACACTGCGCACCCCCCTCAACCCTGAAAGCCACACACAAAGCATCCCCTCAACCCTGCAAGCCACACACAGCGCATCCCCTCAACCCTGCAAGCCACACACAGCACACCCTCTCAACCCTGCAAGCCACACACCGTGCACCCCCTCATCCCTGCAAGCCACACACAGTGCACCTTTGAACCCTGCATTCCATACAAAGCGCATCCCTCAGCCTTGCACTCCATACACAGCGCACCCCTCAACACTCTTTGCTAATAATTAGTTCTATTTCTTGTATTCACTGAGTACAGTGAATGCAAAAAACAAAATTTAGCCTGACTAGAGCATGGCACTAGAAATGCTACAGTGGAGGACAGTCACACTTGGAAAAAAATATAAAAATATCTAGGAAATGGTGGTTGACTGGATCATTAAAAAAGAAAAAAAAATATGAAAATGTGGGCTTTTTGGTTACCGTATATACTCGAGTATAAGCCGAGTTTTTCCAGCACATTTTTTTGTGCTGAAAATGCCCCCCTCGGCTTATACTCGAGCCAGGCGCCAAGAAAAAAAAGCATGTACGTGAGTACGGTGTACAGAGCAGTGTGTCTGCTCCCCCTTCACTCACGAGCACAGCTTGGCTCTCATAGACCCGCCGCACTCTGCCTGCCCATCTCACACTGCCCAGGGATGAGTCTGGGCCGCCGCTGGTGTTCAGAGCAATGTGTCTGCTCTCCCCTCACTCACGAGCACAACCCGGCTCTCACTGACCCACCGCTGGTGTGCAGAGCAAAGTGTCAGCTCCCCCTTCACTCACTTACGAGCGCAGCGTGGCTCTCATAGACCCGCCGCACTCTGCCCGCCCGCCTCACACTGCCCAGGTATGAGAAAGAGCCGAGTGGGGCCTGGGAACATGACAGCTACAATGTGACGCCTGAGTCAATACGTTTTTCCATTTTTTTGTGGTAAAATAGGGTGCCTCGACTTATATTCGGGTCGGCTTATACTCAAGTATATACGGTAAATGTTTGCATTGATGCATCCATACACCCAACTCCCAACTTGGAAGACACGGATATTACCCATAGTCTCTTAGCGCTGCTAACGAGCAGGGCCCTCTGATTCCTCGTGTACCAAATTGTAATGTAACTGTAATGTCTAATTTAATTTTGTTAAGCGTTGCACAAACTGTTGGCGCTATATGAATCCTGTATAATAATAATAATAATAATAATAATAATAATAATACTCCTGAACAACTTTGGTGTACCTATTGGCATGGGTCCAACTATAATCTGCAAACACATTGCTATGTAAACTTACTTGTTAACATGTTTTATTGGTAAAATAAAGATGATCTATAAATCAATGTTTTTTAATGTTTTAACAAATATTTTAAATACATTTGACCAAAAGGAATTATAATTTCCCCTTAGAATACACATTATATCTATTACTGTAATTAGGTATGGAACTGAGCCGCATAGACACAGTGTGGTTATTGTGTTTCAATAGCCCACATCTATGCCCCAGCTTGTGTATAGCTGCATTGTTATACTGATGCAGAACAACTGTGGCTCCTTGCACTGGACGCCTCTGATTGCATTCCATTGAATACAATGACATTTTGAAGGGATGTGCTTTGCACAAAGAGGAATTGATAAGATTGAAATAAAGAATTGTGTAAATGACGACATAGGCACATACTTCTTCTTCTGATTTTATTTTTTTCTACAGTTTTTTAAAGGCAAAAATGTGGAACCACTTTTGAAAGGAATGATGAAAACTATGAATAATTATTATTTTATTATGCTTTCTTGATAAATTTTCACATTTTTCATTTTGGGTGTTGTACTGGGGAAACTGGGCATCTAGAAGCTGGCAAGCAAAATTTCAGTATCGGTGTTAGGCTATTTTTAGGTGCTCCATTTTATTACAGTGTGTATTGCCAGCATTATCTGTTTTGAATATAGCAAAAATGTTTATTTGTTTTGGATAGATTAGATGTAGAACATTGCTGTCTGTGTCACTGCTGAATCCTAATTAATAAGTGAATAAATGAATTTGAAATCCACAGTTCTGATCCATTTTTATATATTTTCGTGTATTGAACCCCCATCAGATTCTTATTGTTTTGTAGTATACTGACACCTAGTGGTGGTTTTAGGCTACAACAACTTATTTACTAATGTGTATTTTGGTATTCTTTTCTGAAAGCCCCTCCCCCACCCCCCATGTTGGAACAAGTTAGTTTAGTCCTAGCCATGGGCGTCTGCTCCATAGGGCAAAGGGGGGCAATTGACCCCACCTGGAAAATCGAGAAGGTGTTGAAGAGTCTCGCGGCTGTGGGCTGTCTGAGCGGTCCTGGGCCGGATGTCACACAGACACAGCGAGCAGAGTGAAGCCGCCTCCCCCTCCAGTGTTTATGTGTACACAGGGGTAGGGAACCTGCTGTGCCCATGCCATGCTGATGGCTGATCTGAGGTACTGAATGGGATGGGGGAGGGACCGTCTGTGCTTAAGGGGGGGTTTGTTCTGAATGGGGGTCCATCTGTGCTGAAGGGGGGGTCTGTGCTGAATGGGGGGGGGTGTGCTTAAGGGGGGTCCATCTGTGCTGAATGAAGGGGTTTGTGCACAATGGGGGATCTGTGCTGAAGGGGGGTCTGTACATTCTCTAGGCTATATTTATATGGGCATGGAGTGAAGCTGAATTATCTCAAGAGCAATTTCACACTGCCAGCTGGCCGTGTTATCAGTAAAGCGCCGCTTTACCATTGTTTTAGCTGCGCTATTTGGCCGCTAGCAGGGTGCTTTTAACCCCTGCTAGCGTTTGAAGAAAGGGTTAAATGCGACAATGTATCGCCAATGCGGAAGCGCCCCCCCCCCCCCCTGAAAAAAATTCAGCGGATGCCCATGGTCCTAGCTATACTCTTATCTCATTTCTTCCATGTTTATTTAGTTATTCACAAAGACAGGGCTTAGGAAATTCATTGTCTTCTCACACTTCAAAAGACTGGAAAACATCCTCTGCAAATCCATGATAACCTGGGCCCAGAGGAAGTGGGTTAAATGATACTGGCAATCAGACCTAGGATATCTAGTGGCAGAAAAAAATACTACAGGGAAAATATCTAGATTGAAGATGAATATTGCAGCAAAAGCTGGTTTTGCTATTTTATCTTTTAACAGACTATTCATTTTTGCCCTGTTATTTCTGGTTGGAGTTCTGCTTTAAATGTAGATTTTTAAATGCAAGCAACTGAATTTGACTTCAGCAGTCTCCTGTACAAGCAGAGCTCAGAGAAGGAGCACAAGGTGGTGTCCAGTTGTGCGGCAGAGCAAATTGCATGCTAACAAGAAAGTAACATAGAGGTGAGCTCATCACTGTGCTGCATTTCCTTTCAATGTCCAATCACAGGGGGAGGAGGAGACCTGTAAGTGAAAGTGAAACTGCCACAAAGAAGGTCTCCTCTCCTGCCAGACTGTGCTATGTGGCAAAACTCAGAGCTGGTTGGACAGAAATACTAATTATTTTGACAGGTATAAGCTCTCATATACATATTTCATCTTTGTATTTACCGTATTTATCGGGGTATTGCGCGCTCCGGTGTATAGAGCGCACCCCTAAAGTGGACCCGCATTCCTGTAAAAAAAAACATTTTCGTACTTACAGTTTTGGTGTCTTGCGCGGCATCCATCAGCGGCCTCGTCGGGTCCGGCGTCCGTCTGCGGCTTTGGTGGTGTCCTCCTCTTCGGGTCCGGCGTCCTTCTGCGGTGTCCTCCCCGCTCGATCCCCGCTCGAGTTTGAACTACTGCGGTAGCTGTTTGCCAGGAGTCCAGCTATCAGTAGTATAAAAAGTAGTATAAAAATGTAGCAATTACTAGTTGTGGCCACTGTCTCATTTAAAGGAGAACTGTAGACATAAAACATCAGCGGTGCTTCTTTTTCTGATTGTAAGTTACCACAATAACTGCACAATATTGCAAATTATTTTGCTGGCAAGAATAACTTCTTTTAATTAAGAGAATTGGATAGGAGAAACTAAAGTTGCACACAGCGAAAGTTTAATGCAACTGAAACAGGTCACTGAGACAAACTTTATGCTTTCTGGATTATATATTTCCTAAATCTTCCTAAAATGGTAAAAACAAAGGAAAATAAAAGAAAAAAGCTAGGTAAGTAGTTTTTCACTTTTAAATGTATACATATATATATATATATATATATATATATATATATATATATATATATATATATATATATATATAAAATGAAACCTGTTATTATCTACTGAGTTTTTGTGCGCCTTTTGATAGCTATCTAGATCATATTTCCTCACTGGCTTGTCTTTATAACAATGCTGATGTTGTTAGGACTAGCCCGGCTGCATCACATTATATACAAGAGGCCTATTCAATGCTATAGAGAGACGTACAGAATGCTAATTTACTCATGTATGTACTAGCTTTGTAACCGAGCATTTTTTAAATGGCAATTTTCTTAAAACCTACAAAGAAAATCCTTTACAACTGAAAGCACTCAGGACAGGGGGCTATGGCAGTTGGCTTCTGAATAAAGGCCTCTGTAAGTCCATTTCTTGGGCTCCCCTGACTTGAAAGGTTCAATACAGAGAAAGTTTATATTTTTGAAGCCTGATCCTTACTACCAATGGCGGCAACAACATCCATCTCTATGGCTGGTTTCTTTTGGAAGGAAAATCTTCAAATTTGATTCTCTGACAAGATATTATCACAGGGTTCATTCCTTTTCATTACTATTACCCAATTCCAAATGATAAAATGCATGCTGATACAGTAGGTACTATTTTCCCCACTGATGATCATCTATACTTAACCTGTCCTGATAACCATTCATCCACCTTCATAGGTATGCGCAGGGGGTGTGCCTGGGCACACCCTAATCGCCCCATGCAGTGCGGATTCCCCCTGCTGATATTTCACCAAAACCTCCCCAATAAGGGCTCCTAGAACAATTGTAAAACATATTAAAAAATAATAATAATAAACATAAAAAGCTACTGACACCAACCTCGGCCCTACTGGCACGTCCACTGTCCTACTACATTTTAATTTTTTTTTTTACATTTGTTTATAAGAATGTGTGTGTATATATATATATGCATGTATATGTGTGTATATATATATATTTATATATATATATATATATATATATATGTATATATATGATTAATATAATGTACACGCATGTGTTTGAGCTTTGGGGTGCACATTCTAATGCAATAGGCTGCACACACCTATGTCCATCTCTGATGACAATCTATAACCTCACACTAATGGCCATTCATAACTTTGCCATACAGTAATAACCCTCTCCAACCCTCACTGGACACCATCTATGGTCTACTTGTCCCAAAATCCTTCTCAAACTGCTAAGCATCCTTACCTTTCCTATTTATATTTTACATTTTGAACATTTTATAATACACTAGATGAGCAAAAAGGTGGAAATAAAAAGGGCCGTCTAACTGAACCACCCCCACTGCGCTCGACTGGAGATGAGTGAATAAATAAATAAAGTGAAAAATATAAATGAAAATATTAATCAAGTGTACTACAGCTGCCGCTATTAAATAAATAAAGTGAAAAATGGAATATACATATAAATGCCACCTAATGTAAATCAATTTCACTTGTAGAAAACACAAAGGACTTTTAATGCACTCATAAGGTGCACAATTTTTCTATTTTTCACTTGTAGAAAACACAAAGGACTTCACTGTTTATACTATTATATTATTGGTTGGCGCAATTTTTTCTTTCTTTTTTCTATTGTTTTGTGTTAGTTCACGCTATTGCAGCCTTCCCACTTATTCACTTAATTTGTATTTGATTAGCGCAATTTTCTTTTTTCCTGGTAAATCAAGTGTCATTGGTGATATAAAGCAGTGCTAACATCTAAACAAATAAATAGAATAATAATCAACATATAATTGAATCACAGAGTGAAATAAGTGAATAATGCACCCTATATGTGAACCAATATGTGGGTGCAATAAAAATCACACACTGAAAAATATATGGCAAAAATGTCTATATCCGTGAACTGAATATGTGGACATAAATAAAGTTCATAAGCAGAAGAAATCTTTTTTCAGGATCCTTAAGAAGTGCTTCCACACTACACAATACACTGATTGATGTAAATGTATTTTTATCATCATAAAGTGTTAGCCGAAACACAAAAAATGAAGACGTGTTATGTCATAGGGCACATCTAGAAATGTTAACTGTGCCTAAGCAGTACTGTGCTGTTACCCGTGTTCTGTGAAAATATAGTACAAATCATAGTCATGGTTAATGTTCATATTACTGTGAACTGAGAATTTACATTAATTTCCTAAGCTATTGTTTATTTGGCTTTAGTATTGCTGGTTAACCACTTAAGGACCAGAAGGATTTACTCCCTTGACCAGGCCATTTTTTGCGATACAGCACTGCGTCTCTTTTACTGACAATTGTGCAGTCGTGCAACACTGTACCCAAACAAAGTTTGTGTCCATCTTTTGCCACAACTAGAGCTTTCTTTTGGTGGTATTTGATCATCTTTGTGTTTTTTTTTTTTTTACGCTTTAAACAAAAAAAAGGCTGACAATTTTGAAAAAATATATATATATTTTACTTTTTGCTATAATAAATATCCCCCAAAAAATGTAAAAAGAAAATTCTTTATCACTTTAGACCGATATGTATATTGATTGGTTTGCACAAAAGTTATAGCATCTACAAAATAGGGAATTGATTTATGGCATTTTTATTATTAATATTTTTTTATTTACTAGTATTGGTGATCATTGATTTTTAGCAGGACTGCAACATTGCGGCAGACAGATCGAACACTTTTGACAATTTTTTGGGACCAGTGACATTTATAAATCGATTAGTGCTATAAAAATGTACTGATTACAGTATAAATGGCACTGACAGGGAAGGGGTTAACACTAGTGGTGATGGAGGGGGTAAATGTGTTCCCTGGGAGGCATTTCTAACTGTGGGGGCAGTGGACTGACTGGAGGAGGAGATAGATTGCTGTTCCTGATCACTAGGAACAGACGACTTCTCTCTACTCTCCTGTCAAAATGGGGATCTGTTTGTTTACATCGACACATCGCCATTCTGGCTCTCTTTGGAGCGATTACGGGTGGCTGGGGGACATCGTGGCTGCTGGTTATGCGCATCGGCACTGGCGCAACGGGTGTGTGCGCACGCCCACTGTATCTATTGCACGAACCGCTGTACAGCTAAAGAGATTTGCGCAGTAGAACCAACCTGCTGCAGTATAATGATGGTGGCTGGTCGGCAATTGGTTAATATACTGCCATCTTGTTATTATTTTGGTTATTACACCTTTTCCTGCTTTCCCTCACATTTTGTGATGTATTTCCCCTTCCTCTCACATTGTCTGTATGGGAAAAGAAATGGCTGCTTGTATGAAGGCCTCGTGTAATCTGCTCGCATTTGGGAATGCATTAAAATATTTTGAGCTGCAAATACCATCCTTTCAGTCGTCTGCCACATCCTGTTGTCTGCTGTATTCAATAAATATCTTTGTGGATATAAGGTATTTGGTGAGTTCAGCTATCTGTTAAAGATTGTCCTCTGTGATTGTATCTGCTCATACAGGCTAGGCATAGAGATCTCAGCAAGGATAAGTCATTTTTAGTATATTCTTTTTAGCACATATTTATAGAGTAATTAGCGCTACTTCAATATTCTACACAATTTTATGTGTGTTGGCAACACTACAGAAGTTGGCTGCTGTTTGAACTTTTCACTTTAGCACCCTTAGCACTTTGTTATGTAAAACTATTGTTGAACATGTTGGTAGCACATTAGTACTATATTGTTTATTCACTAGGCAGGAGCTAGAGTCCAGGATCGCTGGTGGGAGCCCTTAGAAGAGGAGGATACAGGCTGCTCTGTGAAAAACCACTGCACAGAGCAGGTGAGTATGACATATTTGTTATTTTAAAAATTGACTTAATATCACTTTAAACATCTTACCTCCTTAGTAAAGGGAAAAATTCAAGGTTGCCAATGATAATAATGTAGATCCTCTGAAGCATTTCTCCATATGCCTTCCCAAGCAGCAATATTAAAGGCTAAGTTCACTTTTTTTTCTAATTTAGCATGTACCAATAGTTTTTGTAAGACAAGGTCTTACCTAAGCCATACCTCCCAACTTTCTGAGATGGGAATGCGGGTCACCTATTAGCAAAAGTATGTAGACATAGGACACACCCCTTCCACACCCCCTTAAAAGAGATTTATACCACAAGAAAATAAAAAAAATAAGCCCACAAGTGCTTTTCTTTACTACTACTATTCTTTAATACTGGCTTTTGACATTTACATATTCAGCAATTTAGTAAGAAATTGGATGAAAGGTTTAGCATTGGGAAACATCTTTTGAAAGATAAATAGTGCATTTTATAAACAACTATATAGATCAGACCAAAATGAGGGCCAAATGAGGAGGAAAGAGGGACAGAGGGACATTGTTCCAAATCAGGGACAGTCCCTCAAAATCAAGGACAGCTGGGAGTTATGCCTAAGCCCCTGGTGTGTTCCATATAAAAGTTTATGACTTCCTGGTATGTAAAGTTAGGACATGAAAACCAGTAAGACACCAGGGGCCGGATTCAGAAAAGAGATACGCCGGCATATCTCCTGATACGCCGTCATATCTTTGAGTCCGGCCGTCGTATCTATGCGCCCGATTCATAGAATCAGGTTACGCATAGATATCCCTAAGGTTCGACAGGTATAAGTGACTTACACCGTCGGATCTTAGGCTGCAATCTCACGCTGGCCGCTAGGTGGCACTTCCGTTTTGTATACGCGAGGAATATGCAAATGAGGAGTTACGCCAATACAGAAACGAACGACCGCCCGGCGTTTATTTTTTACGTTGTTTGTGTTCGGCTTTTTCCGGCGTATAGTTACCCCTGCTTTATGAGGGGTATGTGCGGCGTATACTATTTTAAGTATGGCCGTCGTTCCCGCGCCGAGTTTTGAATTTTTTACGTTGTTTGCGTAAGTCGTTTGCGAATACGGATGGACGTAATTTACGTTCACGTCGAAACCAATGACGTCCTAGCGACTTCATTTAGAGCAATGCACGCTGGGAAATTTTACGGACGGCGCGGGGACGCGCCTGATTTAAATTTTACACACCCCCTACCCGCGGAATTTGAATTCCGCCGGGGGATTTACGATACGCCGCCGCAAGTTTACAGGCAAGTGCTTTCTGAATAAAGCACTTGCCTCAAAAACTTGCGGCGGCGTAACGTAAATCAGATAGGTTACGCGGATCTAAAGATCTGCTCACCTATCTGAATTTAGCCGAAGAACTTTATGCAGCTATAACACTATACTAATCATAAAACAGTAACAAATAAAACCAATAAAACTTAAAAAACTTAAAAAAGTCCCAAAAGTTCCATATGGACTGTAGCAGCGCTACTAATAAACCCGTGTTTAAAATTCTTCTATGGGTATGATAAACTCATAGGTATATGATGATAGTGCAGATGGATTTTACACAGATTAGTCCTTTCAACAAGTGCTCCTTTCACCAAGGGGGTGTTCACCACGTGGGGGGATATACAGTACTTAATCCCCTGTTGGGGATGCACTCACCACAAGATATAGTAAAAAGGGCCTGGATTGATATGCCTGTGCAAAAACTCCTGGAAAGATGCACTTCTCCACCAGCAGGAATGTAAAGTTCAAACCGCATACATATAAGGAAAAAGACTCATATAGTGTATTATCGTTTAAAACATTTATTGGGCGTGACGCTTATTCCAGGACCAAACGACGCTGTACAGCCCCCTAGAGCAGGAACAGGAGTGCTTGGCAGACATCTGCACCTTCAAGAGGCTCACTGGGAAAGCTGACAGGCACAGTACAGATTCAGTTATATGCTTGATTACTGTTTATTTGTGGTACGCACAATTTACACATGGGATGTTATTTTTGGGCACAATAAATGTTTTAAAGTCTTTTTTAAATGTTTTAAGTCTTCACAACGGGGAAAAAGTAGGCATCTGACAAGATTTCTGCCCCCTTAACCACTTTAAAGTGTTTTTGTTGCTATGCTCCTGTTTTAAAGATACCCCCTCATTTTTTATCATGGTGACCACCTTTACTGGGACAAGGAGTGGGGTCAATCCTCTCCAAAGAAAGACACAGACAGCGATATAAACAAGAAAAGATTTCATGTGTTTGCCACTCTTTTAAAAGCAAGAGAAGTATTGCTAGTGTTGCACATTACCTTCCTTGACCCACAACCGGCAATTTTATTTATTTTTTAGGAGTTCAGAAATTCTATCAACTTAGGAAAGAGAAAAATAGAGCCAAACAGCCCCAAAAAAAGTGACAATGTACAGTACCCTCTTAAATACATCTCCAGGATAGAAGTAGCCTCCCTCCAACCCTCATCAAAATCCACTTAATCCACGATCACATGATCATCCAGGACCAGGTCCTTTACCTCTTTGTTTATTTCCTAAATGGGTCCTTTTTTTGGCTATCCAAATTACTGCCTGTGTGGTGTGAACAATTATCATTGGCAGAGAAGATCTGACATCAGACAGATGGGAGTGAAGGAGAGCAGATTGACGAGAGTCAATGTACAGCACTGGTTTAGCAGTCCCAGACTCCCCACAGAAGGAAACAATGTCAGCGAGGGACCTGGATCGGGGAACTTAAGTAAGTATAACTGGCTTCACCAAGTAAGGAACACTTTAAAATGGGCAGGGTGGGTTAGAGCAAGGGTCTCCAAACTTTCTAAAGAAAGGGCCACCTTACTGTCTTTCAAACTGTAGGGGGGGCTAGATTGTGCCAAGTGGGAGTAAACAATATTCGATCTTTAGAATTAGGGGGAGTAATAGTTGGTGTCAGTGGGAGGGATAGTCCCACATTTTTGTTGTCAGTGGAAGGAATTCTGCCCTATCGTTGCTGTCAGTGGAAGGAAATGGTGACCCATTGTTGGTGTCAGTGGCAAGATTATTGCTATACGGGCCAGATAAAGGCAAGCAAAGGGCCGCAATTTTGGAGACCACTGAGTTAGAGGGAGGTGGGAGGGATGGGCAAAAAAAATGTTTTGGTGGAATTTGGCTTTAAAAAGTATTAGCTTTTTAAAACTGCTGCCTTTTGTACACATTGTTTTATTTTTTACTTTAGATAGCAACATCTTTTTATAAAAAAAAAAAAAAGGAAGGAAAACTGCCAGGAGAGCATTTGGTCGGGAATCTCAGCCGTGTGTATGCTCCCTAGCAGTTTTCCCGTCAGGAAAACAGCCGGGAATCCCGACGGGAAAATTGAGAACCTGGCTCTCAATTTTCTCGTCGGGATTCTAGGCAGAGTGTTTCCTGCTGAGAAAACCGGTCGTCTGTATGCTTACCTGCAGGGTAGAAAAACTGTGCATGCTCGATAACACTTCAATGCATTTGCGGTAGCATACAACGATAGTGTGGGATGCAAGATGGTGGCGACGGAATCGAATGTGACAAGACACTGACTCGCCGTAGTCGATGACGTCACCGCGTTCTTGCCATTTAAAAGATGGGTTTTTGTGTGGCCGTGTGTATCCACAGCTTTTCAGGGCAAGCCTGCCAGGAATCCTGTCGCAAAATCGTTTTTTTTCCCGACGGGATTCCCGGTCAGGTGTACAGGGCTTCACAGTCATTCACATACAGTATATGGTAGAATGGAAAAAAAAAGAGCTGTGTGTGATCACCACTCCTTCTAAGCTTAGCTTACAGCTAGAAAACAAGTTCTGCTCCCATTGACAAATAGGAGATTTGCAATTTGCATTCTATGTTTTATGTATCAGGGAGTCAACTGGAATAATTCTTAGTGCAATTCAAAACATAAAGTTTGATGCTAAGAACAAGAGAAACAGGATTTCAATGAAGTCAAACCCAAAGATGTAAACACAAAATAATTTATGTTTCATACATCATTCCAAACTCAGGCAACAACAAGCCCAGTAAAGCAGGTATTGGCAGACATACATACTTTAAATACAGTATATAACTTCACCATTGTGGTAGGCAGCACACGGTATACGTCCTAGTGCCAGCAACCAGTAGGGTCATGTATAAAGCAAAAGGGATTGCTGCACTTAAAATGGATCAATTCCACAAGTAATAAATTACATACTTTTCATGTCGTTCCAAATAACAGTTTTGGGCTGCAAAGCTTACCCCTTTCTTCAGATTAAAGGGGTTGTAAACCTTCGTGTTTTTTCACCATAATGCATCCTATGCATTATGGTGAAAAAACACCTTGCAATGTCCGGCTCCCCAGCCCCTCGTTTTACTTACCTGAGCCCCGAATTTCCGAGGGAGCATCCCTGCCATCCTTCTCTCTACGGAGTCCTGGCTTTGAATGGATAGATTGATAGCAGCGCAGCCATTGGCTCCCACTAGTGTCTATCAAATCCAATGACGCGGAGGCCGGGGGGCAGGCCCGTTCATACACTTGGTGTATTTTGCATAGAGCAGCCCGATTCTTTTCTTTTTGGGTCCCCCATCGGCAGCCCTGGCTCTTCCCCCAGCCGGGTGCTCCCAATAACAAGCCGCTTGCTATGGGGCACATTTGCTCCCGAGCCGTGCTCCTGTGAACAAACATTGTCCAATTACACAGAGAGAGTGGCTTAGCCCCGCCCCCCATTCTCTACTTATTGGTTCACTGATGTGGTGATTGATAGCACCAGGAGCCAATGGCTCCCACTGTTGTGTGAGCCAATAAAGAGAGAGACACTTGGGAGAGCCCTGGCTCTCATGCACATGAATCAAGATGTGGCTCAGGTAAGTATAAGGGGGGCCTGGGGGAAGGGAAGCTGCACCCAGAAGGTTTTTTACCTTCATGCATAGAATGCATGAAGGTAAAAAGCCTTTTGCCTTTTGAACCACTTTTATCTGCCCATAGATTCCTTCATCCACACATGTGAGGTGGGTGGAGGAATTCCCCCCACCAGGACATTGTATCCTGACAACTAGACTCTTGACTATCAAAATAAATTGATCAGTGGCTGCACCTGATTGGCAAAAGTTTTCAGCTTGTCCGTATAACAGAAATAGATCTAACACGGATGGCCACACATAAATTAAAATTCATCCTGTACCTGCCAAACCAGACACATTTCAATCCATCCATGCCCAGCTTTACATTCTGGTCATATGATCAGCTGATCAAGGATGAGCAGGAAGTATGCAGTGCTCTCCTATGATCTAGAGTATCCTGGATGCAAGGAGACAGCATCAATGGATGTCAGTGGATTTCTCTTAGAGCCCTTTCACACTGGGGCAGGTGGGCGTTGACGGTGCTTTACCATCATTTTGGCTGTGCTATTTGGCCACTAGCGGGTGCTTTTAACCACCACTAGTGGTCGAATAAAAGTTTAAATGCGTCTGTGTAGTGCCGCTGCCGAGACGCTTTGCAGGTGCTTCGGCAGCAGTGCCCATTCATTTCAATGGGCAGGAGCGGTGAATACAACACACGTCCACCCAGATAAAGAAAAAACTGTGCTAACCAGAAAAATTAATAGTCAGGTGTAAAAACCAGAAGGCTGCAATCACGTGATACAAACACAAATATAAATGGAAAAAAGAAAAACTGCGCCAACTAATATATATACTCAGCAAACAAGGCAGGTATAAATATAACAAAAATGAACAAAAGTCCAAATAAAGGTTGAATAATGGACCAACACCTCAGATATTGGAGATCAGGACGAACAACCCCCAGGTGCACTTGACATCTGTGGAAACCACCACCACATGGAGAGCAGCTTACCAGATTGCAGATAAACAACAGCAGAGTATAATGATCCAACAGCAGGATGAAACCAGGGTGAACGGAACCACAGTGGGATTATACTCAGAGTATGGAGACTCAGATGTATGTCAGACGACCAATCCATGGGTCATACCATAATAAAAGGAAACCGGACCATAGCGTGATAACGTTTAAAAATCAGGTTTAATAAAGATAAAAACCTACTCACAGACATCCATGAAATGTAGGCATGTACAAACAAATGCCGGCCGGCACAATAGGAGCCCTTCCTCCTTGCGTTGAACGCGGTGACGTCACTGCACCCCACCCCGACGCGTTTCATCATAAGTCTGACGTTTTCTTTTGTTTTCAAAAAAGCTTTATTAAGAGTATAAAAAGCATTACAAATAAGGTACAGGCAATCATATCGCCAAAATGTACAAACGTTCGTTACAGGTATCAGTAGTAACCAAAGCATCCCAAAAAGTGAACACAGAAAGAGGATACTATGCGTTGATTCAAGATCCAATTGAAATAAACTGTAACCTGCGAGGTGTACATAGATTGCCAGGGTTATAGACCAACAGGAAACCGAAGGGACGGTCTTCCAGGGTATTCAAAAAGTAGGTAGAAAGCTAGAAAGAAGAGGAAAGAGAAAGAAAGAGAAAGAGGAAAGAAAGAGAAAGAAAAGAACAAAAAAAAAAAAAAAGAAACATCAGTCCTGGAGTCTGAAAAGAAACCATGGATTCCATTTGGCATCAAATTTAGGTAACGAGTCATATAAAGTATGATATATTTTTTTCAGACAACATCATCTGGTCCAATCTGTTTGGTATTAACGAGAAAGGAACAGTATCTTTCTTCCAACAAAGGGCAATAGCCCAAGACATGGCCAGGCAAACTGCATGAATCAACCTGGTCATGGGCCCCCGTACCTCACCGACCTTATCAAAGAGAAGACATTGTGTGACTTGAAGTTCTACATGTTCGCCTGCTAGAGTGTCAATCAGTTTCAATACTTCAGTCCATGTGGGTTTAAGTTTGGGACAGTCCCAGAACAGATGGACAAAAGAGCCTGGTATCCCACAACCCCTAAAGCATAGGTGGGAGACCTGCGGGAACATGCTGTGGAGGCGAGCAGGGGTGTAGTACCAGCGGGTCATTAGCTTAATCGCCGTTTCTCTAATAGAAAGGGAAAGCGTACATTTTCACATATTGGACCAGCAGGACTGCCAATCTAAATCACCAGCGGCCAACTGCAACTCCAATTCCCACTGGGATCTATATCTCAAACCAGTGGGTCAGAGAGCCGCGACCATCAGAGAATATATCACAGATATTAGTCCCCTGCCCCTGGGAGTAAAGTTACATATGACCTCAAAGCCTGAAGGATGGTCTGAGGGGGGGTACCATAATGTGATTGGAAAAAGTGACGGATCTGGAGGTAGTGAAGAAATTCCCCCTCCAGTATCCCGAACCTTGACTGTAGAGTAGCAAAGGGCATGAACTTGGAGTTATGTAGGAAATCCCGAAGTCTAACCAGGCCCAGATCTACCCAGGGCTGGAAAGCCTCAGGGCAGGAGTAGGCTGGGGGGAAACGTGGGTCCCACAAAAAGTCTGACGTTTTCAATGGGGATGGGCTCTGCAATGATTCACCGCTATATATACCCAAGCCTCGCTTTGGTCACAAGGAACAGGAAATGGAAAAAACTCAATTAGTTTGGGAAATGGGAAAAAGAGCTGATCCAGCCCAAAACGAACTATGATAAGCATCAATCAGAGAAATGTATTAAAAGTTCTTATCAAAGGGGGGCGTGGCTAGACGCCGAGCTGCATGGACGCTTGAGATCCCAGCTCCTGCACTGACCGGAGAATCGATCGTTCCAAGCACTGACCAGTACACCCAAAATGCAATACCAAGACCCCCAAACATCGGGGAACCAGACGGGGACCACCCGCAAACGGAAAGACTACAGACCGCCGAGAAAACTGACTGACTTTTTCGCTATGGCGCCGGGAAGCCAAATCCAAGATGGCGCCCGCGACCGCTCCCCGCGAGGAGACAGAGCCTACACAGACCTACCTGACGAGGAGGATCCGTCCACCTTGCCACACAGTGTCTCCCAGCTCACTGGATCGTCCTCTGCCTCAAACAGTCCAGCGAAAGCGCGGATGCGCCTGGACACCGGTGCTCAGGACCCTGAGGTGAGACCTACCATCGACAATCTGCTCACGCTGCCACCGGCCTCCTCCCCCATTGCGGCCTTCCCCACTACAAACCAGCCTGTGATTGACACGCTGTTAAAAGATATGCTGATCTCCCTACACAGCTCCTTGCACAATGACATCTCCACCATGTTTACAGCATTTAAAACTGAAATGGTGCACGTGGGGGCTAGGATGGGTCATATTGAGCATAAAATGAGTGCCATGACAGATACAGTAAATGACCTGGTGGATGCCCATGACCACACTAGAGATGAACAGCAGTGGGTACGGGCCAAAATGGCGGACCTCGAGGACAGATCACGCCGCAATAATGTCAAAATACGCGGTATACCAGAAACGGTGGTCCCGGCGGATCTGAATTCCTATGCTAGAAAACTGATTTCTACCCTGCTGCCTGAACTCCCTCCCGTGGAGACCATCATTGATCGCATCCACCGCCTACCAAAACCCCCTCATCTCCCTGCGGAGGTCCCACGTGACACCTTGATGAGGATCCATTTTTTTCATGCTAAAGATATGCTGCTGGCAAAAAACAGACGCATGGAAAAATTGCCACCGCCTTACTCAAAAATACAGCTTTTTGCCGATATCTCCCAATCCACCAGGCAACAAAGACGTCAGCTTCAAACGATCACCAAGCCTCTCAACAACCACAAGATACCCTACCAATGGGGATTCCCGACTAAACTCACGGTGACCAAAAATGGCGTGAAGCATAGCATCCACACAGTGGAAGAAGGCATCAAACTCCTGAGGCAATGGAAAATCCTTCCTGACAGCGACACCCCGCCGCATGCATCGCCCTCAGAGGCCTCCCAGAACCCCTTCAAAAGCTCTCGCTCCACTACTACCAAATGATCTTGAGGTCAGTGCGTTCATCCCGCCAGTTTGATTTTGCACTCCGGTTCAGTGCCTGCTCGTTGCAGATAGTTCACAGACTTTCAACCTCCGCCAACGCTCAGTAGTTCTACTGGTATACTACTGACCCCTGTTCTTTTTTTTTGATTCTCCCTCACTTGTGCCCTTTCCTCCCTCCCTGTGCCAACCTTACACTAACTGTTGTACTCTTGTTTCTCTTCCTGTTCACCCTGTACCCCGGAGAGCGAGAACCTACTACGTCACAGCCTTCTCTGACAGCTCCTCATCTGTGATTCTCGGGATCCGCCGGATTTCACGGGTTCCCCTACTGACCTCACTATACTACCCGCGAACTGTAAGTAACTCTCTATCTTTTTACACTTTACACCAAATCCAAGATGCCGAAATTTCTTTCACTCAACGTTAAAGGCCTAAACCACCCGGCCAAGAGGGCCTCCCTGTGGAAAACTGCCCACGACTCCCACTGTGATGTACTCTGTGCACAGGAGACACACTTTAAAATTACCGCGGAACCCTCCTGCACTAACAAGAATTTCCCCAACATCTTCAAGGCCTCTGGCCCTGACAAGAAAAATTGCGTACTCATTGCCTTCAAAACCACAGTGTCTTTCCAACTCCATGACACCCTGATTGACCCCAATGGCAGATATCTCGCAGTGGACTGTTCCATGAATAACATCAGATATACCATTGTGACGGTCTATGCCCCTAACAAAAAGCAAATCAGCTTTCTGGCTAAGTTGATGAAGAAAATTAACCGCTTCAAACACGGACGTCTCATCGTCTGCGGAGACTTCAACATAGTCCCTGACAACTCCATGGACGCTTCTTCCAGATCTAGCAGGCCAACGTCTCCTATGAGCTCCTTCATGCATTCGCACGATTTGTATGACGTGTGGCGTTGCCACCATACTACCGAGAGGGACTACTCTTATTTTTCTCCATGCCATAATTCCTACACACGAATAGACTATTTTTTGATTGACAAGTGGACTCTGACTACAGCTTCATCATCTGAGATTTCTACCATTACATGGTCGGACCATGCCCCAGTCACTCTGACTTTGTGCGACTCCCCATCCTCGACCACCACAAGGATTTGGAGAGCTAATGCAGATCTCATACATTCCCCAACCTACTCAGTGCACCTCAGAGACTGCCTAGAAGAATTTTTTATCCTTAATGCTGGTTCTGTTGATGATGCTTCAATTCTTTGGAATGCCCATAAGGCATTCATACGGGGGGTCTTTGTCCAACTTGGAGCTAGGGAGAGGAGGAGGAGATCCCAGCGTCTAGACACCCTAACGGCCGAAATTAAAGTGCTAGAATCCCATAACCAATCTCACCCAAACCCTGATACCAAACGCAAACTAGATCTCCTCAGACAAGAACTGAGAACCCACCTCTTAGATTCTTTTCAGAAGGCCCATACCCACTTTAGAGCCCAACATTACTCCACTGGTAACAAGGCAGGGAAGGCTATGGCCACCAGGATCAAAGGTCATTACTCCAAAACCAAAATTGCCCACCTCTACCACCCGATTTCGAATCAAAAACTAACGGATCCCTTAGCTATTGCGGAAGCCTTCCGTCATTACTATAACACGCTTTACAATTTAAAAGAAGACACCTCTATTCCCCAACCCTCTCCTCAGGATATATCATCGTTCCTAGAGGAGATTAAACTCCCTCGTCTCTCCGGAGACCAACTGGAAACATTGAAATCCCCATTCACCCCCCAAGAGATCCTGCTCACAATTTCTAAACTGCCCACTAACAAATCCCCAGGCCCCGATGGACTCACTAGCGAGTACTACAAAAAGTTTGGAACTATCCTAGCTCCCTTCCTTGCCAACGTATGCAATGACGCTGCCTCATCCTCCTCTCTCCCTCCAGAAATGCTATCCGCACTGGTTGTTACGTTGCCGAAGCCAGGCAAGGAACCTACTACTCCACAAAATTTTAGACCCATATCGCTCCTTAACCTTGATACCAAAATTTATGCCAAGCTCATTGCCAATAGGCTGATTGATCTAATGCCATTACTCATACACAATGACCAATCTGGCTTCACAAAAGGCAGACAAACTTTTGACGCTACTCGAAGGATCATTAATATCATCCATGGTGCTGGCTCGAGTCGAACGCCTTCTCTGCTCCTTTCCCTGGATGCGGAGAAGGCGTTCGATAGAGTCCACTGGGAGTACATGAGAGCTACCCTTATCAAATTTGGTTTTCAGGGGACTATCCTGTCGGCTATAATGGCATTATACTCTTCCCCCTCTGCACAGGTGTACACCTCGGAAATGATCTCTAAACCATTCTCTATCACTAATGGCACCCGCCAGGGCTGCCCTTTGTCCCCGCTTATTTTCAACTTAGTGATGGAACCACTAGCTGAACATGTCCGGGTTCACTCCAATATAATGGGCTTCCAAATTGGTGCGGTTGACCATAAAACTAATTTATTTGATGATGACGTGATCCTGATGCTTACAAACCCCCTCACCTCCCTGGCTTCGGTACAAACTTTATTGAAAAGATTTAGTACTGTCTCATACTACAAAGTAAATTAACACAAGTCCCACATTCTAGACCTAGGTTTAGATGCAGTCACGAGCAACATCCTCAGAACTACTTACCCATACTCCTGGGCTGACTAGGGGATAACGTACCTGGGTATCTCACTCTTCAGGTCCTTGAAAAACATCGCTACTCATAACTACGATAGACTTAGACGACTGTTGACCCAAGAAACTGCACAACTCTCTAAACACGAATTCTCATGGGTGGGTCGCCTCACGGCCTTTAAAATGATGGTGCTACCTAAGCTACTATACACCTTTCGCACACTACCTATACCCCTCTCACGTTCCTATCTCAATTCCCTCCAGTCCATTCTAACCCACTTTCTGTGGCAAGGTAAGAAATCTAGATGCAGTCATACGAAACTCATCAAACACAGGTCGGTGGGTGGGATGGGACACGTCGATATCAGAGACTACTACCTAGCGACGGTACTTGCACAAATGACGGAATGGTTCACAGCGAAACCTACCACACTCTGGAGCAATATAGAAAACACTGCGACACCGGGTCCAAACCTATCCACTTGGCTATTCAGTGCAGTCGCCCAAAACTCACCACTGACCCTGTACTCCCCTACCATTCAGGCCGCTGTCAGAGCATGGAAACTGCTCCATCACACCCACTGGAAGAATCAAATCACCAAACCTGTACCTGTCCCCCTTGGGACACTACGACTGTTGTCTCCGGACTTGACTCTCCCTACCTGGTTAACTGACTGTATGACACTTACCTCTGACCTCCGCCAGGTTACGACTACCAAATCATTCTCGCACATCCAATCTGACTTCAGAGCGCCTACCAAAGACTACTTTACCTATTATAGGCTACAAACATGCCTGGCAGCAAACCCTTCCCTGGAGGGCTCTCTGCCCCTAAAAGTATGGAAATACTTTTTCTCGGACGCTCCCAAGATTCGGGGCACTTCGCTGATATACTCCACTTTACAAGACAAGGCCACATTCCAGAAATTCAAACCCCTCACCGACTGGGAAACTGACATCCAGGGCCAATTCTCTGATCAACAATGGCAAATGGCAATTCAGTCTATATACAAATATACATCCTGCACCTCCCTGTGGGAACTCACTCAAAAATTGCTAATGCGATGGTACATGACGCCACACAGGATAGCAAAATTTTACACACACACCTCTGACTCCTGCTGGAGAGACTGTGGCTTGCCGGGCACACTTATACATATCTTTTGGTCCTGCCCACACATACGACAACTCTGGACTGACATAGAGAGGACGCTACAGGAGATTCTTCATCTCCCCATCGCGTTATCTCCACATCTAGCCATCCTTAATCTGACTATTGAAGATATACCACCGAACCTCCGACTTGTGACCACTCATGTTCTACTGGCCACTCGGCTCTTGATTGCTAGGAAATGGAAAACGAAAGACACACCCACACTCATGGAAGTCATTGCATTAGTACAATCGCACTTCACCTATGAAACTATCCTCTCTCGGGGGAAACCCACATTTACTAAGATGATGAACCTATGGAACCCTTGGATTCTTTGGTACACAAACACACACGACAAATGATCACATAACGGTATAGAATATACTCTCTTGACGCTGCTCTCCACCTCCCTCACCCTTTATCTGCTCCCCCTCCCCCCCCCAACTTCCCCCCCCCCCATTACCCCCCCATCTACCGCTACTGGTGCACTATGTCACTACAGTTCCTTACCGCCAGTGTCATAGGTGAGCACCTTGACTAGTTGACGTTTACGTTTCACACTGGACTATGCGTGTTTAGAGACGTGCACACATGCACATGTTTATTATACTGTTTTGATATATTGCCAGGTTAAGTTATCCTTATTACTTTATTATTGCACCTGCTTACCTGTACAAATGAAAAATCTCAATAAAAACATTTGAAAGAAAAGTTCTTATCAAAGAACAATATGAACAAAATAAATAATAAAAATTGTAAAAAATGGAAAGCAGATCCCTGAAAGGAGTCAACTTCATAGTTATATGGCCAAAAATGTATAATAAGACCAGCAACTAATGTTAAACTGCAGTGTAAACCTCTACTAGAGAAATATAAATTTCTCTCTACAGCTACAGGTAAGCACTAACCTTGAAAATTGTGCATGTGAAAAAAATATTAATAAAAAATATATATATATATATAAATATCAAAGACCTGTGATGGTCTAAACATGTGCGATCACGACCACATTTAAAGTGATCACATGACCATATTATTATATTAATTACTCTTAATGTGAACATAGGAATGGAAGGATTGCAGATCCGTATTACCGAAACCGCAATACATATCCATATAATGAAAAATAGTGAATGAAACTTGTGTTACTAAATAGAATAAACTAAGACCCCCTAATTTAAAAAGGGGAATACACAAATATTGTGTTAAGAAATAAGAAAAAAAAAATTAAATTTGTTTGAAAAAAAATACATTAATACAAATTATATTATAGTGTAGTGCAAAAAATATATATTATAGCGTAGTGCAAATATTTAAGAGGGGAGGGGGGAATCTCCCATCCTTGTGTGACAAAGCCAGACTTTTACAAACATTAACCAAATCAGATCAGACATTACTTATAAGATCAAGCATTGTTTATGAACGCATTGACATCAGTGTCAATGTTTAAGCCATGTGGTGTGTAAGACTTCAACCGGTGGATCCAAGCCATTTCCAGCTTGGATATCTCTCTCACAAGAGCACTACCCCTCCAATTAGGCTTAAATTTGTCAATGCCCCAAAATAACGTATTGGACGGATCTCGGTTGTATTTTAAAAGATAGTGCTTGCTTGCTTGGACACTGAATGTTTTTTGAACCCTGTAATGATATTGGTGATGTGCTCGTTTAGGCGAACCTGTAGGGGTTGCTTAGTCCGGCCCACATACTCTAGGCCGCACGGGCACTGCAGCAGGTAGACCACCCCTGTGGTAGCACAGGTAATGAAGGGTTTGATACAATGTTGCTTCTGTGTGACAGTAGACGTACACGTAGTGGTTCTTCTGTTCCTACACGAATTGTAGGAGCAGACCCTACACTGTCTGCATTGATAAAAAACAGTCATTTGGTCAAGGAAACCATTAGTACTACATGGAGGGTTCAGGACATTTGGTGCTATTTGGTTGCGTAAGGATGGCACACCTTTAAAGATAACTCTCGGTTTCTCTGGTAGATCTTTCAAGACAGGGTCATTTCTAGCTATATGCCAATGTTTACTGATTAGCTGTTTGACACTTCGATGCTGGATTGAATAAGAGGTGACAAAAGGAACGCCCACTGGAAACTGATCACACTCATGAGGAGCCTTCTCCTCCAGTAGATCAGCCCTTACAGTGGACCTAACTGATTCCAGGGTCTCCTCAAGGGACTCCTTACTGTACCCCTTCTCCAGGAACCGGCCGGTTAGGACGTCGGCTTGTTCGATAAACTCCTTGAGATCAGAGCAATTCCTACGGAGCCTAAGGTATTGGCTCTTCGGAACTGCCTTTAGCCACGGACTATGGTGACAGCTACAGTACTCATTGGAATAAATGAGCTCCGGTCAGTGACCTTAAAAAAGGTAGAGGTATTAAATTGATCACCTCTAATCCGAACATTGAGATCCAAATAATGGATCTCTGATTGGCTAGCCTCAAATTTTAATTGTATCCCCCTCTGGTTGAGGTTCAGTTTGGTCATGAATTCCTCCAAACCGGTTTAGGGGCCGTCCCATAGGAGGAGGATGTCATCGATATACCTAGCCCATAAGGCCAACTCCGGTATATCCTCAGAGTAGATGACATCCTCCTCCCATTTGCCCATAAAAAGGTTGGCCAGACTCAGGCTTACTTAGCCCCCATGGCAACACCAGTCTCTTGCTTATAAAAGTTCCCATCAAACCAAAAATAGTTTGAGGTGATTGCGAACTTCAGAAGAGACATAATGAAGTCAATTAGGCTCATAGGGAGGCCAGAGTCACGTGCCAAATAAAATTGGACAGCCTCAAAACCAAGTCCATGTGGAATAATGGTATAGAGTGATGTGACATCAATAGTCACCATCCAAATACCACTCTTTGGAGAAATATTTGATAACAAATTAATAATATGTCTGGAATCCTTGACATATGATGGTAATTTCTTAACTAGCTGTTGCAAAAATAAATCAACATATCTGCCCACCCGGGACGTAACGGAGTCTATCCCACTTACAATGGGACATCCCGGGGGGCAGACCGGATGCTTATGCAATTTAGGTAGATAGTAGATGGTAGGTGTACAGGGGGGCTATAGGTATCAAATATAACCTCTCCTTAGGTGTGAGGATCCCTTCATAAAAGCCCTTAGCTACAAGGGCTTCGAGCTCCCTCTTGTACCTATTCTTAGGATCAGAGGATAATAGTGTGTAAGTATTGGAATCCCCAACAATGTTATACATTTCTCTCAGATAGTCTGACCTATCCAACACCACGATACCCCCCCCTCCCTTATCCGCTGGTCTATCCACAAATTCTTTGTTGTTGCAGAGTAGATCACGTCCCTCCTGTAGGGTTTTGTTCAAACAAGCTTTTTTAGTCTCCATTTGGTCTAAGTCCCTTAGTAACACATCCCGGAACACCTTAAGAGAAGGCGCCAAATTACCCGGAGGGTTAAAAAGGGAGGCGTTAGCCAACCCCAAATGGGTATATTCACCAGGGTTTACCTGATTAGAAAATGTGTTGCTAGCCATATAACGTTTAATATTTAACTTCCTAATGAACTTGTGAATGTCCATGAAAGTATGAAAATTATCTAAACCTTTTGGTGGAGCAAATTTGAGGCCCTGATCCAGAATAAGTTGTTCAGGTTCAGTTAACTCCTTGGAGCTTAAATTAAAAATACCCTGTCCTAGTTTTAAATTTTTGGCCGTTTTAACTGTTCTAGCGCGCCTCCCCCCTCTGGTTCCTCTCCTCTTTCTCCCTGTCTTTTTTTGCCTTGTGTAGGCTTGTGAAAACCCCAACTAGTTTGATCATTGGGCATTATTGGGACTCGAGGGTTGGGTGGCTTAGTGTAATTGGGTTGTAAATTAGCACTTTTAGAAGCTCCATAATACTGGGATTGGGGATATTGGGTGGTATCACAGCCCCAATCCACATCGGGACAATCCCTATCCCACCCAGACAGCCGCCCAGTGGCACAGAACCCCGTTCACCTGACCTCACCCAAATAAATATGCTCTCCAAACAGGCAAAGGGACCCAAGAAGATCCCTGCCCATTGGCTGAGATACCCCATCTATTCCTAATCTGTCCTTGCAATGCCTTTGTCTTATCTAATACCACCAGACACCTGGCCATCTAGTGATAGAAGTGCAGCAATAACAGAATTAGAGTGATCTCCTATCAATTGGCCAAGGCAACTATACCTGGCAGGTAAATTTACTAGCAACCCTGCCTAAACATCAGGGTGCTACAGGTACATGAGATCCAGTCCTTGTACATTCACACAGCTGAACTGTACCAGAACCACTTGTACCTGAGAAAGATAGATCTCCTTCTGTTGCAGGTTCCCCCATGGTCTGTTGTGCCTGACTACATGTATCTGCCTTGTGCTGATCACTAATCAGTATCTCCTATAATTTGTCACATACAGTATTTCAATCTCTCTTTCTTGGCACACTTTTATCAGATCATCTGTGCTCATTCTCATGGAACTGTTACCATCTGTATAAAATAGAAAATATATTATGCATTGGTATATCCCCCCCTACAGAGGTTACAGTCTTTTAATGCTAGGCTCGCTACTTCACTCATGCACAAATGCTCTATGCAGATCTATCCCAACAAGCTGCCAATGTTTTTTGTTATTTTTTCCCCCTTTATTTTCACCTGTAAATCCAACAGGTTTGAACTTCCTTTAACAGGCCAAGCTGTCCAGAAAAAGTGGCAGTTGCATTTACCACTGTCAGGAATGCGTACAATGGCCAGCTTTTATTCATTTATGTAAAATCTTTTGGGGGGGACTCCACTCCATTTTTTTTTCATTTTGGCACAGGGGTTTCCCTCAAAATATATACCAGACCTAATGCCGCATACACACGGGCGTTTTTTTGTGATGAAATAAAACAACGTTTTTTATCATGAAACAAAACAACGTTTTTCAAACTTAATTTTACAAAAACGACGTTGCCTACACACCATCGTTTTTTCAAAATGCTCTAGCAAAGCGCGGTTACGTTCAGCACGTACGATGGCACTCTGTTCCATTCAAGCTTGCGTCATAACTTGCTTCTGAGCATGCGCGGGTTTAAAAACGTTGTTTTAAACGTCGTTTTACCCACACACTATCATTTTAAATGACACAAAAAACGACGTTTTGAAAAACGACATAAAAAATTTAAGCATGTTCGAATTTTTTTTTTGTCGTTTTTCAGAAGACATAAAACAAGGTTTTCCCCACACTGTCATTTTAATTGACGTTTTTAAAAATGTCGTTTTTTTTTTCATCACAAAAAATGACCATGTGTACGCGGCATAAGGGTCTGGTTTGGATTCTGGGGGGACCACCATGACGTTGTTTTTCACATTTTTGTATTGCTGACAATTCAATTTAAATGTTTCTTTGTATATGTGAGTTTTGCTGCAGAAGGTTCTATACACGGTACAGATGCACCACTTTACAGACACTAAGGGGACCCTCCAGTCGCTATATTTAAAGGATTTTTTTCCATGTTTGGGAGTTGTGGTGCAAACCGGGGTTTGGGGGGGGGGGGGGTGTTTGGTCTATCACTACTTCTTAAGAAAAAAATCAATTCCCTATCTTTCCTGTAATGCTTTAGCCCTCTTCTCTTCTGACAGTGTCCAATTACTGTCCATTAGACATGTGCATTCGTTTTTGTCCAAATGCATTTTCGTCCAAATTTCTGGGATTTTCGCATTAGTTTTAACAAACAATAACTAATGTAAACCTGAAAGATCCGACATAAAAAATGCTTTATTTTCGTTTTGTTGCGATAACAGTTCGATATAGATAGAAGATTCGACATGACAGTGACAATAGCGATTTGTGTCTAACAAACCTGCGGTCGAATGTGCCTAACCTAACTCTATTAGTCCAAGATTATTCGACATTATAGAGACATGAAGATTCGACAAAGCAGCTAAATACATACGATCGCTGCGAGCAGACATTTATGATCAAATTATCTGACTATAGGCTATAGAAGAATTCCAATGTTGGTTGACTAGTAATAATAATTATTAAATATAATTATTACTATTAATACAACATTAGAATTCTACTATAGCTTGTGGGCGGAGCATTCGACCAGAAATGTACGATTGCGGCGTCGTACTGTTTAGGTGCTTCGTCGAATCTTCTTAGAACATTCGACAGACACCATAAGCCTTCAATTGACAGATTCTACCACAATTAATTTGGACTAATGCATTTGTTAACGAAACAAAATAAATGAAAACTAATTTTGGGAGTAACTAAATAAATGTATTTTTTGGACGAAAACGAAATTCCTAAACAAAATATTTCAGTGTGCACATGTCTACTGTCCCTACTGGCCTACCTCCTCTGGGGCTGCTGAGGTCACTTCCAAGATGGTGGCCACTAGCAGTCTCAAGCCTTTTGGATGTGTACCAAAAACAGTCAATTAACATGTGTAAAAAACATCAAATGCACATATAATCGCATTCAAGATTGTTATTAAAATAGTCTGAGGACAGGGTCACTTTAATGATAGCAGTACAGTTTTATTCTTACATGGTATCTCCATGGAAAAATGTTTACAGTGATGGATCGAATGTTAAAAAAAGCTTAGTTGGAATACACCGGAATGCACATTCTACACCTAAACCACACTTGTTGGTATATATATATATATATATATATATATATATATATATATATATATATATATATATATATATATATATATATATATATATATTGTGACAGGAAGTCAGGTAAATCTGTGGGTGTTGTCACAGACGGGAGATACATTTCTGCCTTGTTTAGACAATACACCAATTATTATCGGGTGTCGGCTGCAGAAGTAGCCAAAATGGTTTAAGGGCATTGGAAAACTTCAGCTGTTCAGAATGAGGCAATTAAGGCCTCTATAAGTAATCCAGAGGATTACTACTGATTGGCTGCATCCTGAGGCTTTTTGAGTGAAGGAGAGCAGTGAACAGAAATACTTCTGAAGAGGTGAGGTGCTGTTGATTTTTCTGTGTGATAAAAATCAAAAAAGACTATTTGTTTTTCTGCTGTATGACCAGCAGTGTCTGCTCAGCAGTAGGCTGTGCCAGACTCCATAGATAGATTCCTGTGTGGCCAGGGTTTATTTTATGTTTGATTTTGTTTATGCTGTTTGGATGCTTGCACTTGTTTCCAGCAAGATGGAAGAATAAACCAAATTCTTTGTTTTCAACCGTCTTCGGCTGTTTCTCTGTATCGTTCCGTGTGTAGTGAACCCACCCACGGGGTCACACCCCCCCGCTACCGAGCTAACCCCTTACAGTATATATATATATATATATATAAATTATGACAACATGACAACACTAAAGAGATTACACTTTGCTACAATGTAAAGTAGTGAGTGTACAGCTTGTATAACAGTGTAAATTTGTACCCCCCTCAAAATAACTCAACACACAGTCATTAATGTCTAAACCACAGGCAACAAAAGTGAGTACAACCCTAAGTGAAAATGTCTAAAATTGGGCCCAATAAGTTTTTTTCCCTCCCAGTGTCAGGTGACTCGTTAGTGTTACAAGGTCTCAGGTGTGAATGGGGAGTAAGTGTGCTAAAGTTGGTGTTATCGCTCTCACTCTCTCATACTGGTCACTGGATGTTCAACTTGGCATCTCATGGCACCTCATGGCAAAGAACTCTCTGAGGATCTGAAAAATAATTGCTGCTCTACATAAAGATGGCCTAGGTTATAAGAAGATTGCCAAGACCTTGAAACTGAGCTGCAGCATGGTGGCCAAGACCATACAGTGCTTTAAAAGGATAGGTTCCACTCAAAACAGGCCTTGCCATGGTCGACCAAAGAAGTAGAGTGCACATGCTCAGCGTCATATCCAGAGGTTGTATTTGGGAAATAGACGTATGAGTACTGCCAGCATTGCTGCAGAGGTTTAAGGGGTGCAGGGTCAGTCTGTCAGTGCTCAGACCATACACCGTACACTGCATCAAATTGGTCTGCATGGCTGTCATCCCAGAAGGAAGCCTCTTCTAAAGCTGATGCCCAAAAAAGCCTGCAAACAGTTTGCTGAAGACAAGCAGACTAGGGACATAGATTACTGGAACCATGTCCTGCTGTCTGATGAGAACAAGATAAACTTATTTGGTTCATATGGTGTCAAGTGTGTGTGGCGGCAACCAGGTGAGGAGTAGGGATGAGCTTTGTGTTCGACTCGAACGTATGTTCGCCTCGAACATCGTCTGTTCGTACGTTCGACGAAATTCAAACAAAATGGGTCGTTCGCGCCAAATTCTAGTGACGCACAACGACCCATAATTCACTGCGGCCTTGCGAACTGATGATTGGTCAAGCATGCACTATGACCCTGCATGCTTGGTCAATCACACCGCGCAAAAAACGGAGAGCTTCTCACATGCACAGTGTATAAAGAGATATTGCGTGAGTGAGAACGTCGTTCACAGTCGGTAGAAAACGTCGGAAAAACGATCGCGGAGTACGACAATACGAAACTTGATTTTGGACTTTATGGTCAGTGGATGAGTTTGTGGGTTAGATATGGGGAGAAAGCTAAGGCTTGACTGACATTAGCTTTTTTTGCTTAATTTTGACTTGCAGAAATAATGGGCCCCGGATGGCAACCCCCCTTTTTTCTAGAATTTTTCCTTTCCCAAAAAAAAAATGTATTGAGCCAAGATCTGGCATTATAATGCCCCCCCCCCCAACCCTAAAATAATCGACATATTGTTGCCACACAGCACGTGCGCTTTGGGGGGCCAAGCCTGCATGGACAGTGTCACGGGCCACCACCACTGGAACATCAGTGGCCTCATCAGGCACAAGTGTCATGTAGTTTGCTGAGGGTCTCTTTAGTAAATTGTGCAATATGCAGGGCCGTCTTTACCGCAGGGCAAATGGGGCAGGTGCCCTGGGCCCTGTCACTGTTGGGGGCCCAAAGCAACCCCCTTTGAAAGAAAAAAAAAAAAATTTTTTTTTTTTTTTTTTTTTTTTTTTAGGGGTCCGGAGGCCCCCAGGGGCCCGGAGGACCCCAGGGCCCCAGATGGCAACCCTCCCTTTTTTATTTATTTTTAAATTTAAAAAAAAAAAAAAAATTTTTTTTATTAAACGGACAATTTTTTAATATATTTTTATTTTATTTTTTATTAAAGGGACAATTTTTTTTTTAGAGGTCTGGGGGTCCCCAGGGGCCCATAGTTCCCCAGGGCCCCGGATGACAACCCCCCTTTTTTTATAAAAAAAATATTTTTATTTATATATATATATATATATATATATATATATATATATATATATATATATATATAAATGTTTATCATTATTATTATTATAGGACCCAGGGGTCCCCAGGGCCCCGGATGGCAACCCCCCTTATTTTTTATAAAAAACATTTTTTTTATATATTTTATTTCTTTTTTTTCTTATATATATATATATATATAATTATTTTTTTTATTAAAGGGCTCAGAGTTCCCCAGGGCCCCATGTGGCAAACACCCTTTATTTTTTTATAAATGTTTATTTTTTTATTTTTGTTTGTATATTTTTTTATTTATTTTTTATTTAAGGGCCCAGAGGTCCCCAGGGCCCTGGGTGGCAACCCCCCCCTTTTTTTTATAAATGTTTCTTTATATATATTTTTTATTAAAGGGCCCAGAGGTCCCGGATGGCAACCCCCTTTTTTTTGTAATATATTTTTATTAAAAAAAAAATATTAAAGAGCCCAGAGGTCCCCAGGGCCCCAGATGGCAACCCCCTTTTTAAAATATATTTTTTATATATATTTTTTATTTCTTTTTTTCTTTTTATTAAAGGGCCCAGAGGTCCCCAGGGCCCCGGATGGCTACACCCCTTTTTTATATATATTTTTCCTTATTTCTTTCTTTATTTCTTTTTTTGTAAATGGCCCCCCGCTTCTAAATTTGCGGCAGCCCCCCCTGCTTTATTAATTTCAGGCGGCAGCACCCCCCATCCCGGTTCTCTGCTCCAGGGGGCCCATGCCTGAAGCTGTGTAAGTGGCCCCATAATTCCTGATGGCGGCCCTGCCTCCCGTTAAGCCCCTGTGCTGCCCACAAATCAGGCTGAAAATCATCAGCGGCACGCAGCCAGTGACAGTACTGCTTCCCTTCCCAGTGTTTTAAAATGTACAGCACCCCTGGCTTCCCTTTAGATGCGCACTTCTCCCTTCCTGCCACTGGGTGCTGCTTGCATATAAAAGTGAATTAGAATGTGATTTTATAACATCCGCAGTTTGCTCTTCCTGAGGCTGACTTCTTCATGTCCTGCTCCTCAAGGTATGTCACTGTTTGCTAATCTATATTGTAAATTGAAGTTTTCTGTAGAGTGTGCCCAAAGTCTTTATAATATTTGATGATTCACTGCAGGTCTGGTCAGTGTTTTAAAAAGTTCCTCTATTTTACACATGGCATGGCATGGGGGTCACAGCACCGTCTGTCCATTCTGCTTTAGCACCATGGGACCCCATGCCATGCCATGTGTAAAATAGAGGAACTTTTTAAATAACAGACCAGACCTGCAGTCCAGGCTGAGTAAAGCCTCAGAGCAGATGACATTACTATCTGTATTTAACTGCTTGATGGGCTTATTTTGGGCCTGGCTGGTTCACATGTATGTGTTTTGGCGGCCCACATTTGCGCAGGCACAGCAGCCCATTCATTGAATGGGCCGCCATGCCTGCGTTTCCTGCAAAGAAAAGCGCATGCCTCATGTAATAGGCTGCGCACACGGCACGCCTATGCCCATCAAGCACTGAAATACAGCACTGTCTGTCCATTCTGCTGTGACTTATCTGCAGTTCCCGCACTGTCAAGCTTGCTGCATTTTTAGATGTTTAGGTCACGCTTTTAAAAACACAGTGCGTTTGTGTGTGCAAGAACTGCAGGTAAGTAGCATGGTGCAAGAACTGCAGGTAAGTAGCATGGTGCAGGAACTGCAGGTAAGTAGCATGGTGCAAAAGCAAAATGGATTTCAAGGCAACTGTATTTTTAAAATGCTGAATGCACCTTTTTCTGCAGGAAACAAAGGCATGGCAGCCAATTCAAATCAATGGGCTGCTGTACCTGCACAAATGAGGACCGCCCAAAACATACATGTGAACCAGCCAGGCCCAAAATAAGCTGGAGGGGGGCCCAAAAAAAATGTTTGCCCTGGGCCCAAACCATATTAAAGACGGCCCTGGCAATATGCAGCAGCAAAGTCTGACATGGTTCAGATTCTACTTAACAAACCTACAGTCCTTATCTTGTTTGCACCGCCTGTATACTGCTGTTCGAAGTATATAGGGCCAAAGGGTCTTGTCAGGGCCGATCCTCACTATAGGCTCACTATGCAAGCCGCTTAGGGCCCCGCAAAGCTGCGAAGGGCCCCCAAATTACCAGAGGCCCCGCCTGGTGAGAAGTCATGTTTGCCCCCTCACCCCGCTTCTAAACTCGCTGGCTGAGTCATTTCCGACAGCAGAACACCCCCTCCCCCCGCTTCTCAACTTTCTTTAACCTGCCTGGCGGTGTTCCCGAGTCTGACTCGGGGTTAGATTTTCCTGCTACGATCGGTAACCCCGAGTCAGACTCGGGCTTGCCTCGCTAGATCCACAGGCACTTTTTACTTACCTTGTCCCTGGATCCAGCGATGCCACCGCGCTGTGTGAGCGAGCGGGACCTCGCTCGATTCACATAGTGCCTCCGTGTGACGCCGATCTCCGTTCCCTGCGACGTTACGACGCACGGGGACGGAGAACGGCGCCAAATTCAAAAACGTAAACAAACACCTTACATACAGTATACTGTAATCTTATAGATTACAGTACTGTATGTAAAAAAAACACACACCCCCTGTCCCTAGTGGTCTGTCCTGTGTCATGCATGTCATTTTATATAATAAAAACGTTTCTTTCTCCCTGCAAACTGTAGATTGTCCATAGCAACCAAAAGTGTCCCTTTATGTCAAAAATAGTTTTAGATCAGCTAAAAAACAGCGATAATAAATTATAATCACTTGCAGAATTGTGCGATAGCGATTTGTGGGGAAATTCGTCATAAAAAAAAAAAAAATGACAGCAACAATTCTGCAACTGAGCAAATTTCAGTGATTTTAATTTGATTACATTATTGAATAATTTTTATTATAATTATATTATTATTTGTTATAATTATTTATAATTATTTATTATATTATAATTTATAATTTTGTTTCTAAAAAAATGTCATACCCGGGATGCCTATTAGAATCTTGTTTGGTCAGATTTAAGTGAGTTATTTCTAAAAATTACAGACCTACAATATAAAACGCCAAATTTCCTTGCAAATAATGGTACCGCTTTCAGCATGTTTTTTCTGAAAGAATCATACCGCCAGGGAGGTTAATGTGACATGTCACTGTCGTCAGCACCCTCCGCTTCTCATTTTTAATGTGTCAGGCTATTTTGCTTAGGGCCCCAGGGAGGTCAGGATCGGCACTGGGTCTTGTAATGACCTGGGGGGAGTGGTGGCGGGGAAACTCATGCTATTTTTTTCAATGATTTTTATCCATATTGCAGGGACCAAACATTACATTAAAGCCGCAAGCAGTATTAAATTACTTTTTTCTTATAGTAATCTCATGTTGTGCAGGGACATTTCTAAACATGTGCCACTACTATAGACACCCAGCAGGTATGGTATTTATAGGAATTTTTCATATTTTTTTTTCACTTTAAGCATCATTAAAATCGCTGCTCCAGAAAAAACTACAGTTTTTAAAACTTTTTTTCCATTGGTACATGTTCCCTGGGGCAAAACCCGGGTTCTCAAAGATGTTTTCCAACAATAACTTGCATATTGGGCTTTAAAATGAGCACCCATAGACTTCAATGGTGTTCTAAATGTTCGCGCGAACGTTCGGTCCGTTTGAAAGTTCTGGTGCGAACCGAACGCGGGTATGTTCGGCTCATCCCTAGTGAGGAGTACAAGGACAAGTGTGTCTTGCCTACAGTCAAGCATGGTGGTGGTAGTGTCATGGTCTGGGGCTGCATGAGTGCTGCAGGCACTGGGGATCTACAGTTCATTGAGGGAACCATGAGGCCCCGTACACACGGCCGAGGAACTCGACGTGCTTGGCACGTCGAGTTCCTCGTCGAGTTCTGGGATGAAGCCGCCGAGGAGCTCGGCGGGACGCCTTCTCCCATAGAACAACGAGAAAATAGAGAACATGTTCTCTATTTTCTCGTCGAGCTCCTCGGCGGCTCCATCGAGCCAAAACTGTACAGACGACAGAGTTTCTCGGCAGAATCCGGGTTTTGACCGAGTTTCTCGGTGAATTCTGCCGAGAAACTCTGTCGTGTGTACGGGGCCTGAATGTCACCAAGTACTCTGGCATAGTGAAGCAGAGCATGATCCCCTCCCTTCGGAGACTGTGCCGCAGGGCAGTATTCCAACATGATAATGACCCCAAACACACCTCTAAGATGACCACTGCCTTGCTAAAGAAGCTGAGGGTAAAGGTCAAGCATATAAATATAAATAAAGTGTGATTCTGCGCAACATATCACGCTAATAAATAGTGGTATCACATAAATTGATGAGTGTAAGAGCTGACAATAATCAGCATAAGCTATCAAAGTAGTGAAGAAATAAAAGTGAGTCCAAAAATATTCAAAAAGCAAATATGCAAAAATATGAATAGTTGTGTGCAGAGGTATGGAATAGAGAAGTTCAATCCCAGAGTGCAAACAAATATAAGCTGTCCGGACAGAAATGTTAAATGGCTGAATGGAAATGAGCACCAGCTCTGTAATGTGGATGCACAGCCGTGCAATGAAAGATAAACCAGATCCCTAGCTGAGCTCCCGGGACTCTTACCTCTCGGCCCTCCTTAGTGGGCAATAGTGTACAGGTCACTCGCAGCCTTCTATGGGTGGTCACTGTTGTTTCCTCTCTCGATCTAGTGGATCCTTCCTCTAATGGGGTAAATGCTCCTCAGTGCCGGATGGATAATATGGGTAAAAAGAGAGAGAGGGGACTCCCATAGTGAGGTAACGTTTGATGCAGGGAAAAAATATTTATTGGGAATAACCTGCGCTTACATAACAATAAAAACAATGTGCAACGAGGAAACGAGGAAACAGACAAGCGGCGTATGAATCTTACGTCACTCCGGGTGTACGTCCTCCAATCCCTACGCGTTACGACACCACGTGTCTTCGTCTGGGGAATCTGATTGGTAGTGTGGCTGTTGTTTATATTTCCGAAAAACCGGAAGTCTCATCGCGGCCATTTTCTTGAAGACCGCGATCTAATAAGCATCAGACATGTTGAGGGACATGGAACACTACAGAACTCGGCATTGGATAGTGTGTATCGGAGGTAACCAGGATTAAAATATAGCGGGCAAACGTTCTATTTCTGGTTATTATCCTCAGGGCCAGCTAAAATTACATTATAAAGTATAAATAAAACCGATATATATAAAACAAATAGGTCATCGAGCCGGCATATATAAACGGTATTCATATCATCAAATAGAATGAATACTAGCATCAGAGTGTGGACATCACCAGTACACACCATAAGGTGTCGCTCATGGGCTAAAGTATGTAGCTTATAATGTAACCATTGCATGGTATTGACAAAATATAAAATAAAATTAATTCATATAGAAACAATATATTAAAAATGTTAAAAAGTGTTAAAAACGTATTAAAACCCTTCATATATTAAAACCTAATAATATTTATATTTATAACCACATGGGGCTCACATATCAACTGATAGTAAGGAATAAATATAGTGCTAATATTAAAGTTTTTTATATAATGGAAATAGAGGGTGTATATAAATAATGCATATAAATGGTGGTCGTACACTCGATTTGTCGCATTACAGCCATAAATATATATACATACACACAAATAATGGGCAATTGGGTGAAAAATGTAAAATGGGTACATAATAGAACTATATCTTACTAGTCTAAAAGTATGGGGAACTAGAAGTTGCTGAGGAAGCAGTTAAGATCAAACTCAACGTTCATTCCTCCTGGTGTTAGGGTGCGCATCTTATGAATCCACTGGGATTCTTTTTGACTAATCGTGCGCACCTTGTGGCTTCCTCTCCACGAGGGGTTGAATTTGTCAATACCCCAGAATTGCAATTGTGTGGGATCCCGATTATGTACCTGATCGAAGTGTCTAGAGACACTATGTTTCGGGAAGCCATTTATTATGTTCTCCACGTGCTCACTAATTCGAACCTTCAAGGCCCTTTTTGTTCTCCCAACATATTGGAGTTTACAGCTACATTGTAGCACATATACAACCGCTTCTGTGTGACATCCAATAAAGTCTCTAATCACATGAGTTTCTCCTGTGTTTGTTGCTACAAACTCGGTACGTTTCTTTTGGAACTTCTGTGATTTTCGACATGCATTGCAATTTTTGCATGGGTAGAAGCCCTTTCCCGAAAATAATGAATATCCTGGCTTTGGGGGTGGTTCTACTACTGATTTTACAATCAAGTTTCTTAGAGTAGGTGCTCGTTTATACACTATCCTTGGTTTTTCAGGAAGTAATTTCCCTAGATCTTTATCTCCTTTCAAAATGTGCCAGTGTCTTCCAATCAATTTGGCCACATCTTTATATTGGGAGTTATAATCAAGGATAAGTACTGGTGCTGTTTGTTGTTGGCTCTTTTTTGGTTTATCCTGTAGCATCTCTTTTCTATCCAGTTTTTTAACCGTATCTATTTGGCCTTTGATCCATGACTCTTTATAGCCTTTTTCTTTAAACCTCAAACCGATCATGTCTGCTTGTAATGAATAGTCACTCTCTTTTGTACAGTTTCTTCTTAGTCTGACTAGTTGCCCCTTAGGGATGTTGAAAAGCCAAGGTTTAAAATGGCAGCTGTCAGTTGAGAGATAACTATTCATATCCACATTTTTAAAAATGTGTTTTAGTAACAATCTTGTCTTTCTCAATACTGATATTCAGGTCTAGGAAATCTACAGATTTATCGTCGATTTTCGGTTTTTCGGAAATATAAACAACAGCCACACTACCAATCAGATTCCCCAGACGAAGACACGTGGTGTCGTAACGGGTAGGGATTGGAGGACGTACACCCGGAGTGACGTAAGCCGGCGATTCATACGCCGCTTGTCTGTTTCCTCGTTGCACATTGTTTTTATTGTTATGTTTTATTGTTATGTAAGCGCAGGTTATTCCCAATAAATATTTTTTCCCTGCATCAAACGTTACCTCACTATGGGAGTCCCCTCTCTCTCTTTTTACCCATATTATCCATCCGGCACTGAGGAGCATTTACCCCATTAGAGGAAGGATCCACTAGATCGAGAGAGGAAACAACAGTGACCACCCATAGAAGGCTGCGAGTGACCTGTACACTATTGCCCACTAAGGAGGGCCGAGAGGTAAGAGTCCCGGGAGCTCAGCTAGGGATCTGGTTTATCTTTCATTGCACGGCTGTGCATCCACATTACAGAGCTGGTGCTCATTTCCATTCAGCCATTTAACATTTCTGTCCGGACAGCTTATATTTGTTTGCACTCTGGGATTGAACTTCTCTATTCCATACCTCTGCACACAACTATTCATATTTTTGCATATTTGCTTTTTGAATATTTTTGGACTCACTATCATTTTATTGATTTATTTTTGGACTCACTTTTATTTCTTCACTACTTTGATAGCTTATGCTGATTATTGTCAGCTCTTACACTCATCAATTTATGTGATACCACTATTTATTAGCGTGATATGTTGCGCAGAATCACACTTTATTTATATTTATATTCCTGTTTTATGTCATGTATACATAACTAGGTTTTGCTGCACTTATTTTTAATTTTTGGTGGATTTACTCATTTAGGATCTATTTTAGCGCAAAAGCACTTGTCACTTTAAAGGTCAAGCATGTCTACAGCCCTAAACCCTATTGAGCATCTGGGGGGGCATCCTCAAATGGAAGGTGGAGGAGCGCAAGGTCTCCAACATCCCCAGCTCCTTGATATTGTCAAGGAGGAGTGGAAGAGGACTCCAGTGGCAACCGTTGAAGGTCTGGTGAACTCCATGCCTAAAAAGGTTAAGGCGGTGCTGTAAAATAATGGTGGCTACACAAAATATTGACACTTTGGGCCCAATTTGTAAATTTTCACTTTAGACATTAATGGCTGTGTGTTGAGTTATTTTTTCCACTGTTATACAAGCTGTACACTCACTACTTTACATTGTAGCAAAGCATTTCTTCAGAGTCACATGAAAAGATAAAATAAGATATTTTCAAAAATGTGAGAGGGGTGTCACAGTAGTGATGCCAGCACCGCAGAAAGGAGGGGGAGAGGAGCAGCGCTTTGTTCCCCCGCATTGATGGACCATGGGACAGGTAAGTGTCCGATTATTAAAAGTCAACAGCTGCAGTATTTGTAGCTGCTGATTTTTTTTTTTAAAGTTGGAATTCCGCTGTAAGTGTTAGTAAGTCTCAGATGTATAATAGTGCACAGAAATCATGCCAAAGATCCATCAGATGATAAGTTACGTAAGTGTATTATATCAAAGCAGGTAAACATTACACGACTTGGCATTAAGCAATAAAATGCTTTAAAGTTGCAAAACTATACAGAGTGAACTCTGGTCTATAACAGGAGGAAATACCTAAACTGTATTAATGTTAGTTCCAACTTTAACTGAGATAACTGTAACACACAAATTTTCCGACGGGAATTGTGTGATGATAGGCTGTTGGCAGAAAATCCGACTGCTTGTATGCTCCATCGGACAATGGTTGTCGGATTTTCAAATGTTAGGTGGCATGCTTTAACATTTTTCACGAACAACGGTCTGTTGTCGAACTTTCAGAGTGTGTGTACACAAGTCCGTCGGACAAAAGTACAAACACGCATGCTCGGAAACAATGCTCACCAACACAACATTAGCAGAAGGTGCCCAAAGGGTGGCGCTAAGAAACTGAAAAAACACGTCGTTTCTTGTTTGTTGGCCAACAATTGTGTGCCGTTTGTATGCAAGACAAGTTCACAGCCAACACCCTTCGGATAAAAGTCCACGCTTTGTCTGCGGAAAATCCGATCATGTGTACGAGGCTTTAATGAGCAAAATCAGACCCAATTAACTCAGGAGTGCACTCTGTAGTGATATCCCAGACGCAGCTATACTTAAGTGGTCCTAAGCAGGGTCCTCCTAGATGGTGGTGCCTCAAGTGCCTGGTTGGCTGGGTTGTGGTGGGACCCTTTTGTTGGTGGTGCACAAGAATCTCTTTAAGAGTAAGGTTGGATGATAGGGGATGGATTGCTAAATAGGGCAGTCTGTATTTTGGATTTTGAACAGTGTGTGGCAGATGTTTAGGGGGAACTTAAAACATATTCAGGCACAAGTCTCAATGCTATACAGCCATTGGGCCAGATTCAGATAGGTTAGCGGATATTTAGATCCGCGTAACCTATCTGATATACGTTACGCCGCCGCAATTTTTTGAGGCAAGTGCTTTATTCAGAAAGCACTTGCCTCTAAAGTTGCAGCGGCGTATCGTAAATCCCCCGGCGGAATTCATGCGCCGTCCGCAAATTTTCCGAGCGTGCATTGCTCCAAAGGACATCGCAAGGACGTCATTGGTTTTGACGTTAACGTAAATTACATCCGGCCGCATTCACGAACGACTTACGCAAACGACGTAAAAAATTCAAAACTGGAACGACGACCATACTTAACATAGGATACGCCGCACTTACCCCTCCTATAGCAGGGGTAACTTTCCACCGGAAAAAGCCGAACGCAAACGACGTAAAAAAAAAGCGCCGGGCGGTTGTTCGTTTCTGAATCGACGTAAATGCTCATTAGTATATTCGACGCGTAAAAGATATGGAAGCGCCACCTAGCGGCCAGCCTGGAATTGCAGTCTAAGATCCGACGGTGTAAGTCACTTACACCTGTCGGATCTTAGGCATATCTATGCGTAACCTGATTCTATGAATCAGGCGCATAGATACGACGGCCGGACTCAGAGATACGACGGCGTATCAGGAGGTACGCCGGCGTATCTTCTTTCTGAATCCGGCCCACGGTGTGCAGCTCACATCTGCGGGAGATGAATGAGCTGGCACTTACAGCTCTGCTATTTACCAACACCTGCAGCCCGCTCTCTCTTTCTTTGCTGACCATTCAAACTGAGGTGGGGAGAGCAGGGAAGAGCACACACACACACCCAGCTGCAGAGTCCCACTCCTGTATGCAGCTACTAGTGGCGGGGTGGGGACGGGGGTATCAGCTGCACCCAGCTACATATGTAGCCTGTGCATCTATATCCTTGCAGATTACAAGCACATACCAAGTGCCATTAGATATCCATGCACAATCAATGTGCTAGTGTACATAAATATTCTTTAGTAAATGACACCTGATATATAGGTATAACAGGGCTCATAATTTCAAGCCCTGAGCTACTAGCCAGGCCTCAAGAGTTACTCGCCACCAGTTGCCCTACCGAACCCATACACTGCCCCGCCCCTAATTCCACCCCTAAACACGCTCTCGTAGATTATCTCATGAAATTACATTGTTAAATGTTTTATGCAGAATCAAGTTACACAATTAAATATTACCAACAACATTAACAAAATGGGACAGGGCAGACCAGAGGGACAGGGCACTGGGGGCAGACCAGAGGGACATGGCACTGGGGCAGACAAGAGGGACATGGCACTGGGGCAGACCAGAGAGACATGGCACTGGGGCAGACCAGAGAGACATGGCACTGGGGCAGACCAGAGAGACATGGCACTGGGGCAGATCAGAGGGACAGGGCACTGGGGCAGACCAGAGGGACATGGAGTTTTTTTACTTCTGCAAATTCTGCTCTACCTCTTCCTATGTACAAGCCTCCCTCCTCCTCTGCCTTCTCTCTCTATAGAACCAGGTCTCTTTCCCATTCTCTTGCTGTCTCCTCTGCAACCCCCATCCACCCTCCTCTCTCCCTCTCCTATTCTACTCACTCTCATCATCAGGAGCCCCTGTGTGCGGCTCCACGCTTGCATGTCCCCACTTTCCCCTTTCATTCGGTCGGGCAGTGAGGAGAGGAGCTGCAGCACAGCGGAAGGGAGTACAATCCAGAGCCAAGATACACACACCTGCATAGTCCTTGACACCACAGCACAGCGCACACTGACACCGCACAGCACAGCACACACTGACACTGCACAGCACAGCACACACTGACACCGCACAGCACACTGACGCTCTCTTGTCAGGACAACTCTCGGTCAGCGCTGCACTGCCTACCTGGGACACCCGAAGTGGTGATTATCGCAGCCCCCCAGCTCACTCATTTCTTCCTGCTCTCTGCTCTCCAGCTACATTGGTCGGGGTGGGAAGCCAGGCTCAGAGAAGTCATACTGTCAGGTCCAATGGCTTGACCAGAATTGTAAGGAGAGCACCTGTGTACTGCTCTGCCTGTGTGCGGCTCACCAGACTTTTCACGCTCAGGCACCTTTCCTCTTCGGCTGCCAATCGCAGCGTGGCTCTAAGGGTAGACACAGATTGGACTGTTGGTCATGCAGAACTGTCATCACTCGCCCCCAGCTTAAATCCACTTGCCAAATGCAAGCAGGCGAGTGGAAATTTTGAGGGCTGGGTATAATATTAAGAACAAAGTGTTGCAGTACTTGTTCTATACCCTGTTCCAAATTATTATGCAAATTGTATTCCAGTGTCACAAAGATTAAATATTTTGTTTTTCAGTTCAACTCATGGATGGCATTGTGTCCTAGGCCGGGTTCACACTAGTGTGACACAACACTCTTCCTACTTTGGATCCGACTTTGCCCTGTGACTTGATGCTGACATATGTCTGACTTTCAATGAACGGGGATCCGACTTGGATCCCTGCCAATACCAGGCACTGTGTACTTCACGCCAAATTTTAAATAAAAAAACGACATGGGTTCCCCCTGGATTTAAAGGTGAACCCCTACGCCCAAAAAAAGTATGGAGTACATCGTACCTCTACCAATTCACCTGGGGGGAAAAAAGTGTCAAGAAAAAAACCCACACTATATAGGTTTTTAAAGTCATTTATTAGGCAGCTCCGGGGGTCTTCTTCTGACTTTGGGGGTCTCTTCCAGCTTCGGGGGTCTCTTCCGAATTCTGGGGTCTTCTTCCGACTTCGAGGGTCTCTTCCGGCTTCGGGGGTCTTCTTCCGACTCTCCAGCCTCTTCTCCTGCTCTCTGGTGCCTTCTCTGCGCTCTCCGGTGCTTTCTGCCGGGCTCCTCCGCTATCTTCTTCCAGCTCTATTACTAGCGGTGGCCCGGTTTTCTCCGCCATCTTCTTCCCTCTTCTCTTGTCCCGATGTTGACACGCGCTCTCTCCCGCTGTGATACTGTGTCCGTGGTGCGCAATATATAGGCATGAGTAGTACAGGAAGCATTTTCAAAGTTGGTCCGACATGTGTCGGACCAGTTAAGTCGGCTCCCATAGGGAAACATTGATTTTCACACATCATGCAACATGAGTTCCCAATGTCGGAGCGTTTGTCGGACCAGTGTGAACCTGGCCTCAGGGCTCTTTTGATCGCTGAAAACAATCTCCGACACCTGTGATAAATAGATTGCCAGGTGAGCCCAATTTTAGGAAATACTACTAAAGGAGGGTGTTCCACATTATTAAGCAGAGCACCATTTTCAAGCAATATGGGGAAGTAAAAGGATCTCTCTGCTGCCGAAAAGAGTGAAATAGTTCAATGCCTTGGACGAGGTATGAAAACATTCGACATTTCATGAAAACTTAAGCGTGATCATCGCACTATTAAGAGATTTGTGGCTGATTCAGAGCACAGACGGGTTTCGTGCAGATAAAGGCACATTGAGGAAGTATTCTGCCAGATTCATGCATCGGATGAAGAGAGCAGCTGCTAAAACACCATTACATAGCAGCAAACAGATATTTGAAGCTGCTGGTGCCTCTAGAGTCCCATGGACATCAAGGTGTAGAGTCCTCCAGAGTCTTGCAACTGTGAATAAACCTTCCATTCGGCCACCACTAACCAATGCTCACAAGCAGAAACGGCTGCATTGGGCAGAAAAATACATGAAGACTAATTTTCAAACAGTCCTATACACTGATGAGTGCCGTGCAACCCTGGATGGTCCAAATGGATGGAGTAGTGGACAGTTGGTGGACGGCCACCCTGTTCCAGCAGCCTTGCTACGACGTCAGCAAGGCGGTGGTGGAGTCATGTTTTGGGCCAGAATCATGGGAAGAGAGCTGGTCAGCCCCTTTAGGGTCCCTGAAGGTGTAAAGATGACCTCTGCAAAGCATGTGGAGTTCCTGACTGACCACTTCCTGACCTGGTACAGAAGGAAGAACTATGCTTTCCGTAATAAAATCATCTTCGTGCATGACAAAGCATCTCATGCTGCAAAGAATACCTCTGCATCAATGGCTGCTATGGGGATAAAAGGAGAGAAAGTCATGGTGTGGCCTCCATCCTCCCCTGGCCTCAATCCTATTGAGAACCTTTGGAGCATCCTCAAGCAAAAGATTTATGAGGGTGGGAGGCAGTTTACATCCAAACAGCAGCTCTGGGAGGCTATTCTGACATCTTGCAAACAAATTCAAGCAGAAACTGTCCAAAAACTCACAAGTTCAATGGATGCAAGACTTGTGAAGCTGCTATCAAATAAGGGGTCCTATGTTAAAATGTAACGTGACCTGTTAAAATGTTTAAAAAGTTCAAATGTTGTTCAAAGTTTGATTGAAATAAATTTCAGTATATATGCTGCAAACACAACAAATGACAATTTTCAGTTCTTTACAACCTATAAACTGTTTTGAAACTTATTGTGCGTAATAATTTGGAACAGTGCATTGTAAGTTTTATATTAAAAAAAAAAAAACTGTTATCATTAGGAGGTTTGTTCAATAACATTTGAATTGTACTCTTAATAGTTGATAACATGAGAATTATGCTGACTGTTGTTTACATAATTTATTAAGGTAAATGAGAAAAATATCTTTGGCATAATAATTTGGAACAGGGTGTATATTGTAAAATTAATTAATTACATTGTATAAATTCAGATTTACACAACCCTTAATAATAGGGCCAATACGTTGTAACATGTTGCCCTTCGTTGATTTACACCTTAAAACTGTTGCCAGGAAGATTATCTCTTGCACTTAGGTTGTTCTACAATAAAGAAGTAAGTGTTAAAGCGGAGTTCCACCCAAAAGTGGAACTTCTGCTTAAATCCACTCCTCGCCCCCTTACATGCCACATTTGTCATGTAATTTTTTTTTTGGGGGGGGGAGTGGGGGCTTCAGGAGGAGTGGGACTTTCTGTCCCACTTCCTCCTTCCGCCGAGGGGCTGCTAAGGCGAATAGTCATATCGCCTTTTGGCAGCCCCTTCCTGTAGGCGATCTCCTGGGACACGTGACAGGTCCCAGGTGATCGCCTGTCAAATCGGATGGCGCAGCGCCGGTCGCGCATGTGCAGTGGGTGCCCGGCCGTGAAGCCGAAAGCTGTCGCGGCCGGGTTCCCACACTTAGAATGAAGACGCTGGCCGGAGAGGGGGGGAGAGGAGCGGAGCCCTGGCCGGCGCGTCGCTGGAACGTGGAGCAGGTGAATGTCTGTTTATTGAAAGCCAGAAGCTACACTTTTTGTAGCTGCTGACTTTTAATAAACATTAAAAATGACTGGAACACCCCTTTAAGCCCCATACACACTATCAGTTTTCCTGCAGGTTTTTCTCTTCAGGTTTACCAAAACCAAATATGAGGTCAAATCTTAAGGGTTTCAATTCATATGCAATCAGGCAGGCCCTTGCACTACATGGTATTGGTAAACCTGAAGAGAAAAACCTGCAGGAAAACTGATAGTGTGTATGGGGCTTTACAATCACTTCTCATTCATCTATATATTATGGACTAATCTCTGCTCACAACACCACGTTTGAAGTACAGTCTGCTATATACTGTACCTCACACACTACAGCAGAAACACATTAACAATACATGGCTACAGCATCAGTATGGATAACTATTGTAGCACTACCCCAGTAGGAGCTGCTGGTTTGATTTTGGGCCTTGCACATTACCTCGTTCTTCGTTGTCTAGGGGATGAGAGTCTGTAGAAAGTTCAATGTCCACACAAGTTATAGATCCTTTTCTTTAGCTTTTATTTTCCAAACAACTTGTAGAGGTAGAGGGATGAAGGATCAGGGGAATAGGGTGACCACGTGTCCCGCATTTTGAAGGTCTGTCCCGGGCACCTTCATTCCAGAACAATACAGTGTCCCGGAATGAAACTGACACAGCCACCCCCCAAGCCAAACTAATGCCCCAAAAAAGGCAGCCACATCACCGCTTTACTCACTGACAGAACTTCTCCTGGCCGGGAATGCCTAAAGGAGCACAGTCCCCGCCCCCTGCTTGTGATTGGAGAAATCATAAATCCCCCTTTTTGTGTCCAATCACTGTGCTGTGATTCGTTACACAACAAGCTGATGTTTGGAAAGGGGGGTTCTCGGCTTCTCTGCCTTTTGGCTAAGATCAAGTGTAGTATCTGTTCTTATCAGTTTTCAGCGGAGCACTGAAGCACCTCCTTAGTGGAGGGTGGATGTAATCCAATGATGTTATTGCACCTGGAAGGATGGTTTCAGCAGGGGCTATGCCGGGCTACCCGATTGACTGGGGGCAGGCCACTAGTCGAGTCTGAACCATCTGGAAGGGTGCTCCTGGTGAGGATGGAGAGGCATGAGATCTTAGCGGAGGGCCGGGGCCCTGGCCTTCTGGCCTGGATTTGATGCGGTTCCTAACCTGCCTTACCAGTTTCTCGAGAGGGAAAGCTGGCCCGACCCTTTGGGGGAGGGTCTTGAAGGTAGTTAGTACCTCTCCTCGAGTATAATTAGGTAAGGAGCGAAAGAGGTGTATGGGCACTCTCCCTGAGCCTCCAGTAGCTCTCTACCCTTTCTGGTGGAGGTGGGAAGGGGGCCGTGACTGTCTGGGCCGTGGACCAGGGTCCATTGAAAAGCCTGTGGAGATAGTGCCCCTGGAGTGGCAGTCCAGGGGTGCCATACATTGCACTGAGTGTGTGAGGGACACTCAACGTGTGGCACCTTTTTGGTCACTAATCTCCACTACAACTTTTTTAGCACCTGCCTCTAGGGCCAGGCCTTTTGGCTAGGACCAGAGGAATGTTTGTTTCCTGGCCGGAGGGCCGGCCAATGTATTGCACATTGGTCACTTTCTACTCACCTCTCCCACCTTCCTTCTCCCCCACTTTCTATTTATTTTACCCTGTTTGTCACAGTTTCGTCTTTTTTTGTTTGGTGCACTGCACTTTATGTGTGATTAGTAGGGTGCTGGTCCTCGGGCCTGCCCTGAACGTCTTGGGAGTAGGTGGACATGGCCTTCTGGCTTAGTTCGCCTGCTCTCATGGGGTCTCCCTTCGGGGGAGCCTCACTGTTGGGTCCGTGCTGGCTTTGGCTACATGGGCCTTGATGGGTTCATGTGGCTTCGGCTGCATGGACCACTGATTACCTCAGTCCCTGTCAGGAGCCTTGCGCCCCAGGGGATCAGGGTTGGGCCCTTTTCGGAGGGCCGATTGACGTATGCACCCGTCACAGGTTTTTGTTGCACCTCCTTATGTGTGTGCACTTTTTTCTTGCTCCGGGTGAAGTTTTTGGGTTGTGTTTTGCACGCCACAGGCTTTTCAATAGAAAAAAAACACTAGTAGCACACATGGATACGAAGATGCATTGATTTTCTACTTCTCCAGTGAAAAGACGGCAGCATTGTCACCTGGTGGACAGGGTAGTTTTAGGTTGAAATTATAAGAAAAATGAATAGCCCATTAACAGATAAAATAAAAAAAGACGTGTGTTGCAAAACTAACCTTTAATCCTGAACAGTCACCTGCAGTACTTATTTTTCTCCACAATATAGCCTAATAGCCCTGTACACACGACCGGTTTTCCCGTCTGAATAAATTCTGACGAATTCCGCTCAAGCTGTCTTGCATATACACGGTCACACTAAAATCCGACCGTCAAGAACGTGGTGACGTACAACACTACGACGAACCAAGAAAATTATGTTCTATGCTTCCGAGCGGTTTGTGTGGTTTTTAGTCCGTCGGAATAGCAACCAGACGAACGGAAATTCAGATTGAGAACAAATTCCGACTGAAAAAGTCAGATGGGGCATACACACAGATGGAATATCCGATGAAAAGCTTCCGTCTGACCTTTTCCGTTGGAAATTCCATTTGTGTGTACAAGGCATTAGTCTTCAAGGTTGCTGAGGTTGTCACTTAAACTAAGACTTTCATGTACCCACTCCCCAACCTGTGACTGGACTGTGAGGCTAAAGCAGGACAGTGATGAGCCCATCTCTCTCTGTCACTACTTTCTCCTGCTATCAGCATATCCCTTCTCTGTACATGAACTGATTTGCTTCTGGTGCTGCTTCTGCCTCTCACACGCTCAGCTCTGCTGTACACGAACTGAGAAATGCTGACACAAAATTGTATTGTTTGGTTTTTACACTGCTTGCATTTATTAAATACAGAGGAGCTGCATTCATTTGTGTGTTCTATACCTGACTAGGGTTCATCTGTAAAGCAGAACTAGATAAAAAAAAAACTGTTAAATTAAAAAAAATTGTATTTTGCTGCACTGCTCACCTTCAATCTGGAGCTGCCCCCACAATACTTATTGTTCTCCACAAGATGTTCTCAGTCTTCTGGGTTGAATGACAGCTAGCATCATCACCCACTTATTTTGAGCCTAGGCCCCAATAGGCTTGCCCCCAACCATTGATTGGACAGTCACGCAAAAGCAGCCCAATGATATGATAATGATGCATTTAATGCATTTTTTACACAGGATCCTTCAACCAGGTTCTGATACCAAGATTCTGCTTATGATGACTATACATGCTTTGATAAATGGTTGACTTCTCTCCTGCCAGGAATAACTGATCTATAGTCGACAACTGTCAACAGCTCATTTGCTCATTATGCCACACATGGGGTAGTGGATTGTTTGATCAACAATTGTAAGATATAAACATCAATTAAGATTGACTCTCTGTTATCCTCATGCAATCTCATAATCTGAATAATTTCATTATATGCTTGAATTCATGACCAAAGCATCTCAGTGCTGCTGATTGATTCAATGCGATCAACAATTTTCCATTCTGGCCAATAGACTCAGCTTGATTGAGTTTGAACTAAAGGAAGAGACGTTCGTACATCGATAGGATAAAAAAAAATTTCCGCCATTGAATTACAAGTGTGTATATGTCCCCTCATGGGGGTCATACACAGTTTAATAAATGATTGTTTTATTTTCAGATCAATCTTTTCTGATAGGAATAGTCGATCCATAATCAACAATTAATTCGATCAATATGCTACACACACAAGGAAGTGGATTTTGATAAATGGTTAAGATATTATCTTTATTTACGATTGTAAATTATCGATAGCATCTCTGTTCCACTGTGAAATCTTATCGATTGAAATATGATTGTATTCATGATCAAAGAATCTCAGTGCTGTCGATTGATGAAAAACAATTGATAATATTCTGTTCTGGCCGCTCAACTGTAAATCAAATCTAATGGTGGCCATTAGACAGATTATGAGTAGAGTTGAGCGGACACCTGGATGTTCGGGTTCGGGTCCGAACCCGAACTTAAAAAAAAAAGTTTGGGTTCGGGACCCCGAACCCGAACTCCGAACCCCATTGTAGTCAATGGGACATGGACTTTTAGAAAAAAAAAAAATGCGCGGAGGTCCCCGCAAATTCAATAACCAGACCCTTTAGGTCTGGTATGAATATTAAGGGGAACCCTGCCGTCAATTTAAAACAAAAATGACGTGCGGTTCCCCCTAAATATCCATAACCAGACCTGTTATCCGAGCACGTTGACCTGGCCGGCCGCAGAAAAGAGGGGGGGACAGAGTGCGGCCCTCCCCTCTCCTGAACCGCACCAGGCCACATGCCCTCAACATGGGGAGGATGTCCCCATGTTGATGGGGACATGGGTCTCATCCCCACAACCCTTGCCCGGTGGTTGTGGGGGTCTGCGGGCGGGGGGCTTATCAGAATCTGGAAGACCCCTTTAACAAAGGGGACCCCCAGATCCTGACCACCCCCCCGTGTGAAATGGTAATGGTGTACACTGTACCCCTACCATTTCACAAAGGAAGTGTAAAGTCTTGTAAAAAAAAACACACACACACACCGTAGAATAAAGTCCTTTATTAATAATAAAAAAAAAACTCCAGCGGTGATAATCCACTCGTTCCCGGCTTCCAGCTGCTCCAACGTTGTCCTGATCCTGCGACGGCTGCGGGTGATCTCCAGCGATGAGAAGATCGAGCGACGGCCGGGTGATCTCCGCTCCAGCGATGAGAAGATCCATCCATCCCGACCTCCTCTCAGCGCTGGACACAGCCCAGCGAATGGCGCGCTGAAGCTGTGACATTACTTAGCTTCCCTCTTCCTGGGCTTCCCCAGTGACGTAGTAGAGGGTACGTCAGAGGGTGCGGGGTCACGTGACGGGTGGCCCTGCCTCCTCTATATAAGTAATGTCACAGCTCCAGCACATCATTCGCTGGGCTGTGTCCAGCGCTGAGAGGAGGTCGGGGATGCTGCACTCCGGATGGATCTTCTCATCGCTGGAGCGGAGATCACCCGGCCGTCGCTGGATCTTCTCATCTCTGGAGATCACCCGCAGCCGTCGCAGGATGGGGACAACGTTGGAGCAGGAAGCCGGGAACGAGTGGATTATCACCGCTGGAGTTTTTTTTTTTTATTAATAAAGGACTATTCTACGGTGTGTGTGTGTGTGTTTTTTACAAGACTTTACACTTCCTTCATGAAATGGTAGGGGTACAGTGTACCCCATTACCATTTCACACAGGGAGGGGGTCAGGATCTGGGGGTCCCCTTTGTTAAAGGGGTCTTCCAGATTCTGATAAGCCTCCCGCCCGCATACCCCCACAACCACCGGGCAAGGGTTGTGGGGATGAGACCCTTGTCCCCATCAACATGGGGACATCCTCCCCATGTTGAGGGCATGTGGCCTGGTGCGGTTCAGGAGAGGGGGGGGGCCGCACTTTGTCCCCCCCTCTTTTCTGCGGCCGGCCAGGTCAACGTGCTGAGATAACGGGTCTGGTTATGGATATTTAGAGGGAACCGCACGTCATTTTTGTTTTAAATTGACGGGCGGGGTTTCCCTTAATATCCATACCAGACCTGAAGGGTCTGGTTATGGATATTTAGGGGGAACCGCACGTCAATTTTTTTTAAATTGACGGCGGGGTTCCCCTTAATATCCATACCAGACCTAAAGGGTCTGGTTATTGAATTTGCGGGGACCTCCGCGCATTTTTTTTCCCGAACTCCGATCCCGGACCCAAACTTTTTCCAATTATTCGGGTTCGGGTCCGGGTTCGGGAAAAACCCAAAGTCCGTACCGAACCCGAACTTTACAGTTCGGGTTCGCTCAACCCTAATTATGAGATTACATGGTGAAAACAGAGATGGGATAGATGACTTTCAATCATAAGGTATGATCATATCTTAAAGTGGAAGTCCATCCTAACACTTAAATTCTCCCCTGCAATCATTAATGTAAGCTAAGTTCAGCCTGAAAATGAAAAAATACCTTTATTTTGCGGTGCACAGTGCCATCTCATGACTTCAATTGTACTTCCTTCTGAGACTAAAATCAGCCAGTGGGTGTGGTTACTGAAAACTAGTGACATCACTTCTAGGGAGGAACCCTGTTCCTGTGTAGCCAGTGGGCATATAGAGGATAGGAGGAGCTGATCATAGGTTCCTGCCCAGTGTTCTTTAATCAGTAAGGATGCATTGTACATCCTAATTCATGATGAAGGAATAAAAAAAGCACCATCCACAAAGGACCCGGGGGGGCACATATAGAGTAAAACTGTGTATGACCGCAGCATTGATATGGAAATAAAGCAGATAAAGAAGAAGATAAAGGAGCATGCTTGAAAGTCCTGTGTACAACTATAGGCATTAAGCCTAATATCAGCCTGTTCTGCAATGATAAGCAAATTGGAGGTGAAACCCTTCTTCAAAATGACATGATGCCACAGCACCCTGAATTTTGGTGCAGGTAAATACGCACATCTCAGCCGATGCATGGGGGTGTTATTAAAAATTAATGACACTGCTTTGTATCTGCTAAAGGGTAGCATGTTTCTGTGGTGTCAGGAAAGCGATTTTGCATGTATTCCCAACACACACAAATGTGAACGCAGGCTACATGTCTCAGTTACATTGGTGGTCATTGTAAATCTTCTCATTATATTGGGGCTTGGTGTACAATCTTTTCATTCACACTAGTGACCAGTGTGAATGTCCCCCTTACATTGGTGGTCAGTGTAAATCCCTCTTTACATTGGTGATTACTGTGAATGCTCATATTACATTGGTGGTCAGTGTAAACACCCATTACACTGGTGGCCAGTGTAGAAACTCCTCTTTATATTGACAATTGTTAAAAAATCCAAACTTGCATTTGTGGTCAGTTTTGAATTCTACCTTGCATTGGTGGTCCATGTAGAAGCCACGTTTAAATTGGTGGTGAGTGTAAATCCCACTTACATTGGTGGCCAGTGTAGAAATCCCCCTTTATTGGCTGTTGATGTAAACCCCCACATTACTTTGGTTGTCAGTATAAATTCTTCATAATATTGGTAATCAGTGTACATTTCCCTTTACATTGGTGGTAAGTGCACAATTGCCTTATACTGGGGGGTCAGTGTAAAGCCCCTTTACATTAGTGGTCAGTGTAAATCCCCCCTAACATTGGTGGTCAGTGTAGAAGTGTCACCTTACATTGGTGGTCAGTACAAATCTCCTCAACACTGGTTGTCAGTGCAAATTCCCCCTTAGGCCCCTTTCAGACTGGGGCGGGAGCTGCGGTGGCGGTATAACGCCGCTAAAAATAGCGGCGCTATACCGCCGGAATTGCCGCGGGTATCAGCCGCTAGCGGTGCGGTATTAACCCCCGCTAGCGGCCGATAAAGAGTTAATACCGCCCGCAATGCGCCTCTATAGAGGCGCATTACGGGCGGTATTGCCGCGGTTCCCATTGTTTTCAATGGGAAGGAGCGGTGAAGGAGCGGTATACATGCCGCTCCTCTCACCGCTCCAAAGATGCTGCTGACAGGAGATTTTTTTGTCTCCCGCCAGCGCATCGCCTCAGTGTGAAAGCCCTCGGGCTTTCACATTGAGTCTGCAGTGCAGGAGTTTTTCAGGCGGGATAGCAGCGCTATTTTTAGCGCTTTACCGCCTGAAAAACTCCTCAATGTGAAAGGGGCCTTACACTGGTGGTTGGTGTAAATGCTCTAATTACATTGGTGTCAGTGTAAAAATCCCTCTTTTCTATTGGTATACCAAATAATTCCACGCTGCCTTAAGGATAAGCTGCTAACACACCAAGTTGACAAATTGCAACAATGTGGCAACAAAAAAAGTGTAGCGCTAATCTGAATATATAAATGAATAAATAAATACTGTATGTAAAAACTTGAATAAATAGATACGTAAAAACTTATTAAATAGAAGTGATAATAGTGAATAAGAATGTCCTCATAAGCACACAATCAATGAATGTCTTTTCTATTGGTGGGTGGCATAAAATCCCCCGTTATATGGTGATCAGTGCAAATTCCCCCTCACATTGATGTTCATTGTAAATCCCCCCTCACATTTGTGGTCATTGTAAATTCCCCATTACATTGATAGAATCCCCCACTATATACCGTATTTATCGGCGTATAACACGCACAGGCGTATAACACGCACCCTAACTTTTAGGCCTTGTACTCACGAGCAGACATGTCCGATGAAACCGGTCCGCGGACCGTTTTCATCGGACATGTCTGCCCGGGGACTTCTGTTCGATGGCTGTACACACCATCGAACAGAACTCCGCGCGTAAACAATACGCGGGGCGTGTCCGCGGTGTCGATGACGCGGTGTCGCCGCGACAATGACGCGGCGACATGGGCGGGCCTGCCTTTTAAATGCTTCCACGCATGCGTCGAAGTCGTCCGCGGACCAGTTTCAGCAGACATGTTTGGTCGTGAGTACGGGGCCTAAGAGGAACGTTTCAGGGAAAAAAACTTTCCACAGCCCCCTGCGTATAACACGCAGTCACAGTTTATCCTCTATTTTCAGGGTAAAAAAGTGAGTGTTATACGCCAATAAATACAGTACTTGCCAAAGATTTCCAGCTTTGCTCTACGTGATTCAGAATTTGCCACAGTGTACTGTTTCCTAACTAATACCATCCCCCACCACTGTTCCTGATCCCATCAACCCCCCAGCATTGCCACTGATTCCAGGAGTCCTAGGATCCCTAGGAGTTTTGTCTATTGATGGGTCCCCTCACCTCCCTAGTCCTTGGTATGGTATGCACGCAGTGAGGAGATGATGTGCTGTAACCATTAGCAACCAATCAGTGAGCAGTAATGCTGTGCACTAACCTCTTGCAACCAATCATTGAGCAGTAAGAATATGCAGTAACCTCTATGAACCAATCAGTGAGCAGTAATAATGTGCAGTAACCTCTAGCAACCAATTAGTGAGTGGTATAGATGTCCAGTAACCTCTAGCAATCAATCATTGAGCAGTATTAATGTACAGTTATCTCTAGCAACAAAGAGAAAAAGTGGAACATCCAGAGATGAAGAAAAATGTGTTGGTTTATTGTAGAGTCAAAGGTTTTCACCCTCTCTCGCCAACCTTTTCGTGGGTTGGTGGGAGCGGTGCCACATCTATGGAGATTTTTCAGACCACATATCTGTGTATTATTTTGCTACATAGACAATTTATTGTTTGTTTAAATTTCTGACAAACAAATTGGGGATCTGCAATCCTTTTTGACCTATTTGAATTTAAATACCAATAACCTGTCATTCACAGGATCAATGAGTGCAGGGGAAATTCGTTTTTCTTTTTGGACATGCTATTGGTTTCCTCTGGATATTGTGTCATTACATGCCTCTCTAGGAATCCCTTGGCTGGCAACAGCCTTCTTATGGCACAGTCCAATCACCCCTCACACACCATTAAGAGAATCCAGGTGGGACAATTTACTCCTCTACGTCGTATATGCAGTGAGGATACAGAGTTTGAGAAGGAGGCAGATGGCATTTAGACAACGGGGCTACCCCGTTTGGATGTTGGAGCGTGCATTGAGCATCGCTAAAAATAAGAACAGGGAAGATCTTGGGGTAGATTCAGAGAGAAGATACGACGGTGTATCTCCTGATACGCCGTTGTATCTTTGAGTCCGGCCGGTCGTATCTATGCGCCTGATTCATACAATCAGATACGCCTAGATTTGACTAAGATCCGACCGACTTAAGTCTCTTACGCCGTCGGATCTTAACTGCATATTTACGCTGGCCTCTAGGGGCGTGTATGCTGATTTACGCCTAGAATATGTAAATCAGCTAGATACGCGAATTCACAAACGTACGCCCGGCCAACGCAGTACATTTATGACGTTTCCGTAAGGCTTTTCCCGGCGTATAGTTACCCCTGCTATATGAGGCGTATCCTATGTTAAGTATGGCCGTCGTTCCCGCGTCGAATTTGAAAAAGTTCCGTCATTTGTGTAAGTCGTCCGTGAATGGGGCTGGACGTCATTTATGTTCACGTCGAATCCAATGACGTCCTTGCGGAGCAATGCACACTGGAAAATTCCACGGACGGCGCATGCGCCCTTCGGGAAAAACGTCAATCACGTCAGGTCAAGCCTGATTTAAATAACACACGCCCACCTCTTCAGAATTTGAATTAGGCGGGCTTACGCCGGGCTATTTACGCTACGCCGCCGCAACTTTCTTTTAAGAATACGGCACTTGCCTGTAAAAGTTGCGGCGGCGTAACGTAAATAGGATACGTTACGCCCGCACAAAGAAGCGCCATTCTACCTGAATCTACCCCCTTGTCTACAAAAAACTGTAGTTACACCATTTAGCCAGGAATTCTATCAGATTAGAGAAGTGGTTGATACTGTAAGTATTTGCCCCTCTTATTTAAGGACGAGTCTTTGATGAAGATTCTAAGTGGGGGGATAAACTTTATACCTAGTAAGGCACGGTCCCTAGGTACCTCTCTTTCTCCTAGCTTTTTTCGTTCCACGCCCAAACAATCAACCACATGGTTACACTTTAAAGGCAACTTTAAGGGTTGGACCAGGGATTGTCCTTGCTGTCCGCATATTTTTGGTGGTCAGGAGGTGACGTCCAGCAGTAATGGCAGGATCTTTCATTTAAAGCATTTTTTCAATTGTAATACCACGTATGTCATTACTTATCCAATATGTGGGACGCACCACTCGCAGACTACGCAACCAAAGTTTACTGGATTTTTTATTTGAGTACCTGTATTCTCCCTGGCTTAAACTATTTTGAGTAATTTTAATGTGCTTCATATAGATTTTTTGTCCTTATTATATTCCTGCTTTTGGTCATTTTTGATTACATTTTTATGCAATTTTTTTGCCTGGTTTTCTTGATTTTTTCCAGCTAGTATTTATCTTTAGGCTCTGTTATGTTCACACCTATTTGTTTTGCATGAAACATATATACTTTCTTTGAGGTTCCGAGTGATACTCTGGCTGCCAGGTCAGTGAGAGAGGCCTGTCCAGGTACACTAAACCCACTCTGGCTGGAGTGGCGAAGAAAACGAAGTGTTGTTGGAAGCAGGACTGTTTCCCTATTGCTACGCCTGAATCTGCTATTTCTCCTTTTACTTCAACTCTTCTATCACCACAAGTTTTATTGTTTTTACCCCATCTGGGTAATAAAGAGCACAGAAAAAGACACCTGTTGTGGACATTTCGTTAATGCTACATTCACTATACACCCTTAGATGGCGGAGGAGCCATGAGGTAACATGCCACCCAAAACAAACCAGCACCTCCTTCGGTGGTAGTGCTACACATGCATGTATATGTGTTTTGACCAGTTGTGCATGTCTTCCTTGACGGACCATCCTATTTGCACATGGTGTGTTGATTATTTCTATTTGGACAGGTGATTGATTTTTACCTGTCTTTTTTTGATTGGTTCCACACTTTGGTCTATAAATGAGTATGCATACCTGGTGATAGTCAGCAATGATAAAGCACTTTGTGTGAAACGCGTCTGCTGAACAGTGTGTCATGTGTTTTAACCTTTGACTCTACAATAAACCAATTTTTTTTTTTATCTCTGGATTGTTTTTTCTCCTTGTTGCAAGGATTTCCCAAGGTTGCGGACCACGGCAGGCACATGGGGCCTGATTTACTATGCTATGTGCGCTGCGCTGGTTCATGCGTTAATTAGTACTCCGGGTGGAGGCTTAATTGGGCGCATGAACCAGCGTAGCAGCCGGCGCATTGAAACTAATATGTAAAGCCGCGCCGAACTCCCTATAGAAGTCTATGGGAGAAATCAAAAGTGTTCATTTTAAAGGCTAATCTGCAAGTTTTGTCCTAAAAAAGTGTTTGGGGACCTCAGTCCTGTCCCAGGGAACATGTATCAATGCTTTTTTTATTTTTTAAAACGGCCGTTTTTTCGGGAGCAGTGAAATTAATAATTCTTAAAGTGAAACAATAAAAGTGAAATATTCCTTTAAATTTCGTACCTAGGGGGGGTGTAATGTCAGCATGTGAAATAGCGCATTTTTCCCGCACTTAGAACTCCCCCTGCACAAAATGACATTCAGAAGGAAAAAAGTCATTTAAAAATTCACACGCGGCTATAATGAATTGTCGGCTCTGACAATTCTAAAGGGATTCATTCATAAAACAAACAAAAAAAATGTGTAGGGGTTCCCCCAAATTAAATTACCAGGCCCTTCAGGTCTGGAATGTATATTGAGGGGAACCCCGCCGTAAAAACCAAAAAAAAAAAAGACGTGCGGTTCCCGGCAAATATCCATTCCAGGCCCTTCAGGTCTGGTGTGGATTTTAAGGGGAACTCCACCCCAAATTGAAAAAAAAAATGGCGTGGAGTCCCCCTAAAAATCCACACCAGACCCTTATCCGAGCACGTTGACCTGGCCGGCCGCAGAAAAGAGGGGGGGACAGAGTGCGGCCCCCCTCCTCTCCTGAACCGCACCAGGCCACATGCCCTCAACATGGGGAGGATGTCCCCATGTTGATGGGGACAAGGGTCTCATCCCCACAACCCTTGCCCGGTGGTTGTGGGGGTATGCGGGCGGGGGGCTTATCAGAATCTGGAAGACCCCTTTAACAAAGGGGACCCCCAGATCCTGGCCCCCCCCCTGTGTGAAATGGTAATGGGGTACATTGTACCTCTACCATTTCACCCCCAAAAAAATGTCAAAGTGTTAAAAATGACAGTAGCCGGTTTTTGACAAATCTTTTAATAAAATCTTCTTTTCTCCTTTCCTTCGGGTTTCTTCCGCTGCTTCTTTCTCGGGTCTTCTCGTCCACATCTTGCCCGACGTCTTCTTCTATCTTCTCCGTCCGTCCTTCAGCCTCCTGGTCACGCATCTTGCCCGTTGTCTTGTCCTGTCTTCTTCTCCGTCCTTCCGCCAGCCTCCTCGCATCTTGTGTCTTCTCCGGTCTTCTTCTCGGTCCGCCAGCCTTCTCGTCCCCGGACCCAGCGTTTGAATTTGATTTGGCCGTCGTGTTCCCGCTCCTGGGACCCGCCCCCCTCTGACGCCACAAGTAAACTCCTTAGAAGGTCATGTGCGTCAGAGGGGGGCGGGGTCACATGAGTGTGACACGGCGGCAACTTCTTCTCCGGGCGGCGCGATTGAAATTGAATTCCCCCGCTGTGTGACGCTCTGTGACCCCGCCCCCCTCTGACGCACATGACCTTCTAAGGAGTTTACTTGTGGCGTCAGAGGGGGGCGGGTCCCAGGAGCGGGAAAACGGCGGCCAAATCAAATTCAAACGCTGGGTCCGGGGACGAGAAGGCTGGCGGACCGAGAAGAAGACCGGAGAAGACACAAGATGCGAGGAGGCTGGCGGAAGGACGGAGAAGAAGACAGGACAAGACAACGGGCAAGATGCGTGACCAGAAGGCTGAAGGACGGACGGAGAAGATAGAAGAAGACGTCGGGCAAGATGTGGACGAGAAGACCCGAGAAAGAAGCAGCGGAAGAAACCCGAAGGAAAGAAGAAAAGAAGATTTTATTAAAAGATTTGTCAAAAACCGGCTACTGTCATTTTTAACACTTTGACATTTTTTTTGGGGTGAAATGGTAGAGGTACAATGTACCCCATTACCATTTCACATAGGGGGGGGGGCAGGATCTGGGGGTCCCCTTTGTTAAAGGGGTCTTCCAGATTCTGATAAGCCCCCCGCCCGCATACCCCCACAACCACGGGGACATCCTCCCCATGTTGAGGGCATGTGGCCTGGTGCGGTTCAGGAGAGGGGGGGGCCGCACTCTGTCCCCCCCTCTTTTCTGCGGCCGGCCAGGTCAACGTGCTCGGATAAGGGTCTGGTGTGGATTTTTAGGGGGACTCCACGCCATTTTTTTTTCAATTTGGGGTGGAGTTCCCCTTAAAATCCACACCAGACCTGAAGGGTCTGGTATGGATATTTGGGGGGACCCCACGCCATTTTTTGGGGGGTTTTTTACGGCGGGGTTCCCCTTAATATCCATTCCAGACCTGAAGGGCCTGGTAATTTAATTTGGAGGGACCCCCTTTTTTTTTTTTTTTTTTTTTTTAATGAGCAATGACTCTATTCTTTATAGCCATGAGTACTTTAACCACTTGCCCACCGGGTTAATTCTGCCACTTCTCTCCTTCATGTGAAAATCACAATTTTTTTGCTAGAAAATTAATCAGAACCCCCAAACATTATATATTTTTTTTTAGCAGACATCCTAGGGAATAAAATGGCAGTCATTGCAATACTTTTTGTCACACCGTATTTGCGCAGCGGTCTTACAAGCGCACTTTTTTTGGATAAAAATCACTTTTTTGAATTAAAAAATAAGACAACAATACATTTTGCCCAATTTTTTTATATATTGTGAAAGATAATGTTACGCCGAGTAAAATGATACCCAACATGTCATGCTTAAAAATTACGCCCGCTCGTGGCATGGCGTCAAACTTTTACCCTTTAAAAATCTCGATAGGCGACGTTTAAAAAATTCTACAGGTTGCATTTTTTGAGTTGCAGAGTAGGTCTAGGGCTAGAATTATTGCTCTCACTCTAACGATCGCGGCGATACCTCACTTGTGTGGTTTGAATACCGTTTTCATATGCGGGCGCTACTCGCGTATGCGTTTGCTTCTGTGCGCGAGCTCGTCGGGACGGGGCGCTTTAAAAAAAATTTTTTGGGTTTTCTTATTTATTTTTATTTAGTTTTATAATTTTTTACACTGAAATAAAAAAATAAAAAAAATGATCAGTTTTCTTCCTATTACAAGGAATGTAAACATCCCTTGTAATAGGACTAGTGTGTGACAGGTCCTCTTTATGGAGAGAGGCGGGGTCAATAAGGCTGGAAAGCATGGTATTGAAAAAAAAAATAAAAGATCTCATGCTTTCAGCTGCAATCATGTTCGTTCACCACAGTGGTGTAGTGTATAGCACTTTGACCTAGCAGCAAAAGAGTCGTTGGTTCGAATCCCGCCCGTGACAGCATCTGCATGGAGTTTGCATGTTCTCCCTGTGCCTGCGTGGGTTTCCTCCCACAATATAAAAACACGCTGTAAATCGGTTCCGGTCTAAATAAGCCCTAATATGCAGTAGTATATTTAGGTTTGGTTCTGCCCTAGGCCTGACTACATATCTGCACCTCCTAATAGAAAAATGACCCACCCCTTCCTGTCAAGGTCACACCCTGTTTTTGTATAACCCCGCCCAGTAATTTTCAGGGGACCCACACACTAGTTCTGGGGGGGCACTGGATTCCCTTAACCACTTCCATACCAGGCACTTACGCACCTTCCCGCCCAAGCCAATTTTCAGCTTTCAACACTGTCGCACTTTGAATGGCAATTGCGCGGTCATACAACACTGTACCCAAACAAAATTGGCGTCCTTTTTTCCCCACAAATAGAGCTTTCTTTTGTTGTTATTTGATCACCTCTGCGTTTTTTTTTTTTTGCGCAACGACTAAAAAAAGACTGCAAATTTTGAAACAAAAAAACGTTTTTATTTTTTTAGGTTAATTTTTTTGTAAATAAGTTTTTCTCTTTCAATTACGGGCACTGATATGGCGGCACTGATGGGCACCGATGAGATGGCACTGATGGACATCGATGAGGTAGTACTGACGGCACAGATGAGGTGGCATTGATTGGCGGCGCTGCTATGCGGCACTGATGGGCACTCATAGGCGGCACTGATGGGCACTCATGGGCGGCACAGATGGGCGGCACTTATGGGTGGCACTGATGGATACTTATGGGCGGCACTTATGGGTGGCACTGATGGATACTTATGGGTGGCACAGGTGGGCACTGATAGGTGGGCACTGTGCATGGATGGGCACTGTGGGGTGGCACTGATGGACACTGTGGGGTGGCACTGATTTTCCCAGTCAGTGCCCATTTGTGGGCACTGATTGGCATCTTTTTTCTTATTTTTTAATGCTTTTTGTTTTTTTGTTCTATATTTTTTTTGTTTTTGCACACCCTGGTGGTCCAGGGTGGGCATCCCTGGTGGTCCAGTGTGGTGATCCGAGGGGGGGCTGCGCTGATAAACAATCAGCGCGAACGCCCCCTGTCAGGAGAGCCGCCGATCGGCTCTCCTATACTCGCGTCTGTCAGACGCGAGTGAGGAAGAGCCATCGATGGCTCTTCCTGTTTACATCGTGATCACCCGTGATTGGACACGGCTGATCACGTGGTAAAGAGTCTCTTTACCGAGATCGGAGATGCAGGGTGTCAGACTGACACCCCGCATCACCGATCGCCGCGCTGCGTGCCCCCACAGGCGCGTGCGGCATGAAATCCTGCAGGACGTCCTGTCAGGATTGTGTAACCACTTCCCGGACGTAAATCGGCCATAGGCTGGGCGGGAAGTGGTTAATTTGCATAGTTTTTCTCTCACTTCCTGTTTGGCTATGGGGCAGGAAGTGAAGGCAAATCTCCCCAATTGGACACAGATAATACAAAATAAACTGACAGGGCCTATAACCCTCCCTCACTCTATCCAAAATTAAAGAAAATAAAACTTGTTGATTATAGTTCTTGTCAGGGGCGGACTGACCATTAAGTCACTCGGGCGCTGCCCGAGGGCCCCATGCCACTTGGGGGGCCCCATCCGGGTTGCCAGGCTCAGTAAAACCAGGGACAGTATGTAAAAATCTGTGTTTTTTTTAGATCTGTCCCTGATATCTCCGAAAATGACATGCTTTTAATGTGAATATCCCAAGATTTTAGCTGCCCGCCTCTGCACTACCTCCTGGCGTGGTGGTCATCTGTAAGCCAGAGGGGCCCCATAATCTTCTATTGCCCAGGGGCCCCATGAGTTGTCAGTCCGCCCCTGGTTCTAGTTTAAGCACAAATTTCATAGAGTTTTATTGAGAGCCCTAAGAAAATATAACCATGCCAATAGGCCAGGATAGAGCGTTGCTAATATGTAGGAATGTGTGTGTTAGAGCACCCCACCCAATGTTAACTAAAAAATTATTAATTTGCAAATAAGTATTATCTGCTCATTTTTTTGGGGATGTCTGCACCCCTGATAGTGACAACATTTGTGAGGTGTCTTCACCCTTTCTAATTCATTCACTTCCTGTCACATAGCCAAACAGGAAGTGAGGGTAAAACCTTACTAATATATTTTCTTGGGGACACAGAGATCAATCTAAATAGTTTCCCATTATGTAAATTGCACTCTAGCATTTTGCTGTGTACACCCCAAATTATTAGGGATCTTGGACTTTGGGGTCCATTTACTAAAGGCAAATCCACTTTGCACTACAAGTGCAAAGCGAGGAAGAAAGAAAACAAAACAACTTTGCTTCTACAGGATTGGATGTTAAAACCATCAGTGCTTCCTCTCTGATTTTCAGCAACTATGCTTGTACTGCAGAGTGGCTTTGCCTTTACTAAACCCCAAACTAAATAATCATTTGGGGCAGGGATCCTCAAACTACGGCCCTCCAGCTGTTTTAGAACTACACATCCCATGAGGCCTTGTAATGCACTGACATTCACAGACATGACTAGGCATGATGGGAATTGTAGTTCCTGAACAACTGGAGGGCCGTAGTTTGAAGACCCATGATTTGGGGTGTACACAGCAGTGCTGGAGTGCAATTTGCTTAATGGGGACACTAGTTAGATTGACCTGTGTCCCCAAGAAATGACACTGGTAGGGTTTTAACCTCACTTCCTGTTCAGCTGTGTGACAGGAAGTGAAGCCAATTTTAAGAAAAGGGACACAAAGCTCAACACAAAAATAAAAAAACACAAAGCAGGGGTTCTAACACTCACTTGGCTTCCCTCAAACACCCACAATTTGAATAGGATTGCCTTGCGCTAGATTTAAGCACAGTGCTGTAAATCAGCACGTCAAGCCTGTCCACCAATAGCAAACCCCCCCCCACAGGCCATGTTTGCAGGTTTTCCTTCATCTTGCACATGTGCTTTAAAATACAGTCTGGACAGCAATTCTTGATAAGAGAAATCCCCAAAACATGTCCTGTCGGGGGTACTTGAGGGCTGAGGACCACTGCAGAAAAAATAAAATGACCAGTTTTGTCTTTTAAGTCATGGAGAATAAACATGGCAAACATTTCATGATTACACACCAGGAAAGAAGCTTAGACACACATAATTTGTTAGGCCCAAACCGATTTCAGCTGCAGCTGTCAACATATGTAGCATGAAAAAGTAACAAAAGACAAACTTAACAATTTTAAAGTAATTTTTATTGGTCAACAAAACAAGGAAAGCAAAAAAAGACAAACAAACAAACACAAACAAAAATACATTTCAAAATTCTAAATAACCATAGCTTCACACATTTTTCATAAAATAAGGCCACATAGACAAATACATCAAAGTGAACATCATTTAAAAATAAACCTAAACCATTGGCAAAACAAAACCCATGCAACAAACCACATTTGTGTTTAGCAACAGCCTGCCCCTTCTGAGGGCAGCTGAGGACTGATCGATCCAAGCTTTTTATAACAGTGCTAGTAATGAAGCAATTGAAATCACATGAACAAATTGCAGTCTCTAGTTTGGGTGAGCTTGTAATTGGGCACACCTGCAATTAACCCAAACCACGCTCTATGAGCATCCAAGGAGTGTTTTTCACCTTTTAAAAAGAAAGGATATTTTTTTTCTAAGTGTTTGAGCATGCTCAGTTCATCACACATGTAGGAACCAAGCTGCAATGGAATGAGAGCTTTTTTTTTTTTTGTTTCCCCTGATCTGATGCTTTCCAGCCTGAAGGGGAGGTGTTAAAGACAGAAGTAAACACGCACATTTAATAATCTATTTGTGGGAAAAAAAAAGGTTGCCAATTTTGTTTGGGAGCCACGTCGCACGACTGCGCAATTGTCAGTTAAAGCGACGCCGTGCCGAATCACAAAAACTTGCCCGGTCATTGACCAGAAATATGGTCCGGGCTCAAGTGGTTAAAAATTAACAAAACACAAAAGTGAGCCCAATTTTTGGGGATAATGTGAAAGATGATGTTACACTGAGTAAATAGATACCTTACATGTCACGCTTTACTATTGGAAACACTCCTGCAATGGGGCCAAAATGAATTCCGTGAATATCCCCATAGGCGACCTTTTATTTTTTTTTCCAGGTTACCAGTTTATAGTTACAAAGAAGGTCTAGTGGTAAAAGTATTGCTCTCGCTCTAAGGCACGCGTCAATACCTCACATGTGTGGTTTGAACGATGTTTATATATGTGGGCGGGACTTGCGTAAGTCCCGCCCACATATGTAAAAATTATTTTTACTTTTTGCTATAATAAATATCCCCAAAAATATATATTGTAAAAAATAAAAAAACCATCAGTTTAGGCCGATACGTATTCTACATCTTTTTGGTTCCAAAAAATCGCAAATAGCGTTTAGTGTTTGGTTTTGGCAAAAGTTATAGCGTCTACAAAATATTTTTTTTTTGTTTTAACTAGTTATTGGGGCGATCAGCGATTTTTATCAGTACTGCGACATTATGGCGGACACATCGAACACTTTTTTGGAACCATTGGCATTTTTCTATCGATCAGTGCTGTAAAAATGCATTGCTTACTGTAAAAATGCCACTGGCAGGGAAGGGGTTAACACTAGGTGCGAGGGAGGGGTTAAATATGTTCCCTGGGTGTGTTCTAACTGTAGGGGGGGGGACTGACATGTGTAAATGACAGATCGCTGTTAATGAAGGGGAACTCCAGACCCCCCAAAAAAAAAATAAGGTGGGTTCCCTCCAGGTGCATACCAGGCTCTTAGGCTTGGTCTGGAACATAAGGGGTTAAACCCGCGCAAAAAAAAATAGCGTGTGGTCCCCCCCAAGATCCAAACCAAGCCCTTATCCCAGGCACGCAGTCTGGTCAGACAGGAATGGGGGTGGGGACGAGCGAGCGCCCCCCTTCCTCCTGAGCCATACCAGACCACATGCCCTCAACATGGGGGAGTGTGTGCTGTGGGGGAGGGGGGCACTGCCCCCCCACAGCACTCTTGTCCCCATGTCGATAGGGACAAGAGCCTCTTCCCGACAACCCTGGCCGTTGGTTGTCGGGGTATGCGGGCGGAGGGCTTATCAGAATCTGAGAGACCCCTTTAATAAAGGGGTTCCCAGATTCCGGCCCCCCACCCTATGTGAATGAGTATGGGGTACATTGTACCCCTACCCATTCACCTGGGGAAAAAAATGGAAAAAAATAATACACCACACATAAATAAATTAATTTATTAGTCAGCCGGGGGTCTTCTGCCGGGGCCCCCCACCACCACCCCATTAGGCCCCGGGCTTCGCCATCTTCTGCCGGAACCCCCTTCACCAGTGAGGCTCCTGCCTTTGGGGGAGGGTCCCGGGCTACTACGACGGTTTCTGCGGGGGGGGTGCACTGGCACCCCACCCCCGTCTTCAGCGACGTAATTCACCGGGACCCCCTTCACCAGGGAGGCTCCTGCCTTTGGGGGAGGGTCCCGGGCTTCCACGACGGTTTCTGCGGGGGGGGGGTGCACTGGCACCCCACCCCCGTCTTCAGCGACGTAATTCACCGGGACCCCCTTCACCAGGGAGGCTCCTGCCTTTGGGGGAGGGTCCCGGGCTTGTACGGTGTCTTCCGCCGGAGGGCGCCACTCTCCGGGCTTCTGCGATGCCTTCCGCTTCTGCCTGTCTCCTCCGCGGAGCCCAGGGCTTGTCTCCGCCGTCTTCTCCCTTCTCTTCCATTGGATGTTGACACGACGAGGTCCGGCGCTGGAATGCCGTCTGAGCAGTGGGCATGGACTTATATAGGGCAATGCCACCATGTGACCTCAACCCATGTGACATCACATTCCCATCATGCCCAGGGAATGTGATGTCACATGGGTTGAGGTCACATGGTGGCATTACCCTATATAAGTCCATGCCCGTCGCTGACACTGCATGTCAGCGCGGAACCTCGTCGTGTCAACATCCAATGGAAGAGAAGCAAGAAGACAGCGGAGACAAGCCCTGGGCTCCCGGAGGAGACAGGCAGAAGAAGGAAGAGAGAAGAAAGAAGACGGAAGAAAGCCCTGGCTCCGCGGGGGAGCCAGGCAGAAGAGGGAGCAGAGAAAAGACCGGGGAGTTGGCGCACCCCCGGCAGAAGACCAGGAAGACCGGAACCCTGGCGGAAGGCACCGGAAAGACTGGGGGATAGGCGCCATCCCCCGGCAGAAGACCCCGAAGTCCGGATGCCCCTCCCTAATGAAAAAGAGCTTAAATGGGGTGGGGGCATCCGGCGGAAGGCTCCGGAGAGGACCGAGGGATGGCCCCCTCCCCCGGCAGAAATCACCGAAGCCCAGGGTCCCGGCAGAAGATCGGGAGAGAAGAAACCCCCCCTTCTAAGAGAGCTAAAGAAGAAAGGGGGGGCTCCGGAGCAGATTAATAAAATATTTTATTCTGTGTGGTGTTTTATTTTACTTTACATTTTCCCCCAGGTGAATGGGTAGAGGTACGATGTACCCCATACTCATTCACATAGGGTGGGGGGCCGGCATCTGGGGGCCCCCTTATTAAAGGGAGCTCGCAGATTCCGATTAGCCCCGCCCGCATACCCCGACAACCAATGGCAAGGGTTGTCGGGAAGAGGCTCTTGTCCCTATCGACATGGGGGCAAGAGTGCTGTGGGGTGGGGGGGCAGTGCCCCCCTCCCCCACAGCACACACTCCCCCATGTTGAGGGCATGCGGTCTGGTACGGCTCAGGAGGGGGGGGGCTCGCTCGTCCCCGCCCCTATTCCTGTCCGGGCCAGACTGCATGCTTGGGATGAGGGCTTGGTTTGGATCTGGGGGGGACCCCCGCGCCGAATCGGCGCGGGTTTAACCCCTCATGTTCCGGACCAAGCCTAAGAGCCTAATGTAGCCCTGGAGGGGGACCCGCGCCGATTTCAAGTTTGAAATTTGGCGCGGAGTTCCCCTTCAGGGCTGAAAACAGCTCGGAGATTCCCGTGCGCCGCGTCACGCAGCGCAATCACGGGTACGCCGCTTGGTATTTACCAAGATTTTCACGGCGTACTGACAAGGCGCACGGGAATCCCTGACTTTTCTCTCTGCGCATGCCCAGTATGCAAATGAACCTCCCGAGGTTCAGGCGCACTGTGCAAGCGTACGGGGATCTGTTTTCAAAAAACACTTTCCCTTTCAATTCGGCCCGCCAAACACTTCAAAACACATGTCACTTCACTTCCCCTGCATCCCCCCACCTCCCCCCCCTAATAAACTCCCGCCCGAACCCCCGCAATTTACAGTTTAATGTGCCGTGCGCCAGGTCTGTACTGGTGCACAATGCACCCTCTCCTGGGCGCACGGAGCACATTAGTAACTAGGGAAATACACTGCACTAGCAGCGTATTTCTTTAGTAAATCACCAAACGGCTGCTACTCCTGCTTTTACTCCATGAGTCATGGAGTAAAGGCTTGGTAAATCAGCCCCATGGTCTTGTTGCCACAGAAGTACCAAGTGATCTTTAATTTGCAGACAGCCTTGGAGCGGTGTACATTCTACCCTTTTCCTTTAGTAATCTCTAGCAACCAATCAACAAGCAGAAGTCCTGTGCTGTAACCTCTAGAGAATAAACAGTGAGCCATAATGTGTGCTTTAACCTCTATCATAAGGAGCGATAAGGATACACTGTAACCTCTGGCAACCTATCGCTATAAGCAACGTTAGAAAGGTACCTGCAATGCTTTGATGCGACTTTGATCCAGAGAGTGTAATATTGGATCAAAGCTGCACTCAAAGTCGAATCAAAGTCGCACTCTAAATCGTGCAATTTTGGGGTCGCAATCGTGGAAACGCGACGTGTCATGCGACTATGGCCTCGTACACACGACCGAGGAACTCGACGGGCGAAACACATCGTTTTGCTCGTTGAGTTCCTTGTTAGGCTGTCGAGGAACTCGACGTGACAATTTTCTCCATTCCCGTCGAGGAAAAAGATAACATGCTTTTTTTTTGGCTCGTCGAGTTCCTCGACAGTTTCCTCGTCGAAAAATGTACACACTTGCTGTTTTTTGCCGAGAAACTCGGTCGTGTGTACGAGGCCTATGTGTCAAAAGTCGCATGACAAGTAGGGTGTCCACGTGTCCCGGATTGCCCGGGACTGTCCCATAATTGACATGTCTGTCCCGTGTCCCGGGCACCTTCATTCTGGGACAATACAGTGTCCCGGAATGAAATAGAGGACACAGCCACCACCTACTAACTAGTAACTAAATTTCTAGAACTGGTTGCTAGGGCCGGCGCTGACTGGCATCTTGCAAGCAGTGACAATTTACTCTCAGACAGTGAGACTGGGAGCGAGGCCTGTGCCTAGTGCAGCACTGCTCTTCCCACCCACCTTGGCACCTCCTCCTTCTCCGGCACCCAGCAGCAAGCAGCAGGGACTGGTGTGATCTTTACTCTCCAGATAGTGACGCCATTCCTTTCCTTCTACACACGTGGCTCATGCACCAAGGAGTGACAGCAGCACTGCATCTGGTGGCAGACTATGGGTGGCAACCGGCACTGCATCTGATGGCAAGTGGTACATTCACCTGAAAAATAACCCGCCGCCAAATACCCCATCCACCCCGAGACTACATTACCCCCCACCCCCCCTCATCTTTTTTTGGGGAAGGTGAGAGAGGGTGTGTGTCCCTGAATGGCAGTTTGGAAATGTGGTCACCCTAATGACAAGTCACAGCCCATTGATTTTAATATATGTAATCACACCACAAATGCATGTTAATCTATGTAAATGCGCTGCAAATGCACACAAATACCTGTAAATGCATCACCAACGCACGCAAACACATATAAATGCAAATAAATAAAAAAAATAACAAAAAACACGCTAGAATGCCCTGCAAATGCATGTAAACGCACAAGAGCCTACGATCTGTGCAGAAAATACGCATGTTTGTATGAATGAGGCCTAAAAAAGTACAGCATTCTGCATTTTCCCTACTGGAATGCCCTGCAAATGCATGTAAACACACCACAAATCTATGTGAATGCACAAAAATGCCCTGCAAATCCACATGAATATATGTAAACACACCGCCAATGCATGCAAACGCATATAAATGCAACTTAGTATAACAAATTTATTCAAATTAATTTTAAAAATAACGAAAAATGTACCAGGATGCATTGAAAATGCATGTAAACACACAAGAACCTGTGTTTTGTGCATCAATTTGCATATGCCTGTGTGAATGAAACCTAAAATAAGTACGGCATGCTGCATTTTTCTCACTGGAATGCTCTGCAAATGCATGTCAAAGCACCGCAAATCCATGTGATTGTACGTAAATGCGCTGAAAATACACATGAATACATGTAAACGCACAGCCAATGCACGCAAACACATATACATGGAACTTAGTAAAAAAGGTATTTAAAATAAATACACAAAAAATAACAAAAAACAGGGTTTTTTTTCAGGGGGAACTTGGTGGAACTCAGTTCCACCACCTCTGGCTCAGACTCTATGGTGCCTGCTCACCACAATCACTTGTAAACACAGAAGTCTGCTTTTGTGTTTACAAGTGACAGCTCTGCACTCTGTATGTAATGCAATCCTGGTATTTAATGCCCCTTTAAGACCCTCCTACTGTTTTCGTGAAATTTGACTGAACACACCCACTATTTGATGTGATTTGGAGGGTGTGTGTAGGGGGAGGGGTTTTGTGGGGCCGTGGTTAAAGGAACACTAAAGTGCATTAAGGATGCATTAAGGTGAAAAAACGTTTACCTTTACAACCCCTTTAAGTTCCAGCACCTATTGTTTGAGAAAAAAATTGTATAGAAAAAAAAAACATCACTTTACAATCACTTTAGGTTATGTGCAGTCTGGAGAAAAAAAGATAAAAGAGAGACATAAAATCCACATAAACGCACCGCAAATGCATGCAAACACATATAAATGCGACTTAGACACACACTATTCGATTTTCTGCAGATTTTTGTCTTCAAATTTACCAAAACCATGTAGGTGAAGGTCCTGCCTGATTGCATGCAAATTGAAATTCTCAAAGGGTTTGTAAAGGTAATTTTATTTTTCCCTAAAGCTTCCTTTACCTTAGTGCAGTCCTCCTTCACTTACCTCATCCTTCCATTTTGCTTTTAAATGTCCTTATTTCTTCTGAGAAATCCTCACTTCCTGTTCTTCTGTCTGTAACTCCACACAGTAATGCAAGGCTTTCTCCCTGGTGTGGAGAAAGCCTCTTGAGGGGGGAGGGGACGAGCAGGAGTGTCAGGACACTCTCTACTTTGCAGATATAGAAAGGAGCTGTGTGTTAGTGGGCGTCCTGACACTCCTGCTCGCCCCCTCCCCCCTCAAGAGGCTTTCTCCACACCAGGGAGAAAGCCTCGCATTACGGTGTGGAGTTACAGACAGAAGAACAGGAAGTGAGGATTTCTCAGAAGAAATAAGGACATTTAAAAGCAAAATGGAAGGATGAGGTAAGTGAAGGAGGACTGCACTAAGGTAAAGGAAGCTATTTAGACAAAAATCTTCAGACAATCTAATAGTGTGTATGAGGTTTTAGTAGAAAAAATTAATTCAAATAAATAATAAAAACATTTTTAAAAAATTCACCGCAAACACATGTAAACATGTTGAAAATGCATGCAAATGCACATGCAACAATGTACAGTAAAACCTTGGTTTGAGAGTAACTTGGTTTGAGAGCGTTTTGCAAGACAAGCAAAATGTTTTAATGAATTTTGCCTTGATATATAAGCGATGTCTTGATATAAGAGTAGGGTCATGTCACAGCTGAGTATAAAAAAGAGGGGAGCCTCTAAGTGTAGCAATTTGGTTACATTTAATGTAGATACAACATTTAGCAACTTTTTGCGACACTCATGCCGCGTACAGACGGTCGTTTTTTGTGATACAAAAAAACGACGTTTTATGTGATGAAAAAAACCGATGTTTTTGAAACTTCATTTTTAAAAACGACGTAGCATACACACCATCGTTTTTTCAAAATGCTCTAGCAAAGCGCGGTTACGTTCAGCACATACGAGGGCACTCTGTTCCATTCAAGCTCGCTTCATAGCATGCGCGGGTCTAAAAACGTCGTTTTGCCCACACACTATCGTTTTAAATGACACAAAAAACGACGTTTTGAAAAACGACACAAAAAATTCAAGCATGTTCGATTTTTTTTTGTCGTTTTTCAGAAGACATAAAACAACGTTTTCCCCACACACGGTCATTTTAAATGACGTTTTTTAACCACTTCCCGACCGCCGCATGTATATGTACGTCCACAGAATGGCACGTACAGGCAAATGGGAGTACAGGTACGTCCTTGCCTTTCCGCAGGTCGGGGGTTCCGATCGGGACCCCCCCGCTACATGCGGCGGTCGGGTTCCCACGGGGAGCGATCCGGGACGACGGCGCGGCTATTGGTTTATAGCCGCTCCGTCGCGATCGCTCCCCGGAGCTGAAGAACGGGGAGAGCCGTATGTAAACACGGCTTCCCCGTGCTTCACTGTGGCGGCGCATCGATCGTGTCATCCCCTTTATAGGGGAGACACAATCGATGACATCAGACCTACAGCCACACCCCCCTACTGTTGTAAACACACACTAGGTGAAGCCTAACATGTTCAGCGCCCCCTGTGGTTAACTCCCAAACTGCAACTATCATTTTCACAATAAAGAATGCAATTTAAATGCATTTTTTGCTGTGAAAATGACAATGGTCCCAAAAATGTGTCAAAATGTCCGAAGTGTCCGCCATAATGTCGCAGTCACGAAAAAAATCGCTGATCGCCGCCATTAGTAGTAAAATTTTTTTTTTTATAAAAATGCAATAAAACTATCCCCTATTTTGTAAACGCTATAAATTTTGCGCAAACCAATCGATAAATGCTTATTGCGATTTTTTTTACCAAAAATAGGTAGAAGAATACGTATCGGCCTAAACTGAGGAAAAAAAAAAATTATATATGTTTTTGGGGGATATTTATTATAGCAAAAAGTAAAAAATATTGCATTTTTTTCAAAATTTTCGCTCTATTTTTGTTTATAGCGCAAAAAATAAGTGATCAAATACCACCAAAAGAAATCTCTATTTGTGGGGAAAAAAGGATGCCAATTTTGTTTGGGAGCCACATCGCACGACCGCGCAATTGTCTGTTAAAGCGACGCAGTGCCGAATTTCAAAACCTGGCCTGGGCATTTAGCTGCCTAAAGGTCCGGGGCTTAAGTGGTTAAAACAACGTTTTTTTTTCATTACAAAAAACGACCGTCTGTATGCGGCATTAGAGGCGCCTCTCTTCTCTTTTATACCCTGTAAAAAAAATCTTTGATATACAAGTGCTTTGGATTACAAGCATGTTTCTGGAACGAATTATGCTCGCAAACCAAGGTTTTACTGTATGGGACTGACTGTTGGGATCTATGAGAATTTGCTGCATGGTCCTGCGCAGATCCCCCTGAAATGTGGGTAGATTTGCGTATTTATAAAAGCCGTATCCTACACTGATCTGTTCTCCCACAATAAAAAGGCATCCTAACCCAAGCCCATTGAACTGCACTCCCTCCTCTGCCTATGCAGCAGGTTGATTGCTGAATGTCAGCAGTGTTCTCCATCCTGATGGTGTCAGTCTCAGGGTAGATATGCAGAGAGAAGAGAACTGGGGAGAGGCGGGGTTACAGCTGGGAAATACACTGAACTTATAAAGGGCACACCAGCGTAGCAGCAGGGAGAGGGAAAAAAAAAAAAAAAAACTCAGAGGGTTGGGTAGACATCCAATACTATTATCACACTCAGTGCCTGGGCTGCCGCAGACACTATTACATAGGGGGTAGAGTAGGGTGACAACAAGAAAACAAAGTCTACAGAGAGGACATCCAGCTGTGTCACTGTGTCCAGAAGGGACCATCCTTGCCTTCTGGCTGGAAGCTACATATTCCTACACTCCTGTAGAATAGGCTGTACCTGCCACCTTATACATTTATCAGCGGACAAGCTTACATCATAAGGACGCTCTATGACCCCACTACTTTCCTGCCTTGACTAGTTCAGCTACTTGACATTTGGTGAATTTGTTATCCCAGTAAGGGTACCGTCATCGCATACGATCAGGTAAGAAAATCCGTTTTGTGTACACTTTGGGGGTTATTTATGAAAGGCAAATCCACTTTGCGCTACAAGCGCAAACTACAAAGTACACTTGAAATTGCACTGAAAGTGCACTTGGAAGTGCAGTCGCTGTAGACTGAGGGGAAGATCTGAAATGAGGGGAAGCTCTGCTGATTTTATTATCCAATCACGTGCAAGCTGAAATGCTGTTTTTTATTTTCCTTGCATGTCCCCCTCGGATCTACAGCGACTGCACTTCCAAGTGCACTTTCAGTGCAATTTCAAGTGCACTTTGTAGTTTGCACTTCTAGTGCAAAGTGGATTTGCCTTTAGTAAATAACCCCCTATGCTTTGCAAAGTTTCTATACTACTTCTATGACTACTGTAGTAGAATTCTGACATGACGGCTGTTAACGAGCCTTTATTCGTGATTACTGTCAATCAAAGTCACCTGATCTGCTTATACGAGATTGTAGTTGGAATATTGTGTAAGAAAAATGGGAGAACTTTTCCCCAGGTCACGCCTATAGCTATTAGCACACACAAGTAAATGTGTAACAAAGCCGTATAAAGATAATCGCCGATGTGCAAAGTGCAATATCCCACAGCAACGTTGCTTTCCCTGGACTCCAGGATTCATTCTGATTGGCTACTAGGGAATAACGCACACCGCGCATTGGGTATTCCTACTTGCCGATTTAATAAGGAGAAATATAAAGAAAATGCTGAGCGCGTTTTGCGTATTTATATAGAAATATTTTGCTGTGCCCTGTTTAAGGTGGTGTCATAAGAAGAAGGTCAACTATATAGAGTGAAGGTAATCATTTCAAAACCTCTCTCCAGAACATCATAAAAAAGTACACCGTTCCACAAAGCTTTTAGCAGCGTAAAAATAATGGGACTGGCCAGTGGTAACATAAAGAAACTCAATACAACAGAGATAACAAAAGGGTAATTCAGCAAAAAGCACAATCCATGTGACTGTTATATTACCACATCATAGTTGCTCATTTTGTACGCTCATTTTATTAAGATCAAACACATTGGGGGTTATTTACGAAAGGCAAATCCACTTTGCACTACAAGTGCAAACTACAAGTGCAAAGTGCAGTTGAAATTGCACTGAAAGTGCACTTGGAAGTGCAGTCGCTGTAGATCCGAGGGGGACAGGCAAGGAAAATAAAAAACAGCATGTTAGCTTGCACATGATTGGATAATAAAATCAGCAGAGCTTCCCCTCGTTTCAGATCTACCCCTCAGATTTACAGCGACTGCACTTCCAAGTGCACGTTCAGTGCAATTTCAAGTGCACTTTGCACTTGTAGTTTGAACTTGTAGTGCAAAGTGGATTTTCCTTTCGTAAATAACCCCCTTGGTGTTGTTTTTTGAATGCCTTCGTAGGTAAGGCTTCATTTCCATGGACGTTTTTACAGCCACTTTCTTTAGCCTTTTTTACAGCTTAAAAATGCCTGTCCATGTTTTTTTTTTTTTTTTTTATTATTATTATTATTATTATTATTTTTGGAGCTGGAGCCGTTTTTAAGCTGCAAAAAAAAACCAGGACCTGTGCGTTCTGAAGCTCCAGAGTAAAACTGTAAAAACGCCAGATGTTAAAAACGCTCAAAAACGCTACCGCTGCGTTTTTGAGCGTTTTTGTGCGTTTTTGAGCGTTTTTAACATCTGGCGTTTTTACAGTTCTACTCTGGAGCTTCAGAACGCACTGGTCCTGTTTTTTTTTTGCAGCTTAAAAACGGCTCAGCCATCTACAGCTCAAAAACGTCATGGTGGGCATGAGGCCATAGACTAACATGGAGAGCTGTTTTTAAGCTGCAAAAAAAACGCTCAGAAAAGTGGCTGTAAAAACGTCCATGGAAATGAAGCATAATACTTCACCAACATTATTATAACATTGCATTCTAATTGATGCAAAAGCAGTAAAAAGCCCCAAAAAAAACAAAAAATGTCATACATTGTAGTTTACCAATCTTTAAATGTGGCGGCTGCATTTGTTTTCTTTTTTAGGCTGGCCATACATTATACAATTTTCCTTTAGATTTACCAAAACCATATCATACGAAGTCAAACCTAAACACCTTCAATTTGTATGCAATTAGGCAAGTCCTTGCACTACATCGTTGAAGGTAAATCTAAAGGAAATTAAACACAAAAATTGTATAATGTGACTTTTTTTTCTTTTTTTTTTTAGCTGGTGATTGGCTAGCAACACACATACATTATACACATTTTTTTTTTTTTTTTTGTACAATCTTCCTTTAGATTTATCAAAACCATATAATATGAGGTCAAACCTAAACACTTTGGCCCAGATCCACGTACCTCGGCGCATCTGTAAGTCCGGCGTAGCGTAGCTCAGATACACTACGCCGCCGTAACTTACAGCTTATTTTCCGTATCCACAGAGAATTTGCGCCGTAAGTTACGGCGGCGTAGTGTAACTGTGTCGGCGTAAGGGCGCGCAATTCAAATGGATGAGATGGGGGCGTGTTTTATGGTAATTCCTATTGATCCCACGTAATCAACGTTTTTTTTTAATGGCGCATGCGCCGTCCGTGGGGGTATCCCAGTGCGCATGCTCGAAATTAACCCGCAACAAGCCAATGCTTTCGACGTGAACGTAATTCTATGCAAAGCCCTATTCGCGAACGTTTTACGCAAGCAACGGAAAACTCTACGCTGGCCCGACGTCCATACTTAACATTGCGTACGCCTCATAGACCCAGGGGTAACGTTACACCGAAAAAAGCCTTACGGAAACGACATAAAAAAATGCGCCGGCCGGAACATACGTTTGTGGATCGCCGTATCGAGCTCATTTGCATACTCCAAGTGGAAATCAACGGAAGCGCCACCTAGCGGCCAGTGTAAATATGCACCTAAGGTCCGACGGCGTACTCCAGTACGCCAGTCAGATCAAACCCACATTTAGTCGTATCTTGTTTTGTGGATACAAAACAAAGATACGATGGGGCATCGTAGAAATTACGTGGCGTATCAATAGATACGCCAGCGTAATTTCTTTGTGGATCTGGGCCTTTCAATTTATATGTAGTCAGATCCTTGCATTACATAACTGAAGGTAAATCTAAAATAAATTGAATAAGAAAATTGTATAATGTATGTCCAGCTTTAGGGTGTCTCCACTCTGGATAGAAAAGCAACAGAAACGCATTTAGACAGCAGCATCATCAACCTGGAGAGCTTTATTGGCACTAGCAGATTAGGTAGACTCGACAAATTATTGTCAAACTCCCAGCTAACACTTTTTAAGCTGTTATAGCAACAGTTTATTTTACTTTTGGGTAAATGAATAACAGCTGATAATTGTAAGCACCCCTGTCAGTGTGTAAATGGTTTGGCTCAACCCTCTAACTGCCACTTTTTGCCGGACAGCTTGGTCTGTTAAAGGAAGTTAAAAAAAATACAGACTTGCTGGCAGGATCACCTTTATTTTTACCAGGTAAGAATAGAGGGAAAAAGCCTAATGAAGAAAAAACAATTAAGAATTGGTAAGCTGCAATATACATTTTTTTGTCTTTCGGTTTAATACGGTGGGGTTGTAGGAGGTGTCTCCTGAGAAGAGCAGAAAATTAGATGTTTAAGCTGGAGATAAAATAGTGCTTCTCTTAAAAAATATTGATTAATGAGAAAATGACTGGGCCAGATTCACAAAAGAGATACGACGGCGTATCTCTGTTTGTATCTATGCGTCTGATTCATAGAATCAGTTACACATAGATATCCATAAGATCCGACAGGTGTAATTGTTTTACACTGTCGGATCTTAGGATGCAGTACCGCGGCCGCCGCTGGGGGGAGTTCGCGTTGTAAACCAGCGTCGGGTATGCAAATTAGGAGTTACGGCGATTCACAACGGATTTTCGCGTTCGCTACGTCGCCGCTAGTCTAGTTTCCCGTCGCAAAGTTAGTCGTTATTTGACCTGCCTTAACTTTACACAGCAATCGTATTGCTGAATAAAGTATGGGCGTCGAAATTTCAAAATGAACGTCGTTTGCGCAAGCTGTCCAGGAATACAGAATTACGCTACGCGCGTCGCCATTCGAAAAAATGACGTCACTGCGCGCAAAGCACGACGGGAATTGCGAAACGGAGCATGCGCAGTAGGTCCGGCGCGGGAGCGCGCCTAATTTAAATGGCACACGCCCATTTGAATTGGCCCGCCTTGCGCCGGACGTATTTACGATACACCGCCGCAAGTTTCCAGGTAAGTGCTTTGTGGATCGGGCACTAAAACTGGAAACTTGCGGCGGTGTAACGTAAACGGGTTACGTTACACGGCCGCAAATGTATGTGAATCTGGCCCTATATGCCTATGCGATATTTATGTAAAACATCTTCATGAGAACATTACCAGAGGGACAAACAGGGGAAATCCCAGTAGATGTATTTTGAATTGTATATCTTACTAAGATATTTTGCCAGGCTGTTATTTTAATGTGATAATCATCTGATAAATGTGAGGGGGAAAAAAAGCAGTGTATACTGGCAGTTGCTTACTGTTTTGTGCTAAAAAAAGAAAAAAATCCATTATATAAATAAAAGCCATTCTCAACTGGGGCTCTATGGAACCCTAGGATCCCTCCAGAGGTTGACAGGGGTCCCTTATGTAATGACTAATTGACCTCCCACCTGATAGTGTCTGCATAGTTATGGGACCATTGGCATGATATTAATCATCTTTTTAGCTGTCTGTAAGGTTGGCAATCTGACCATCACTGAAAAGAAGGTATTATTCTCACTGACCACCAATGTAAGAAGCATTCTTCTCACTGACCACCAATGTAAGAAGCATTCTTCACACTGACCACCAATGTAGGGGTCATTCTTCCCACTGACCACCAATGTAAGGAACATTCTTCCCACTGATCACCAATGTAAGGAGCATTCTTCTCACTGACCACCAATGTAAGGGACATTCTTCCCACTGACCACCAATGTAAGGACCATTCTTCCCAATGACCACCAATGTAAGGAGCATTCTTCCCACTGACCACCAATGTAAGGAGCATTCTTCTCACTGACCACCAATGTAAGGAGCATTCTTCTCACTGACCACCAATGTAAGGAGCATTCTTCCCACTGACCACCAATGTAAAAAGCATTCTTCTCACTGATCACCAATGTAAGGGGCATTCTTCCCACTCACCACCAATGTAAAAAGCATTCTTCTCACTGACCACCAATGTAAGGAACATTCTTCCCACTGACCACCAATGTAAGGAGCATTCTTCCCACTGACCACTAATGTAAGGGGAATTCTTCCCACTGACTGCCAATGTAAGGTAAGGTGACCAGATTTTTAAAATGAAATCCGGGGATTGCCGCCATTACTAGTACTAGCGGCAATCAGCGGCTCTCTGTCCATCGTTGCCGCTGCCCGCCTCACAGCCTGTCAAGTGTCATTTTCCGGGCCCCCGGCTACTACTGGGTGGGAAGCAGAGGAAGATCATTTCACCAGGGAAGGCAAGGAGATAAGCATTCAGACGGCTGGCCGGGACTTGAACCAAGGCAGAAGAAAATGCGAGCGGAGCTGAATGGGCATGCGCCCGAAACTGAAGAAATATTCCCTCCGCTCCGACCAGCACATGATCATCAGAAAGGGGCACAGAAAAAAAATACACGCACCTAATCTAGTAGGAGGGGCGGAGCGAGGGGTGTGTAATTCAGATTTTTGTTTTGTATTCTACAATGACTGTCTTTGAAGTTTCCCCAGCCCCTGTTCAAATCCAATCTGGGGACAAAACCGGGGACACACTTGGTCCACAGACAGTTTCCTTAATCCGGGGACTGTCCCCGGAAACCAGGGATGTCTGGTTACCCTAATATAAGGAGCATTCCTTCCACTGACCACCAATTAAAGGGTGGCATTCTTCCCACTGACCATCAATGTAAGGGTGGCATTCTTCCCACTGACCATCAATGTAAGGGTGGCATTCTTCCCACTGACCACCAATGTAAGGGTGGCATTCTTCCCACTGACCACCAATTTAAGTGGCATACTCTTCCCATGGACCACTAGTGTGAGGCCTCGTACACACGGCCGAGTTTCTCGGCAAAAAACAGCAAGAAGCTTGCTGTTTTGTTTTTTTTTGCCGAGGAAACCGGTCGTGTGTACACTTTTCAACGAGGAAACCGCTGAGGATCTCGTCGGGCCAAAAAGAAAGCATGTCTTCTTTTTCCTCGACGGCAATGGGAAAATTTGGCTCGCCGAGATCCTCGGCGGCTTCACAAGGAACTCGACGAGCAAAACGATGTGTTTCGCCCGTCGAGTTCCTCGGACGTGTGTACGAGGCTTTAGGAGCGTTCTTACAACTGATCAACAATGTAAGGAGCATTCTTCTCACTGACCATTAATGTAAGTGGCATACTCTTTCCATGGACCACCAGTGTAAGGAGCATTCTTCCCACTGACCACCAATGTAAGGGTCTTTCTTCCCACTGATCACCAATGTAAGGAGCAATCTTCCCACTGACCACCAATGTAAGGAGCAATCTTCCCACTGACCACCAATGTAAAGAGTATTCTTACCACTGACCACCGATGTAAGGGTGATATTCTTACCACTGACCATCAACGAAAGGAGCATTCTTCCCACTGACCATTAATGTTAGGAGTGGGAAAGTGTTGCAGAAAAATACTCATCCATTCCCACAATGTTCTTAAGCCTCGTACACAGTGGCGTCACTAGGGTTGGTGTCACCTGGTGCGGTAAAATATGGTGTCACCCCCCCCCCCCCCCCAATAAAAAAATTCAAATATTTTTTACCCTACTGTTTGCTCTCTGTTCTCCTTTCTTCCCCTTTTCTCTCTCTCCCTATCCATCTTTCTTGTTCGTTCTATCCCTTCTTCTTTCTCTCCATTTTTTGTCCCCTCCCCCCACCTCTCTTTCTCCAGAACCGGAATTCACATCTCAGGAGCCTATAGGCCAGGGGCGTACCTAGAGCATTTGGCACCCGGGGCGGATCCAATATCTGGCACCCCCCCCCCCACGTTAAAATGTAAAAACACCCCACTGTGCCCCCTGCATACCTCTGCATCCTTCAATATCTTTTTGTTACTACTGTGTACCCCTCTCCACAACTGCACCTCTGGACCCCTTTACATTACACAGCACCCTGCACCTCTGGACCCCTTTACATTACACAGCACCCTGCATCACTGGACCACTTTACATTGCACAGCACCCTGCATCACTGGACCCCTTTACATTACACAGCCCCCTGCATCACTGGACCCCTTTTACATTACACAGCCACCTGCACCTCTGGACCCCTTTACATTACACAGCACCCTGCATCACTGCACCCCTTTTACATTACACAGCATCCTGCATCACTGGCCCCCTTTACATCTCATAGCCCCCTGCACCTCTGGACCCTTTTACATTACACAACACCCTGCATCACTGCACCCCTTTTACATTACACAGCACCCTGCATCACTGGACCCCTTTACATTACACAGCACCCTGCATCACTGCACCCCTTTTACATTACACAGCCGCCTGCACCTCTGCACCCCTTTACATCACATAGCCCCCTGCACCTCTGGACCCTTTTACACTACACAGCCCTCTGCACCCCTTTACATTACACAGCACCCTGCACCTCTGGACCCTTTTACATTACACAGCCACCTGCACCTCTGGACCCCTTTACATTACACAGCACCCTGCATCACTGCACCCCTTTTACATTACACAGCACCCTGCACCTCTGGACCCTTTTACATTACACAGCCACCTGCACCTCTGGACCCCATTACATTACACAGCACCCTGCATCACTGCACCCCTTTTACATTACACAGCACCCTGCATCACTGGCCCCCTTTACATCTCATAGCCCCCTGCACCTCTGGACCCTTTTACATTACACAACACCCTGCATCACTGCACCCCTTTTACATTACACAGCCACCTGCACCTCTGGTCATGTCAGCTAAAAAAAAAAAAAATTTTTTTTTTTTTTTTTTTTTTTTAAATCGGGATGGTGTCACCCCTCTAGTGGGTGTCACCAGGTGCGGCCCGCACCCCCCACACCCCCTAGCAACGCCACTGCTCGTACACACGACCGAGGAAACCGGTCGTGTGTACATTTTCATCAAGGAAACTGTCGAGAAACTCGACGAGCCAAAAAGAGAGCAAGTTCTCTATTTCCTTGACGGTAATGGAGAAACTTGGCTTGTCGAGTTCCTCGACAGCCTAACAAGGAACTCGACGAGGAAAACGATGTGTTTCGCCCGTCGAGTTCCTTGGTCGTGTGTATGAAGCTTCAAGATATATACATTTAGAGCAAGCAAATGAACTGATGATCCAGCTGTCTAGAGTTAAAGTAGTGCTGTACGGTGGCCAAGGGTCGCCAGCTTTTGCCATAATGTGCAAGCGTGCAAAATTGTGTCAGACCCACCTCTGTGTTTGCCCTCTTCCTGTGCTGACAGCCACTGTTTAATCCACATCCATTCACTGAGTTCTGGGGGAAAATCCTTTGCAACGTGCAACTTCTCTGGCAAAGTGAACAGCCTACTTGTCTTTAGTAAATCAACCACAGTATCTTTTGGTAAAGTGGACCCCGGTGTAGGAATATGAAAACAAGGGACACAGTTTATGTTGGGGTTAGTGATAGCATTAGGTTTACAGGGAGGATTAAGGCCTATTCACACCAGGACTGTCTGTGGTGAGTTTAATGCATGGGAGTTAAAGTGGTTGTAAACCCACTTTTTTTACTTTTGCCTACAGGTAAGCCTATAATAAGGCTTACCTGTAGGTATAAAGAATGTCTCCTAAACCTATATGGTTTAGGAGATATTCCCCTCGCAATGCGCCGCTGATTGCAGCGGCGCTTGCGCAGGGGGGATCGTCGGCCCCGCCGACCCATGCCGGAAAGGAAATCTCCCGCACGCATGCGCGGGAGTGACGTCATCGCCGCTCCAGCCAATCACATCGCTGGAGCGGCGATACCCGGAAGCATGCGCAGGGGGGATCGTCGGCCCCGCCGACCCATGCCGGAAAGGAAATCTCCCGCGCGCATGCGTGGGAGTGACGTCATTGCCGCTCCAGCCATTCACAGCGCTGGAGCGGCGATACCCGGAAGACACGCTCGGCTCGGCTTGCCGTGGACCAGGTAAGTTCCCTACCTCGTTCCGAGGTAAGTATTTCATAATGAGCTAATATGCGGTGCATACTAGCTCATTATGTCTTTTTCCTTGCAGGTGTAAAAAAATAAATAAAAATGATATGCGGGTTTACAACCGCTTTAACATTCTTGGCGTTAAGGTAGTCCATCTGAATGAGCTGCCTAACACAAAAATAGGGTGTGCAGCATTTTGCTAGCTCAGTGCACAACATGCATTAAAGTGAATTACAATGAGTAGTGGGACAATGCAATGCAGGTGTGTTGGCAAAGCTTTGGGTTGTCAATGACATTCTTTTTTTTTTTTTTTTTTAACAATAGATTTTTATTGAAAGTATTTACTTAACAGTACAGATTAAAATTGTCATATTAATCCTTAGTAACCAACCGAGTTACCTTGGTTCAAAAGATTGTTCTTATAACAATACAATACTTGGTAGCCTGTTCCAGCCTACCCCTATTGGGTTCAATCTGTAGGCATGAATAGGCCTCCAATTGAGTTTACTATTTGTATATATAAAATCATAAAGAAAACATAACATATATATATATATATATATATATATATATATATATATATATATATATGTACGTATGTAAAGGAAAAAAATATCTATATATATTTATATATAGATAATTAAATTAAATTAACTTAACAAAACTTGCTACATAGATCAATAAAGTAGGTCCAAGATAATACATTACATCTGGGGTAAGCATATATATGACTTTGGTGTATTTCAAACTTGACGATAGATTAAAGCGGAGGTTCACCCAAATATCCACTTTTTCACATTAGCTCCAGCATACTGCTAACATCTGCAGTATGCTGTTTTTTTTTTGTAATTACCGTTATATGAGCCCTTGTTTACCGGCTCCGAGCAGGGAAATCCTGCGGGGAATGGGCATTTCTAAGCGAAGAGGAGTTGATGGACGGCTGCTAAGGCACGTCACGCCTTCCGAAAATACACAAAGTCACACTCGGGCGTTTACGGCGCCTGCGCCTGCCGTGTAGAGCTGACTGCGCAGGCGCCGTAAACACCCGAGTGTGACTTCGGGTATTTCCGGAAGGCATGACGCGCTTTAGCAGCCCGTCAATCAACTCCTCTTTGCTTAGGAACGCCTATACCCGGAAGTAATCCCCCGCTCGGAGCCGGATAACAAGGGCTCGTATAACGATAAGTACAAAAAAAAAAAAAAAGAAACAGCATACTGCAGATGTTAGCAGTATGCTGGAGGCATATAGCTAATGTCAGAATGTTTATTTTTGGGTGAACCCCCGCTTTAAATATTACACTCTTTTAAATATTTGGATGCTGTAGGATGGGTGATCCAAGCAAACCATTTCTTTCTGAATGTAGTAGTGAAGTAATTTTTATAAGCCAGCATTAATTCGTGTTGGGCCTGTATATTGATTCTAGCTATAACTGTCGATAAGTTGGGCGTGTCCTTGGATTTCCACAGGCTGGTTATAGTGAGTCTTGCTGCTACTAGTGTGTGACAATGACAGTTTTGAATGTTCACCAACACATATAGAATGCGTTACCTCATGCAGTACTATGGGTTCGAAAAAAAAATATGTAAAAAAAAGTGTAAAAAATAAATAAGTAAAGTAAAAAATAAATGATAAAAAAAAAAATTAAAACGCCCCTGTCCCCGGTAGCTCACGCTCAGAAGCGAACGCACACATAAGTCCGTCCCATGTATGTAAACATCATTCAAACCACACATGTGAGGTGTCGCTGCGTGCGTTAGAGCGTGTCCAACAAGTCTAGCACTAGACCTCCTTTGTAACTCTAAACTGTTAACCTGTAAAAAATTTAAAGCGTCTATGGAGATTTTTAAGTAACGAAGGCGCCATTCCATGAGTGTGCGCAATTTTAAAGCATGACATGTTAGGTATCTATTTACTCGGCGTAACATCATCTTTCATATTTTACAAAAAAATTGGGCTAACTTTACTGTTTTGTTATTTGTTTACAAAAAAAGGCGTTTGAAAGATTATTGCGCAAATACCGTGCAAGCTAAAAAGTTGCACCCCATTTTATTCCCTAGGGTGTCTGCTAAAAAAACATATATAATGTTTGGGGGTTCTGAGTAATTTTCTAGCAAAAGAATGATGATTTGTACATGTAGGAGAGAAGTGCCAGAATAGGCCCGGTATGGAGGTGGGTATAAAAGCCCGGTATTGAAGTGGTTAAAGGAAAATTGGGCTGTTCATTTTGCAAGGGAAGTTTGCCCAGAGCTTATTCAATATGGTGAAATATCAATTTGCAAAGAATACTCAATCACATGCAAATAAAATATCTCTGGGAAGTGCAACTTCCCTTGCCAAATGAACAGTCCATTTGCCTTAAGTAAATCAACTCCAAAGTGTCTAAAACTGCATCTATATTTCCTTAATTTACATGTTATTTTTTAATAAAGCTAATAATCATAAATCAGCTGGTACTGCTCTAGTACTCACAGGAATGAGTGAACCAATTTTTACAAGCTCATGGCTTTACTTAATGCAGATACATGCAGAGCATGGGGTATCCAAGCCATGTGGTTTCTGATACATCTGCTTCCATTTGTGCATTTGGTCTGATACTGACAGGCTTTTCAATCAGACCTAGCATTCTCTCTACCAAGTTTGTTACTCTACTGCAGTTAGTGTTCTCAACGCCCTATTTATAATGGAGAGCAGACACTCTGTAGGACACCATAGTCATTCTCAACCAGGGTTCTTCCAGAGGTTGCTAGGGGTTCTTTGAGTTATGGCAAATTGACCTCTTACTCTATGATGTCTGCATCGCTCCAGGGCCAATGGCAATTTAGCAAAGTCTGTGGCATTACACTTTTGATCTTATATCTGAGGGTGGGTAAGGGGGCATTCTTTCTACTATCCACCAATGTAAGGGGCATTTTTCTCACTGACCCCCTATGTGAGGCATTTGACAGGCAAACAGTTTTAGAGGAGTACCCTGAGATCAGGGCTCAAGTCCTGTGGGAACGCGTGTTCCACAGCAGGGAACGCGTGTTTCACAGCAGGAACTCAGTTCCCTTTGCAGGACTAGAGCAGCCGAGCCGCCCGAGCCAATCCTTCCCTAAGCGGCGATGCCCAGCTCGAGTCACTGTCAGGGGCAGGCGAACCTTAGTAATCCTTCATGTTACTGGCCGCTTCCTGTATATGGATTCATCGGGTAGTGTCACTTCCTGGATGCCGCAATGTCTCCTGGGAGCTTTTGTCATTGTTCCCAGGAGACATTGCAGAGGTCTGCCGCGAGTTATCGCGGGATTTAGAAAAAAAACATGCGGTTTAGTAGTTATGCATATAAGCGTATCATTTTTTTTTTTTTTTGGTGGGGTAGTGGATCCTGGGTGGGAGTTCCCACACTTTTTTCCCCAGGACTTGACCCCTGTCTGAGATCTTATTTTAAGGGATCCTCTAGAGAAAATGGTTGGGAAAGGCTGCCATAATGTGTTTTCCTTGACAAGTTATTCATAAAAAGCAAAGTGTGGTGTGTAACAGAAATGCAGAACACTCAACAAGAGGAAGAGAACTTGGTTTTGTGACTTGTCTCTCCTGCTTTGTTCTTCCCATGGATTAAAACAAATTAGACTTTCCTTACTTTGCAGTGATGAAGCAACGGAGTGGAGGAAACATTTGTAAAGCACACTGACACTTTAATCACTTGGCCACTGGGCACTTATACCCCTTTCCTAACCAGCTTTCAGTGCTCTCACATTTTGAATGACAATTTCTCAGACATGCAACATTGTAACCATATGACATTTTTGTCCTTTTTTCGCAACAAATAGAGCTTTCTTTTGGTGGTATTTAATCACCACTGGATTTTTTATTTTTTGCGCTATAAATGAAAAAATACCAACATTTTTTTAAAAAAAAAAATGCATTTGTCTTAGTTTCTGTGATTAAATGCTGTAAATTTTGGCCAAAATATATACTGCTACATATCTTTGGTAAAATAAGAAAAATCAGTGTAAAATATTTTGGTCTTTTTGAAAGTTATAGAGTCTACAAGATATGGTGTCAATCACTGAAAATTCATCACACCTGATGTACTGATGGTCTATCTTGAGACACTAAAGCCCTGTACACACGATCCTGAAATTCTGATGAAAAATACTGCTTTCGAAACAATCGTACGATAATCGGATCCTAAGTACAGAGCATTCGAGAGCTGATTACGACCATTCAACTGATATTATCAGATTGGACAAGCAAGAAAATGTTTCTTGTATAATACCAAATCTTACTATTTTGGTTTAATCAGTACAGTTGTTATTTGAAAATACAATAGAAGTACATTATAACACATGACATCACTTTTGAATTTTCGTAACTTTAGTAAACTCTTCATGTTTGATATACGACTAGCATGCAATAAAAAATGGATGATCTGTCGTCTGATTTTCAGATTGTGTGTATGAGGCTTAATAAGCAAATACCCCCCAAATGACCCATTTTTAGAAAGTAGACATTCAAAGGTCTTTAGTAAGAGGCATGGTAGGTTTTTTGAAGTTGTATTTTTTTTCTCACAATTCTTTGTAAAATTAATATTCTTTTCACAAAATTGTCATATTAACAGGTTATTTCTTACATGGCATATGTATACTTGCAACTACACCCAAAAACACATTCTGCTATTCATCCTGAGTATGGTGATACCACATGTGTGAGCATTTTTTCCAGTCTAGCCACATTCAGAGGCCCAACATGCAGGGAGCACCATCAGGTGTTCTAGAGACATAAATGACACATTTCATTTCTTGACTACCTCTAATGCCACGTACAGACGGTCGTTTTTTGTGATGAAAAAAAATGACGTTTTTGAAAACGTCATTTAAAATGACCGTGTGTGGGGAAAACTTTGTTTTATGTCTTCTGAAAAACGACAAAAAAAAAATTCGAACATGCTCGAATTTTTTGTGTCGTTTTTCAAAACGTCGTTTTTTGTGTCAATGAAAACGATAGTGTGTGGGCAAAACGACGTTTCAAAACAACGTTTTTAAACCCGCGCATGCTCAGAAGCAAGTTATGAAGCTAGCTTCAATGGAAAAGAGTGCCGTCATACATGCTGAACGTAACCGCGCTTTGCTAGAGCATTTTAAAAAACTGATGGTGTGTAGGCAACATCGTTTTTGAAAATGAAGTTTCAAAAACGTCATTTTATTTCATGATTCAAAACGTTGTTTTTTTTTATCACAAAAAACGACTGTCTGTACACGGCATTAAGCTTTTGAAGGCCCGGAGCACCAGAAAATGGAAACATCCCCAAAAAAATTACCCCATTTTGGAAAGCAAACACCCCAACACATAATCTAGGAGGCATAATGAGTCTTTTGAACATGTCATTTTTGTCCACAAGTTTTTGGAAAATGTGGAAATAAAATGAAAACGCATTTTCTTTTACACAGTTGTCAATTTCTAACACATAGCATGTACAAAGCAAAAATGACACCCCAAAATACATTCTACTACTCCTCCTGAGTATGGCGATACCACATGTATGAAACTTTTACATAGCTTGGCCGCATACAGACCCAACATGCAGGGAGCACCTTCAGGTGTTCTAGAGACATAAATGACACATCTAATTTCCTGACTACCCATTACCTATTACCAGTGACCTACTTGGTCCTCACCTCATTAACTTGTTTAACACCTTCTTGACCCCTCTATAGCCGAAAGGCAGCTACAGTGATAATCTCCAGCTCTGGGAGGAGGTCCATGCATCCTCATCAGTGAAGAAGAAAAATTACTTTTTGCACAATTGCAAAAACAGAACTAAGAAAAAACTTTTTTTCCAAAATGTTCTGTATTTTTTCATTTGTTTAGCAAACAAACAAAAAAAAATCAGTAGTGATAAAATATCACCAAAGAAAATTTCTATCTGTCTCAAAGAAATTATGAAAATTTAATTTGGGTATAGTGTTGCATGACTGCACAATTGTCATTCAAACTGTGACAGCACTGAAGTCTGAAAATTGGCCTGGGCAGTAAGAGGATGAAAGTGCCCGGTATTGAAGTGGTTCATTTTCTTAAAAAGGTGAAATCTATTGCCACCCCTCTCGCCCCTCCTCCTTGTCTATAAATACAGTCCTGATCAAAAGTTTAAGACCACTTGAAAAATGGCAAAAAATCATATTTTACATTGTTGGATCTTAACAAGGTTCCAAGTAGAGCTTCAACATGCACCAAGAAGAAATGAGAGTGAGACAACAATTTTTTTGAGCATTCAATTAATTGAAAACAACGAATAAACTGAAACAGTCTTTTTTTTTTTAGCTGATCAAAAGTTTAGGACCACACCTCCAAAAAAAAACTAAAGCCCCCCCAAAACAGAAATCCAACTTCCAAACATGAACTCAGTAATGAGTAGCTCCGCCGTTATTGTTTCGGCATGCTTGATGTAAGGTGAGTGGGAACATTTCTCCAAGTGGTGAAGACAGCCGCACGAAGGCCATCTACTGTCTGGAACTGTTGTCCATTTTTGTAAACTTCCCTTGCCATCCATCCCCAAAGGTTCTCAATTGGATTTAGATCAGGGGAACACGCAGGATGGGCCAAAAGAGTGATGTTATTCTCCTGGAAGAAGTCCCTTGTCCTGCGGGCATTGTGTACTGTAGCGTTGTCCTGTTGAAAAACCCAGTCGTTACCACACAGACGAGGGCCCTACGTCATGAGGAATGCTCTCTGCAACATCTGGACATAGCCAGCGGCCATTTGACGCCCCTGCACTTGCTGAAGCTCCATTGTTCCACTGAAGGAAAAGCACCCCAGACCATTATGGCGCCCCTCCACTGAGGCGCGTAGAAAACATCTCAGGTGGCATCTGCTTGTCATGCCAGTAACGTTGGAAACCATCAGGACCATCAAGGTTACATTTTTTCTCATCACAGAATAAAACTTTCTTCCACCTTTGAATGTCCCATGTTTGGTGCTCTCTTGCAAAGTCCAAACGAGCAGTTCTGTGGCGTTCAAGGAGACAAGGTTTTTGAAGACGTTTTTTGTTTTTGAAGCCCTTCAGTCTCAGATGCCGTCTGATGGTTATGGGGCTGCAGTCAGCACCAGTAAGGGCCTTAATTTGGGTCGAGGATCGTCCAGTGTCTTGATGAGAGACCCTGCTTGTGCAGTTCAGCAACTAGACCACGTTCAAAAAGGGAGAGTTTTTTTGCCTTTGCCATCACAACGTGTGACTACCTGACAGAGAATGACAATGAATCCACATCTTTGCACAGATTTGGCCTTTTAAAGGCATGTGGTCCTAAACGTTTGATCAGCTGAAAAACTGCTGTTTCAGTTTATTCGTTATTTTCAATTAATTGAATGCTCAAAAAATGTTTTGTCTCACTCTCATTTCTTCTTGTTGCATGTTGAAGCTCTACTTGGAACCTTAAGATCCAACAATGTAAAATATGATTTTTTTGCCATTTACCATTTTTCAAGTGGTCTTAAACTTTTGATCAAGACTGTATTGCAATGCTTCCAAAACCTAAAAAAGACCCTTCCGATATCATCGACTACCGCCTTATCTCTTTACTTAAATCACTAGTGAAAACGGGAAACTTGTCCCAAATGCTTTCTCCCTACCCTAATCCATAGTATTCAGTTTGGGCTCACTCCTTCCCCTCAGGCCAGTGATAATGTTAGCTAAATCACCCACCTGATCCATCTAAAGCATGGGTGCTCAACCTGTGGCTCTCCAGCTGTTGCAGAACTTCAAGTCCCATCATGCCTCTGCCTTTGGGAGTCATGCTTGTAACAGTCAGTAGCTTGCAATGCCTCATGGGAATTGTAGTTCTGAAACAGCTGGAGAGCCACAGGTTGAGCACCCATGATCTAAAGAATCATAGGTGTTTGCCAGGTGTTTTTGCTATCACTGAACATCTTTAAAGATTGTGATACAGTAATGTGGGACTACTTGCACTCTTTCCTGATCGGTAGGTCATTTGGTCCAGTCTTTTGTACCTAAATCTCAACTTTTTTCAATTTTTTTTTCAACCTGAGACAATGTTCTGCTCTTTTCTAATGTATACTTTTTTTTTTACAAAACGAATAAAAATGGAAATGTTAGGGCACCTTGTTCTGCTATCTGGCAAGGCTGTGTAAAATTTAGGAAAATAAAGGGCAGAATTACAAATCATTGACATTTTTTGTCAACTACCCCTATATGTATTGCGTCTGTGTATTTATCGATTTACCAGCCATTCAGCATTTATCCTGATTTGTGTTTTTTTTTCTTGGCTTGTCTAAGCTGTCGCTACCCAACATTGTTATCAAAGATCTTTGACTCAAGCATGTGTCAACATTTTACTACGTTGACTTTGTACTGTTCTATTGATTTATCCTCAGCATTTATATTACCCTGGAAAAACAGCATGGCATTAAAGGAAGCGATAACAGCTTGCCAAGTCAAGAAACTTTGAATAATGCAGTTAATAAATAGTGGTGGTCAATGCTAAAAGAATACTAGCTATTGGTCTAGAACACCACAAGAAAGAAAACACATTTTTTTTATTTTGATATTTTTGCATTATGATCATCCTAAGAAACGGTGAGCCTAGAAATTACTATGAGGCATATTCTGTAAAGTACAAGATTGATTTACAATTTTCTCTCTGGGTTGCATAAAGTGGCACTGTACCAATATAAAACAAACTCTTGTTTGCATCATAATTGTGTATATATATTAAATGCACAACTGTAGAGTAATAAGAGTGGTAAATCTATAGGGATGTGTTTTCAATATTCAACAGATATAAAAATGAAGTGCGCATGCAGACTCCCTGACTGGGCTCTGAGCACTTGAAGCTTACAGTATTAAGCTATTAGTAAGCAATCCGGGGAGATCTAGTGTGCCAGGCAGGAGTAGGACTGATCCACGAAGTGAACATGCAGCACAAAACAGCCAGTATGGTGAAAAAGAAGGTTGGGGAGGGCACACAACAACATTCCCCCAAGATGGTGCCAAATCAGAAAGCAGGAGGCAACATTTGACCAGCAGCTTTATTACAAGCCGGCAGCACTATTCAGGAGGAGAGGGGCAGAGAGACACAGGACTGGGAGCAGGATACATCTCCCTCTCAGACACTGCAGGAGCAGATTTCTTCCAATCTCCACAGTCTGTGGCCCGGATTCACATACATCGGCGCATATTAATGCGGGCATAGCGTATCTAATATACGCTACGCCGACGCAGCGCACAGATGCAAGCACTGGATTCACAAAGCACTCGCTCCTACTCGCTCTTAAAGATACGCTGGGTTTTCTCGGTGTAAGCCAGCGTAGGTGGAAGTGGACGTGAGCCATGCTAATGAGGCGTGACCCCATGCAAATGATAGATTGAGCGTCATAAAGATACGAATAACGTACGGCGCATGCGCCGTCCCGTGGACGCATCCCAGTGCGCATGAGCAGAATCACGTTGGAACTACTCTCTAAGATACGACAAACCACTGCCTACGACGTGAACGTAACCTACGCCCAGCCCTATTCACGTACTACGTAAGAGACAAAAGATACAACGGCTTGTGTTCCCTGGTTCATACCTTTGCATGAGTTGCACCTCCTATATGGGGAATAACTTTACGCACAACGGACCATCAGCTTCAGCTTCACCGTCAGCTTCGTCGTCAACTTCATCGGTTAACTTAAGACAACTGTCCTTCAGACCGTTGTCATCGGATGGACTGATCATGTGTACGAGGCTTTAGATTTGTGTCAAAGTTTAACGATAGGTTTAAGCCCCCCAAGTAACATTCCGGAGAGCTTGGACCATAAAAAATATATTAGCACCGAGCAAAATATTCAATAAGTCCACCAGATCCCCCCTAGACATAAGATCATGTTTTGATACCAGGAAAGGCATCTTTCAGTGTAAAAAAAGAGAATGCCTGACCTGTCAATGTATTACTCATGGGACCAATAAGTTTAATACCAATCTAGGAAAAAGTTATATAATCAAACAGTTTATCATGGCTAAGACGGCTTGGGAACGGGACGTAGGCCCAATAGAAGATGCAGCCTGGGATAAAAATACTTGAGGGGACCAAGACTACATCACCTAAACTGTCAGATAGACTGACGCAACTTTACATTGTTCACAGAGCCTACCTAACACCGATGAGTCTGGCCAAATTCCAACGCACACCCAATCCGACCTGTCGTCTGTGTCAGTCCACGAGTGGCACGTTTTACCATCACATTTGGAGTTGTCCAAATATTCAGACTTACTGGACGCAGGTTGTCCGCTTTCTGCATGACAATATGGGATCTCCTGTGGTACTGGACCCTAAGTTGTGTATTCTGAGGCTGTTGCCTGACGTAGAGGTGGATAAATATAACACAATTTACATATTTGAAACATTATTTTTGGCTCGTAAAGTAATTGCCCAGAGATGGATGCAGGATTTGCCCCCCACTCTACTGATGTGGAAAAAGGCTGTTCATGACACTTTGCCATTCAAGAAGCTGATCTACACACACAGGGGCTCCACACAAAAGTATTCCAAGGTTTGGGACAGATGGCTAGAGGGTGGAGAAACGTGTGTCTGATTGTGAACATGTGAATGTATGACTAGTAGTATCTGAGTAAACAAAATGAGCATGCATCTCACCTTATGACACTGTATTTTTATTGACAAATGTAATTGACCTGTTTTGTTATATTAGCTTTAAATGAATAAAGTTGGTTTTTCCAAGTAAAAAAAAAAAAAAACTGTTTATTACATGCTCTACAGATTTTGTTATATACGTCCTACGTTGTCCCTGCGGCCTTCTTTACGCGGGTCGCGCCATACATGCATTATGCGCAAGAATTGGGGATCACCGTAGAACACTGACTGCAAACAAGAGATTTTCTCTTCTATGCAAGAGGGAAGTTTATTGGATATATATGTTCAATTCCCTCACCCCCAAAGGGGTAAATGAAGAATTAGAAACTTGCAGCTTTGTTTAATTTACAGTATATCCTCCTTCCCCTTCCTTTTTTCCCTTCCCAGCCGCGAGGGACTTTCCTTCTCCTGGATGCTGTCGGCTCCTAGTTCCTCAGTGTTCTCCTGGTGACACCGCAAGCCTTTTATTTTCACAACATTTACCATTCTGTTTTGTCTACCAACAGGAGTGGTTTTTTATTATGATTTGTACTGAATAAACTGTTTTCCATTGCCTGTTGTGGGACTGTCTGTTTTCCTAACCCATTGAGCGCTGGACTGTTTTGTTTAGTTATATAATTATATATTTCTAAGTTCTAACAGTAACCCAATAGGACTAACTTTTGTAAAACTACAATCAAGGCATTTAAAATTGTCAAAAACATGTCACAACCCTACCCATTTTAAATTGCGTGCACAATAATAAAAAAAAAAAGGCTGATGACATGTTTTTTGAAACTGCATTCCAGAAAATATTATTATTTTTAGATATAGGCAGCTGAAGTTATATTTAAATGGTTAATCTTGGCCCCGGTTTGTCCACATTGGCTCTTTAACTTGATTTGCTGCCTCATTTACCCAATAGAGGGTTATAATATTATAAGGGAGCGCTACACACTACACTGACCATCAATGTAAAGGGACACTACACTGACCACCAATGTAAAGGGACACTACACTGACCACCAATGTAAAGGGGCACTACACTGACCACCAATGTAAGGGGGCACTACACTTTCCACTTATGTAAGGTTGCATTTTAGACCTACCTGTTATGTAAGGGAACAGTTCACTTTCCATGAATGTAAGGAAGCATTTCTTTACTAACCACTAATGTAAGGGGGCATTTCTCTACTAACAACCAATGTAAGGAGGCATTTTTCCACTGCTCACCAATGTAAGGAGGCATTTTTCCACTGCTCACCAATGTAAGGAGGCATTTTTTCATTGACCACCACTGTAAAGGGTAATTTCTTTACGGACCACCAATGTAAGGAACATTATATTGTTCACTGTTATGCCGCATACAGATGATCGAAAATTCCAACAACAAAACCGTGGATTTTTTTCCGACGGATGTTGGCTCAAACTTGTCTTGCTTACAAACGGTCGCACAAATGTTGTCGGAAATTCCGAACGCCAAGAACGCGGTGATGTATTGTACGTACGACAGCACTATTAAAGGGAAGTTCAATACCAGTCGTGTTAGTAGAAGTTTGGTGAGAGACGATTCACGTTTTTCAGCCTCGCCAGTTCGTTATAGCGCGACAAATGTGCTATCTCCATTACGAACGCTAGTGCTACCGAGTGCTTCTGTCTCGTACTTGTTTCAGAGCATGCGTGGAATTTTGAGCATTGGAATTGTCCACACATGATTGGAATTTACGAGAACGGATTTTGTTGTCGGAGAATTTGAGAACCAGCTCTCAAATTTTTGTTGTCGAAAATTCCAACAGCAAATGTCAGATGGAGCCTACACACAGTCGGAATTTCCGACAACAAGCTCCCATCAAACATTTGTTGTCGGAAATTCCGACCGTGTGTACGCGGCATTTGGGTATATTTTATGCTCATAAGTATTATTATTATTGTTTGATTTCACTATTACTACAAATAATTTTGTTGTATAAAGCAGATCTTAGTTTCACATAAATAAAATATGCCACATTCCTTGTTGTTTTATTTTTTTATTATAACACAACTTACTGCTTATGCTCATGTATTCTGTAGAAATAGTAATTACTAACAAGAGCTCCATGAGACATGAAAGGTATTTCAAGGGTTCCTCTGTGGTATAAAGGTTGGAAAAGGCTGAACTAGAGTACAACTGGAGTAAATGTGTGTAGAGTTTATGCTTCACTGGTATTTTCTCACAGTTTCTGGCTCGGTTCAGACTAGTGCGATGCCAGACATTGCATGTGATTCACACCGCATTGCTGTGCAGATCACATGCAATGTCTGTGTGATGAAGAAGGGACAGAAGATCTTATCCACCTTAAAGAAAGGGGATTTCAGGTTATTGAGGGTTATTTACGAAAGGCAAATCCACTTTGTACTACAAGTGCACTTTCAAGTACAGTGGCTGTAGATCTGAGGGGGATATGCAAGGAAAATAAAAAAAAAACAGCATTTTAGCTTGCACATGATTGGATGATAAAATCAGCAGAGCTTCCCCTCTTTTCAGATATTCCCCTCAGATCTACAGTGACTGCACTTGCAGTGCATTTGTAGTGCAAAGTGGATTTACCTTTAGTAAATCATGCACATTGTGTTGTTATGTATCAGTGAAATAATTGTATACATTTATCCTTTTATATAAATAAGTGGGAAGGGCATTGTAAAGGAATCCAGACTCTTCCTGTCTCCTATGGACACTGCACTTATGATGACGTCATATTAAAGTGGTTATAAAGCCTAAACATTTTTTACTTTAAAGCCTCGTACACACGACCGTTTTTCTCGACAAAAAACAGCAAGAAAACTGCTTCTTGCCGAGATTCCCGTTCGTGTGTAGGAGGCTTTCAGGTTTCTAGTCAGGAAATCTGGTCAGAATCTCCACGAGAAAAAAAGAGAACCTGCGCTCTTTTTTCTCATCGTGATTCTTTTCGGCCTGTTTCTCGATGAGAAACCCGAGAGTGTGTATACTTGCCTGTCGCCGTGGAAACCCGCACATGCTCGAAATGACTTTGACGCATGCGAGGTAGCTTCCACGGCATAGGTAGGGTGAAGCAAGATGGCGGCGACGACATCGAATGTGATGAGCGCATGCTCGTCGTACGCGATGACGTCACCGCGTTCTTTCCTTTCAAGAGAACTGCGGTTCTTTTGAAACTGGAGTCTGTACACTCAGGCGGCAAGAGTTTCTTGCCAAGAATCTCATCAGGAAAAACAAAAAATTTTTCCTGACAAGATTCTTGCCTGTGTGTACAGGGCCTAAAAGTGGTTTTACAGTCAGAAGGTTTTTTTATCTTAATTCTGTGTGCAGCCCTTCAGCCCCCCAATATTACCTGAGCCCGATCTTCCTCCAGCGATGTTGTCTCCGCTGCTTGGCACTCCCCTCCTCATTAGTTGAGACAGCAGCGTGGTGCCATTGGCTCCTGCATCTGTCACTCAAAGTCAGTCAGCCTATGGGGAGAGAAAGGGGGCTCAGTGTCTGAATGGACACAGGGAGCTGTGACTTGGCTCGGGTGCCCCCTTAGCAAGCTACTTGCTGTGGGGGCACTCAACAGAATGGAGGGGCCAGGAGCACTGAAGAGGGACCCGAGAAGAGGAGGATCAGGGCTGCTTTGTGCAAAACCCCTGCATAGGTAAGTACATGTTTGTTCTGTGTTCGTCGGTGCCAATATTGGCAAGTCTATCCGTCCAAGTCTAAGTCCTGGAAAGCAGCCCTCATCCTTGGAAAATTTGCTCTCTTTAAATTGAGTGTTTTTTTCTTTCCTGTATGTATTTCTTGCTTATAGTTAACATTATAGTTAACATTAAATAAAATCATGTTATGATCACTGCTACCCAGGTGTTCCTTTATCTCAACATTAGTAATAAGCTCTGCATGGTTTGAGAATACCAGGTCCAACAGAGCATCATTCCTAGTTGGGGCCTCAATAAACTGGACCATAATATTGTCCTGCAATAGGTTTTTACATTTTTGTCCTTTTACAGTGGGTGTCCACGAGATTGTATTACCAGTGCGTTGGGATCTCGCTTGAAATCGGCACTGCGAGGCTGTACTTCTCACGCTCGCTGCTCCCACGAGATGCAGCGTATCCATAGGAATCTCTTAGAGGGGGGGCGAGCGGGAGGAGCGACAGAGGTCGCAGAGGGTCAATATCGCAGATGTAGAGCCGGGTTTTGACACAATCTTGCGGTCACCTACTGTACTACATGCTCTCTAATATTCGTTTTGAACTTTCCTCCTGAGGGTTTGAAGTCATGTCCATGTGTTCTTGATCTTGGCTTGAAAATACAGCCCTCCTGAATCTTGCTCTTCACTTTGGTCTATTTGAAGGTTTCAATCATGTCTTCTTTTTTCCTTCTTTATTCCGTCTATGGACACCGAATGCTGGACTCAGGAGCGCGCCTACAAGGTAACCCCCCTGGAGAGCGCTGCTCCTAGGGGGTTATATGATGTGAGGAGGAGCCACGAGAGCGCCGAGGGACCCCAGAATTTGAGGATCGGGGACACTCTGTGCACTCTGTTCGATCGGGTCTGGCTGAAAAACCGACAGCTGGACCCCATCGGACCTCTGATATGAAAGGGGCCTAAGACTTTAGAACCATTTTAAAACATGATTATACAATCTCTGTTAATCTCCTCTAGAGTTACCAACAGTTCTGTAGTGTGGGACCCCACCTAATCAACCAATTCATAGGCACTTAATCCTCTACATTACTTATATCAGTTTAAAACACAGAGGGGACATGTGCTTATAGTAAGGGCTTGCTCACACCGAAATTTTCAGTGCTCCAGCTGCATTTTTGCATATGCATTGTTTTAAGCATTTTCAAAGCATTCCATTTTCAACGTGAGTACCCCCCCCTCCTGAACCAGACCACATGCCCTCAACATGGGCCCAAAGCACCTTGTCCTCATGTTGATAGGGACAAGGGTCCCTGATGACCCTGGGCTGTGGACAGGGGGCTTATTGGAATCTGGAAGCCCCCTTTACAAGGGGGCCCCCAGATCCCATCCCTCTCCCTGTGTGAATGGGTAGGGGTACATAGCACTCTAAAATTCACATATGTAAGAATTGCACAAATATGCTGTGATTTACACTTATTGCACTTCATTGATTATATGATTTTACTTTAAGGATTGCTGTGGTATTTTTATTGCGCAGACACACTTTTTATTTTTATTTTTAATGATTACTGCACAGCGAGAGAATATCTACAGTTCCCGGTGACACTTTTTATCTAGAGATAGCCTCCTAAAATTGTGGACTGTTCCTGGAAATTGGGGATATTTGGTCACCCTACTGTACATGGTTGCAATTTTGTACATTTCTGGTCCAACTGTCATGTACAAAACTCATGTAATTGTCCTGTAAGTGACCCAAACTGATTGTGTATTTAACCACTTGAGACCCGCGCCATTGACAAAAGACATCAACAGCGCGGCTTTTAGGTGCCAACTGGATGACTTTGGACATCATTTAAAGTGCATTACCCGCGCGCGCGCCTCTGGGGGGCGCGCAGCAGGTAAACACTGTCCCGGCGCATCGCTGGGAAGCCGATGCGCGTACCTGGCGGCCGCGATGTCCGCCGGGTACACGTGATCGTCGGTAACACAGCAGGGACGTGGAGCTCTGTGTGTAAACACAGAGCTCTACGTGCTGTCAGAGGAGAGGAGACCGAACTGTGTCCCTTGTACATAGGGACACAGCATCGGTCACCTCCCCCAGTCACCCCCCTCCCCCCACACAGTTAGAACACACCCAGGATACACATTTAACCCCTTCCTCACCCCCTAGTGTTAACCCCTTCACTGCCAGTCACATTTATACAGTAATTAGTGCATTTTTATAGCACTGATCGCTGTATAAATGTAAATGGTCCCAAATTTGTGTCAAAAGTGTCCGATACGTCCGTCGCAATATCGCAGTCCCAATAAAAATCGCAGATCGCCGCCATTACTAGTAAAAAAAAAAAAACATAATTCTGTCCCCTATTTTGTAGGCGCTATAACTTTTGCGCAAACCAGTCGCTTATTGCGATTTTTTTTTTTTTTACAAAAATACGTTGAAAAATACGTATCGGCCTTAACTGATAAAAACATAGTTTTTTTTTAAGAAAAATTGGGATATTTATTATAGCAACAAGTAAAAAATATATATATATATTTTTTAAATTGTCGCTCTTTTTTTGTTTATAGCGCAAAAAATAAAAACCGCAGAGGTGATCAAATACCACCAAAAGAAAGCTCTACTTGTGGGGAAAAAAGGACGTCAATTTTGTTTGGGAGCCACGTCGCACGACTGCGCAAATGTCAGTTAAAGCGACGCAGTGCCGGAAGCTGAAATTTCGCCTGGGCACGAATGGGGTTTATGTGCCCAGTAAGCAAGTGGTTAAATTGATTTAAATGCACATACTCAGAAATGTTAAAAGCATACATAAACATAAATAAAATAAAAAATTAACTGCATGAAAAAATCAACTCTTCCTGCATCTTTTTAGATGCTTCTACATGCTGAGGGAACCATTGTTGTGTGAATTATCCCAGAGTTTGTCATTTATTGGGATGAAATCTCTGCGCTAGGAAAGTCTGTTGACTTGATTTTGAGCCTGTTGTCTTGATTTTGTAGGAGAGTGTATAATAATATATGCTTTATATTCCTGTACAGGAATGTGCAATTATAGTGTACTGTTTGCATATTGTTAGTGTGCTTTATTACACATAAGCTGTTCATTAATTATTGCTGAATAGTGTAAATGCTGCTATCTCATCTAAACAACGTTTTAATTAGCTGCATACACTTCTAATTATGAATTTGCACAATTTCCAGTGACATTACTCCAGAATTTTTTGGAAGGAGTTCAGCCATTCTGTAATTTAAAGTAGAGGTCATACAATCAGCTCACCAGATATAGAACAAATCAATATAATACATTATGGTGAAAGACATAAGCTGCGGAGGAGCTACAGTTTCTCAACATGTTTCACTGACGTGCTTTTTCAGGAAAGGAGTGTTCTAGTAATAGAAGCAAAAACATACTACAAGTAAACTTCATATAAAGGTCTAACAGGGCATGGCATACCATCTATGGCAATGTGTTTTTTTTTTTACAAAACCCTGGGCACCTCATTAAAGGAAAGAGATGAAAATACATGATTACTTTCAATAAAGTACATTTACCAGAAAACTATCTGGGGAGTTCTTGCATAAAAGTCATTCAAAAAGGTCACTGCCAGGGACCATAGGAATGCAGAAAGGGCAACACACAGCAAGTTCCAGATCTTTTAAATATGTCAATAATGCAATATACAATTAGAAATCTGCACACCATCACAAATACAACAAAAAGACAGGTTACAAGGAACCCACATAATCAGTTTATATATAAAGTAAATAAATAAAATAACACTTGTTTTATTTTCCCTGCTTTTTTTAAAGATCTGGTGCCTGCTTTTTTTTCGTTCTTTTTCTTATTTCTTTGGTCCCTAGCAGCGTTTTTTGCTTACAAGGAACCCACATAATCATTGTATATATAAATAAAATAACACACTTTTTTTTTTGCTTTGACCTTTGCTTATGAGTTTTATGCAAGAGCTACCCAGATAGTTTTCAAGTAAATGTACTTTATTGAAAGTAATTATATATTTTATTTCATTTCTTTGGTCTATAGGGTGCCCTGTGTTTAGTTTGTTAAAAAAAAAACATACCTAGCCATAGATGAGATGCCATGTCATGTTAAATCATTATTTGTATGTATATTTGTTTACCCATAGTTTGTTTTTTCTTCTATTACTAAAACACCCCTCTCCTGAAGAAGCATGTCAGTGAAACACGTTGAGAGAACGTGTAGCCCTAGATCAGACCCTTGGCATTGAAATTTAATAGGACCTAACCCCCTCTCCGCCCCCCCCCCCCCTAAAATAGATTTGACCTATAATTTTTATATCTGCTTGTTTGCATGGTTTTCAGTCCAGGTTCATTCCACAATCCAAACACATATTGTTATTTTTTTTTTATTTTTTTGAGTTGTGGCCAAGATTACCTTTTAGTTCGTGCTTGTTTAATTGTTTTCAAGGAGTAATTGGGAAGGTTTATATGACGGGCTGAGGAGAAAAAGCCAATAGGCTTTATAAGTGCTTTAAAATTTAATGGAGCTTGAAAAAGTGTACATTTGAATACATGTTACCAACCTTTCTCTACGAGAACCAGCATTGTATGTCTTTTTTAATAGTACAGCACTAATTCCATTCTGTGTATGGAAGTGAAGTATAGTAGGCGATCTCACAGTATTATGTGGTTACTAGCTAAACATTAGGAAGGAATCTTCATGATGTTTATCTAACAACATGCTTGACAACCGGGCCCATTTTGGCACTTCTCTCCTTCATGTAAAAATCAAAATGTATTTGCTAGAAAATTAATCAGAACCCCCAAACATTATATATATATTTTTTTTAGCAGACACCCTAGCGAATACAATTGTGGTCATTGCAACTTTTTTTCTCACACGGTATTTGCGCAATAATTTTTCAAACACCTTTTTTTGGGAAAAAAAACAGTTTCATTAATTAAAAAATAACAAAACAGTAAAGCGCCGGCCGGTTCGCTCTCTGGGCCCCCGATGGCTAGGGAGAACCCGGAGAAGCACCGGATGGCGGAACTGCAGCTTTGATCATTCTTATTGTGTACAGAATCGCCGGCTGAAGACGGTGATATCTGAATGATGCCTGTAGCTACAGGCATCATTTAGATATCACGCACAAAGTCAAGGACGTAATTTGACGTTCGGCGGTTGTAAAGTGATTAATCTTCCTGTTCATTGTCTGCAGTGGATCTTCTTCCTCCATCCTCCTGCAGTGTCTTCCTGTGAATGGGGCGCGCTGCCTTTTGGGAACTGTATGTATCCCAGAGAGCAGCCAGCCCATTCTCAAAGAGCCGTGCGTCTCGTGCATGCGCAGTAGGAAACGGGCAGTGAAGCCGCACGGCTTCACTGCCTGTTTCCCTTACTGAGGATGGCGGCGCCAGGTGCTACTAGCATCATGGGATCAGACTCGGGGAAGCTGACATCGCGGGCGAGTAGGACAGGTAAGAGTCCTTATTAAAAGTCAGCAGCTACAGTGTTTGTAGCTGCTGACTTTAAAAAACAAATTTGCGGGTGGAAGACTAAAAACAGTTTGGTGTGCTATGTTACCACTCCTTATGTTATAGCTAAGCAAGCCTTATGATGATGCAGTTGTGGGGAGCATGCACAACATTGTTTGCTTTGAATTGTAAGTAGAGACACTACTTCATGTTTTGGCACCTGGCTGAGACATCACATGAGTCTGATTGGAGATGGGGTCCATCGGCATCTAAAAAGCAGTTTTCCTAGCGTCACAAGGGCAAAAGACCTGCAAGTTTTGAGGTCTTTACCAAGTTTTTACTTTCAATTGTTTTTTATTGATATTTCAGCAAGAAAAAATTTACAAAGATACAGGCATAACCATCTTTTAACATCAAACAAAGTAATCATATAAGGACACGTTACATATTGAAGTTGAGAAGGAGCAGTGTAACGTCAGCAAATGGTTGCAGATGATCCAAACTCCTGAAGGAGGAAGAAGCTCCCCAGCCCCAACACCCCTCTGGGGATCTTGCTGTGTCGGGTGGGGGGGGGCTCCATACCCCCCAAACGGAGCAAATTAATGAGTACAAGAATATACAAAAAGCAGGAGGAACAGAAAAAAAAATCAAAGATAAATGAAGAGAAAACACACTTGCGAAGTTTGAAATACCTTGCAGGGCTGCCTTGTCTAGGTAGGTGGGTGGATAGTTAGTAGCAAAAAAGGACATACAAGTGGATGTCCACCGAGCAGGAGGTATTAGAAAAAATAAGGTCAAGATATAATCCAAATGCTTATATGAAGAGAAGTAGGAACCTATCTTTTGCAATATGGGAAGAGATAGAAATAGTGTCCCAGAGGGGAATGCATGCAGTTGTGCCTGTATGAGTACAGTAAGAAGAAACAGGAGAGAAAGGAAAAGAGGAAATAAGAAAGGACAGGAGAGAAGAAAATAGGAAAGAAGCGCCAGCTTACTAGTAGACGGTGTGGAACCCGCTCAATCTCACAAATCCGAGTCAGCAAGGGGTCGTGGATGCCTGAGATAGATATCTGATCCAGGGCTCCCAGATGGCCTCATGTTTGTCAACAGTATACAAGAGGATGCTAACCGTTTTCTCCTGGGTCATGATCCATGATATCTTCCCTTTGACCAGGAGAAATTAAACTGTGGGTTGTTTCCAAGCCCAAGCAATCGTTAGCTTGGTCCCAAGAAAAATAAACATGATCAAGCGTTGAACTAGTTTAGGGGTCTTGGGAATGGGAAAGTTTAAGAGGGCATATTGAGGAGTCTGTTGGACCGGTAGGCCAGTGACTTTCCTAATGGTGTGGAATATTTTATTCCATAAGCCCTGGATCTTGGGACAGTCCCACCAAACGTTTAGCATCGACCCAATGTGTCAGCAATTGCGGAAGCACAGAGGGGAGGCGTTCGGATCTTTACCAAGTTTTGAGGTCTTTACACTGGTCATTTATGTTTCTTGGATTTCACTTTACCTTTAACCATCCTTAAAGGGGTTGTAAAGGATTTTTTTCCCCCTAAATAGCTTCCTTTACCTTAGTGCAGTTCTCCTTCACTTACCTCATCCTTCGATTTTGCTTTTAAATGTCCTTATTTCTTCTGATAAATGCTCACTTCCTGTTCTTCTGTCTGTAACTACACACAGTAATGCAAGGCTTTCTCCCTGGTGTGGAGAAAGATTCTTGAGGGGGAAGGGGGCGAGCAGGCAAGTCAGGACACTCTCTACTTTGCAGATAGAGAAAGGAGCTGTGTGTTAGTGGGTGTCCTGACCCTCCTGCTCGCCCCCTCCCCCCTCAAGAGGCTTTCTCCACACCAGGGAGAAAGCCTTGCATTACGATGTTGAGTTACAGACAGAAGAACAGGAAGTGAGCATTTCTCAGAAGAAATAAGGACATTTAAAAGCAAAATGGAAGGATGAGGTTAGTGAAGGAGGACTGCACTAAGGTAAAGGAAGCTATTTAGGGAAAAAAATAATTCCTTTACAACCCCTTTAAAGTTACAGTGTGGGATGGATTTTTGATTTTACTCTACATGGTTGTAACAGGCTGTAAGTTTTCTCTTGCTAAAGAATGGGTTATGTTTCAAGTATTATTGTTTTGTGACCAATCAGGACATGGAGTGTTCAATTATTCTTACATTACGATTAAAATTATGTTTTTGAAAATATTTTGCCATCTTTGCAAGATGAAGTGAATTTTTTAGAAGTTTAAGTTAATCAGAATTTAGTTTTAGTAAAATTCCATTTCACGCAGTTTTGAGAAATTCACTCTTTTAGAGATTCACTCTTTTAGAAATTCACTCTTTTAGAATATATAAATGACCTAGTGCAGTGTTTCTAAATTCCAGTCCTGAAGGTGCCCCAACAGGTCATGTTTTCAGGCTTTCCATTATTTTGCACAGGTGATTGGATCAGTTTCACTGCCTTAGTAATTACCACAGCTGTTTCAGCTGGGAAATCCTGAAAACATGACCCATCGGGGCACCTTCAGGACTGCAGTTGAGAAACACTGAACTAGTTAACTACATTTATTCCAAACAATTTATTCCATTCTACTTGTATAATAGGGTTAATAAATGTGGAATGTGTGTGGGAGGGGACTGTATGTATTTGTCTTTCCACTAAAACATAACCCATTAAAAGCCCATTGTAAAAACATTCTTCCTTTCATCAGATCTGCTAACCAGATCAGGTTAGTGAATCAAGTAAATTGTCACTGATCCTCCAACCTGCAATTTGTTTTAAAGCTTTGTAAAAAAAAAATTATATTCCTTATCATTCCAGTGCTACATACCTGACCTGCATTTCACAGCAACTTAGGTATGAGCATTGCATTTTATTTTAGTAAAAACCTGTATGTCTTTTAGTACTGAAAAACTGCTTTGAGTGATGTTCTAATGCCACATTCACACAGTCGGAATTTCCGACAACAAATGTTCGACGTGAGCTTTTGGTCGGATATTCCGACCGTGTGTAGGCTCCAACGGACATTTGCTGTCGGAATTTCCAACAACAAATGTTTGAGAGCTGGTTCTCAATTTTTCCGACAACAAAAGTCCTTGTCGGAAATTCTGATCGTCTTTATGCAATTCCGATGCACAAAAATCCTACGCATGCTCAGAATCAAATCGACACATTGCTCGGAATCATTGAATTTCATTTTTGTCGGCTCATCGTAGTGTTGTACGTGACTGCGTTCTTGACATTCAGAATTTCCGACAACATTTGTCTGACCGTGCAAGACAAGTTAGAGCGAACAATCCATCGGAAAAAAATCCACGGTTTTGTTGTCGGAATGTCCGATCGTGTGTACGCGACATTAGAGTAGATTTAGGAAGTTAATTCATCTCTGTTGGAACACTGTACAAAGGGTTGATCTACCAGCCAGTTTGAGAATATATGTTGCTTCATCAATTTTCTTTTTAAACCATTTAAATAATTTTCCTCCTTCTCACCGATGCCAGTACTTAAAGCGGAGTTCCGCCGAAAAATAAATGAAATAAAAGTCAGCAGCTACAAATACTGCACCTGCTGAATTTTACTATATGGACACTTACCTGTCCTGGGCACCCGCGATGTCAGCACCCCAAAGCCGACCTGTCACTCTCAGGTGTTGCTATCGCCATCTTCGGTAAGAGATTTAGGAAGTGAAGCCTTGCGGCTTTACTTCCTGGTTCCCTACTGTGCATGCGCGAGTCACGATGCGCGATCCCACTAGCCCCTACTGTCTTCTGGAACCTGTGTGTCTCCCAGAAGACAGTGGGGGGCTGGAGAAGGCGCTGGACATGGCACAGGTATTACACAGGTATCTGCTCCCTCCTCCCCCCTGAAAGGTACCAAATGTGAAACCGGAGGGGGGAGGATTCAGAAAAGCGAAAGTTCCATTTTTGGGTGGAACTCCCCTTTAATACCTGGCCTGTATCCTCAAAGAAATTGGGCTGTTAGCATGTGGGCATATTAGGCAATTGCAAGACCTGTATAAAGTCCTTTTTATTAGGATCCTAGATTAGTGAATCCAAATGTATTGGATTGGAAAAAGGTTCCAACAGAAAGCGCAACTGTAAAAATATGCATTTTGTGTGCATTTATGTAAACATGTAATGTAATGTAAACATGTAATGCATAGCAAATATAATTTATATAGCATAAAAATGGTTTGAAACTAGCACAATAATGCCACTGGTGTCAAGTATTGTGCTGACAATGAATGTACTTTGGTATGTGGGATAAATATTTGCTGGCTTTGTTTAGATTTTCACTGCCTCCACTCATTGTCTATTTGCTTAAATCTTAGCCTGAAGTCTGACCCACTAAATATTTCATGCAATTTAGGAATGTTTTATACTGAGTTTATACTGAGTTAGTGAGTAGTTACTCAAAGAACAGAACATTAACCCTGTCTACAGTGGCAGTTTACAAAAAAGGTTAACACGTGGGGTGTCTTTATTGTACTTAAGGTCATAAAACCCTATATATAATACTGTATATGTATATATACACACACACACACACACACACACACATATATATATATATATATATATATATATATATTTATACATATACACACACATGCAGACCGGTTTCTATTGACCCAGCCAGTGCCACCCGTGTGTATGGCTCGTTAGGGGCTGATAAGAGCTCTCTAATCCAACCAGTTGCTATAGAGTTGTAGCTAGGAACAGCATCCCTAGTGTGTCTTGGCCTGTACACTACGGTGGTTAGCATAATTCTTCTCAAATTGCCTAAAGATTTTGGATATTTAAAAGAGAAGTTACAGAGTTACATAGTTAGACTGGTTTGAAAAAGACACAAGAAGATCATCTAGTTCAACCAATAAAAGGAAAAAAAGAAAATATTCTAAAAAAACAAAACAAATAACACAATCACAAAAACTCCAGAAAATCATGATCCAATTTTCTCCAGGGGGGGGGGGGGTTCAATTCCTTCTTGATCCCCCGAGAGGCAATCAGATTTTCCCTGGATCAACTTTACCTATAAATAACATTTAGGAGAGAACCCGGGCTTTTCTTTTTAAAGCAATTTACTGAGCTTGCCAGAACCAGCTCTTGAGGGAGTCTATTTCAACTGTAAATAAAAATGTGTGTTGAGTGCCCCCCTGTCCTCTGTGATAACCTTAAAGTGAATAACCAAGTTCACTATATGGACCACTTATTTATTTGTACATGTTGATCATATCCCCCCCTTAACCTCCTTATCTCAAGAGAGAATAAATTTAGTTCATCTAATCTTTCCTCATAGCTAAGTTCCTCCATGCCTCCGTGTGGAACCAAAAAAAAAAAAAACATTCATACTCATCTATGTGGCTGCAGCATTGGATTGTACCTGTCTCCTGCTGGCTCTACACCGAGAACTGAGCAATCAAAGACCACTGATCTCTCAGTTCTTATGTCTGCTTTGAGCACAGTGTTGTGACTGTCAGTCACTGGCTGTCTGCTCTGGCCCTCCAGTGCTCACTGGAGTGCTGGGCTGTGGAGGGGGCAGATACAGCTGGCTCAGGCTCTCAGCAGCACACTGAGAGGATGAGCCAGCTGTTAGTCAGGCAACTGGGGAGATCCCAACACTATTGTTGGGATGTCTGCAGAGCCTAATCTGGCTCTGTGATGTCGGCTGACTTTAGTCCTCTGTAGGCTGAATATGGATCAGATGAAACAACTAAGTGCTCTCCTGTGACCCACAGGAGAAGTATGACCAAAAGATCTTTGGCCCTACTTCTCCTTTAGGCTATGGATATGTCATGCTGGCTTTAGGCTTCATTTCCATGGACGTTTTTACAGCCACTTTGTTTAGCCTTTTTTTACAGCTTAAAAACTCCTGTCCATGTTTTTTTTTTGTTTGTTTTTTTAGCGTCTGGCATTTTTGAGCGTTTTTTAACGTCTGGCGTTTTTACAGCTCTAAGGCTGGAGCTTCAGAACGCACTGGTCCTGTTTTTTTTTTGCATCTTAAAAACGGCTCAGCCATCTACAGCTCAAAAACGTCATGGTGGGCATGAGGCCATAGACTAACATGGATAGCTGTTTTTAAGCTGCAAAAAAAGCTCAGAAAAGTGGCTGTAAAAACGTCCATGGAAATGAAGCCATATAGTTTGCACATTTACACACTTTTACAGAACAAACTGTGTGGTTTTATACATGAAAGAAAAAATTATTTATAATTTTTTTTTTTAACAATCCTCCATGTCTTAGCAGATTTTAGATACAAATTAAATGACTATGCAACAAATATATCTATCATACTCTTTATCAATATTATGTAGCAAAGGTGACCTCAGCATCCCGGTCTTCCGCGGATTACTGAAGACTTCGTTTTAGAAATAATCGTTCTTACTTTTTTTTTTATAAGGTTAAAAAATTGTCATTGTAACCATACATCTCTTCTATCTGATAGTGAGGGGTGGGGTTACAGAACACTGTGTAGACACACAGTGTGCCTGTATTCTAAATTCTGTTCAGCCTGAGACAAGATGCAACCTGTCCTTTGTGTGGTCAGGAAGAAGGGTGACTGTCAGGATCAACCAGCCACTTCAGATGGAAGAAGCACATGAAAATGAAAGAGACTATGCTTTATAAATACACATATTTGAACACATACATACTGTAGGAAAAAAAATGCGGGGGTAACATACATTGTCATTTTTTTTAACCGTATGCCACCAGCCCACAGTAGTTGTACTGCGAGCAGGCGGCAGCTCAAAGCCAGATGGCGTACCTTTATGTCAAAGCCATTCTTCAGGGATCCGTGAAGTGCATGCACACGCCCCCTGATAACCCATGCTGTGATTGGTCACGAGTTTGGCAGCTGATTTCAGCCAATGATTTTGGTTGAAGTTAGCTGATTGAATGTGGTCAGTAACACACAAAGTTCTGTGTTTACAAATACACAGAGCTCTGTGTTCTCTGAACATCGATCTAGCTGTTTCTTCTTCCTGCAAAGCAGGGAAAAAAACAGGTAGTAAAGTAAAAACAGCACACATTACACATTGTTAGGCACACAATTAACCCTTTGATTGTCCCTATATGTTAACCCCGTCCCAGCCAGTGTCATTAGTACGGTGACAGTGTACAGCATGGGTGCTCAATCTGTGGTCCTCCAGCTGTTGCAGAACTACAAGTCCCATCATGCCTCTGCCTGCCTTTGGAAGTTGTGCTTGTGACTGTCAGCCTTTCAATGCCTCATGGAATTTACTATTGATGTCAGTGTCAGTTAGTGTACCCCCCAGCCAGTGGCAGCTAGTGTCAGATTGCCTGCCGCACTATCACAGTTCCACCTTAAGTTGTTAATCACTGCCATTACTAGTATAGTTTTAAAGCTGCGTAAATTCCAGTATATATACCATAGTTTGTAGATATTATAACATTTGCACAAACCAATTAATATACACGTATTGTGATTTTTTTTTATATAAAACAATATGTAGCAAAATATATTTTGGCCTAAAAAAAATTTTTATTGGACATGTTTTATAGCAGAAAATAGAAAAGTTTTTTCAAAGTGTTTGGTCCTTTTTCTTTTATATCGCAAAAATGGTAAAACCCAGTGGTGATCAAATACCATTAAAAGAAAGCTCAATTTGTGTGGGAAAAAATGATAAAAATGTAATTTGCGTACAGTGTTGCACAACCATGTAATTGCCTGGTAAAGTAGTGCAGTGCTAAATAGCAAAACATGCTCTGGTCATGAAGGCCGTAAACATTCAAGTGGTTAAAGCTAAACAAGTTGCATACTAATTGATTGTTGTGGGTTACTACACTATTCATTTTCTTATTGCAATATCCACAGAATTTACACAAAAAGAATCCTGCAAGTTTTATATAGTACAAAATCAACTACAATAAATCATTTGATTGAAAGTAACTTGGTCTGCGAGTGTTTTGCAAGACAAGCAAAATTTGTTTTATAAATTTTGACTAGATAAACAAATGATGTCTTCATATACAAGTAGCGTCATGTCACAACTGAGTATAAAAAAGAAGAGAGGTGCCTCTAAGGCCCCATACACACGAGAGAATATATCCGCGGATACGGTCCAGCGGACCGTTTCCACGGATAAATCCTCTCAAAGATTTCCGCAGATTTCTATGCGATGGAGTGTACACACCATCGCATTGAAATCCGCGCGGAAATCCTCTGGCGATGACGTGTCGCGCCATCGCCGCGATTATGACGCGGCGACGGCGCGACGCTGTCATATAAGGAATTCCACGCATGCGTCAAATCATTACGACGCGTGCGGGGAATCCCTTTGGACGGATGGATCCGGTAAGTCTGTACAGACGAGCGGATCCATCCGTTGGAATGGATTCCAGCAGATGGATTTGTTGTGCATGTCAGCAAATATCCGATCTGCTGGAATCCATCCCAGAGGAGATTTCTCCGCGGAAACAGATCCGCTGGCGTGTACACACCATAGGATCTATCCGCAGAAACCCATTTGCTGGGATTTATCTGCGGATGGATTCTATCGTGTGTATGGGGCCTAAGTGTAGCAATGGTTACATTTAATGAAGGTACAACATTTAGCAACTCACATGGTTGATGATTAAAACAAGCACATCTATATATGCAGGCATCCGGGGTAAAGCTGTCTACATAGACCATCCTTTGCACCACCATCGACATCATATCTTCCACTCTGCACTCCGCGAGCACTTCAAGACTTGCTTTCAGATCGCTCTACTACAGGGTAGTCTTCCCGGTCACGATTACAGACTGACAGGGGTGAGAGCCGGTGGTGAGGAGGATGGTCTATATCAGGGGTGGCCAACCAGTGGCCCGGGGGCCACGTGTGGCCCGCGGAGCCCTCTGATGTGGCCCGCGACCTCCTGCTCTGTAATGGTGGGTTGGCAAGCCCAGATCGCAGGTTGCAGACCCGCCATACCACAGCATCAGTGTTGTCAATGAAGCTGGTGGTAGAGGAAGAAAGCGTCTGCGGAGCAGAGTCCAATAAGCCGAAGCTTTCTCTACAGCGCTGGTACCCTTTCATCTGGGCGGATTGGAGGGCCATAGCGTAGCCGTGACCTGTCATCTGCCCGCTCTGCTCATTGTGGCCCTCGACTGGTTACCACGTTGCTTAAGTGGCCCTTGCTCTTCAAAAGGTTGGGCACCCCTGATCTATATGGACAGCTTTACCCCGGATCCCTGCATACTTAGATGTGCCTCTTTTAATCATCAACCATGTGAGTTGCTAAATGTTGTACCTTCATTAAATGTAACCATATTGCTACACTTAGGCCTCGTACACGCGACAAAAAAAACAGCAAGAAACTTGCTGGGAGATATTTTTTGGCCGAGAAAACCGGTTGTGTGTACATTTTCGTTGAGGAAACTGTCGAGAAACTGGATGAGCCAAAAATAGAGCATGTTCTCTATTTCCTTGACAGGGAATGGACAAACTTGGCTTGTCGAGTTTCTCGACGGCTTCACAAGGAACTCAACAAGGAACTCGATGTGTTTCACCCGTCGAGTTTCTCGGTCGTGTGTACGAGGCTTTAGAGGTGCCTCTCTTCTCTTTTATACTCTCTTGCTCCTGCTGGATTTCGCTTCTAATCCCCTTGTGGGGCTGCCATTTGTGGATGGACATTTTATGGTTATCACATTGCTATAATCTTTTTATATGGGTTATAAACTGAAGGACTTATGAATAAATGGTTGTGGAATGAATCATCTGAGTTTCCATTATTTCTTATGGGAAATTTCGCTTTGATATATGAGTGCTTTGGATTACAAGCATGTTTCCAGAACGAATTATGCTCGCAATCCAAGGTTTAACTGTAATTGGTTAACTTGTGCTGTTGTAGTTTATAAAAAAGCCATGTTGTAAAACTATATCATTATCTCACTTTTTTTTTCTAACCACAGCAATGATGTCCTATAAGTCTGTCATCTTCTTGTGGGTCACTCTTGGATTAACAATGTCTGCCAAAATTCTTGTTGTCCCGCCAATTATGTTTGAAAGCCATTTATATATATTTAAAACTATGGCCACTGCTTTAAAAGACAAGGGCCATCAAACTGATTTTTTTGTTTCTGAAGGAAGAGAAATTCCACCATCAAGTCATTATCAATTTCAGCGATACCCAGGGATTTTTAACAGCACCACGTCAGATGAATTTTTACAGTCGAAAATGAAGAATATATTCTCTGGGAGATTTACAGCGTTAGAACTGTTTGACATTCTTGACCATTACTCCAAGAACTGTGATATAGTGGTGGGTAACAGGGAACTAATGGAACATCTGAAGAAGGAAAAGTATGACTTGGTACTTGTGGATCCCAATGAGATGTGTGGATTTGTCATAGCCAATATTCTGGAAGTGAAGTATGCAGTTTTTTCTACTGGACTTTGGTACCCAGCTGAAGTTGGTGCTCCAGCACCTTTATCATATGTTCCAGAGTTCAACTCTCTCCTCACTGACCGTATGGACCTACTGGATAGAATCAGGAATACAGTTGTTTATCTTGTCTCTCGATTTGGAGTCAATTTCTTAGTCTTACCAAAATATGAAAGGATAATGAAGAAATATAATGTTTTGCCTTCAAAATCCATGTATGAATTGATCCAGGGAAGCTGTTTGTGGATGCTTTGTACTGATGTTGCTCTGGAATTCCCAAGACCTACACTTCCAAATGTTGTATATGTGGGAGGAATCCTTACCAAGCCTGCCAATCCACTGCCACAGGTAGGAATCTAGTTTTATTTGCCTTTAAATATTAAATTCATTAAATTATTGAATAACTTATTGCTTTGTTTTGCTTTCATTCAGCATGTTTTTTTTTATTTTTATATAAAAGCTATTTTTAGACATACTGGGGTAGATTCACGTAGAATGGCGTATCTTTGTGAGGGCGTAACGTACCCTATTTACGTTACGCCTCCGCAACTTTTACAGGCAAGTGCCGTATTCTCAAAAGAAAGTTGCGGTGGCATAGCGTAAATAGGCCGGCGTAAGCCCGCCTAATTCAAATTGTGAAGAGGTGGGCGTGTGTTATGTAAATTAACCATGACCCGACGTGATTGACATTTTTCATGAACGGCGCATGCGCAGTCCGTGGAATTTCCTAGTGTGCATTGCTCCAAAGTACGCCGCAAGGACGTATTGGTTTCGACGTGAACGTAAATGACGTCCAGCCCCATTCACGGACGACTTACGCAAACGACATACATTTTTAAAAATTCAACGCGGGAACGACGTCCATACTTAACATTGGTACGCCGCATGTACGCCACCATATAGCAGGGGTAACTTTATGCCGGGAAAAGCCTAACGTAAACGGTGTAATTGTACTGCGTCGGCCGGGCGTACGTTCGTGAATTCGCGTATCTAGCTGATTTACATATTCTAGGCGTAAATCAGCGTACACGCCCCTAGCGGCCAGCGTAAATATGCAGTTAAGATCCGACGGCGTAAGAGACTTACGCCGGTCGGATCTAATAGAAATCTATGCGTAACTGATTCTATGAATCAGGCGCATAGATACGACCACGCAACTCAGAGTTACGACGGCGTATCCGGAGATACGCCGTCGTAACTCTGTTGTGAATCCGGGCCACTATATATAACTATTTAAAAATGAAACTACAAGCACTGTAGTGTGGATATTTGTAAAAAGGGCAAGGTAACATTCCAAATAGCCACTTAAGGACCCGCTCATGTACATATACGTCGGTATTGTAAAGATGGATATCTCGGTAACGGCAGCAGCCGCTGCCACAACCGAGATATCCATCTTTTTTGTGAGCGGTCCTGTAAACGATAACGGTGGTCTCCACGGCGGATTTGCCGGGAGATCACCGTTATCGGTGGCGGGAGAGGCCCCCCTCCCGCTGCTCTCCCACGACCTCCGCCGAATACCGGAGCCGTCGGCAGTGGCGGAGGCTATCGGGTCCTTCTTCCTGCTTGGCTGGGATATGAGTGAGGGCAAGATGGCCCCCACCCGTCTCCATAGCATAGCAGGGCGGAAGCGACGTCAAAACGTCAAATGACCTATTTTTATTTATTTTTTTAAAACAGTGTAAAAATTAATAAAATAAATTAAAATAAATAAGAAAACACATTTTTTTTTAAGTGAATTTTTTTAAAGTGAATTTTTTTAAAGTGAATTTTTTCCAAAAAAAGTGTGCTTGTAAGACCGCTGCACAAATACGGTGTGACAAAAAACATTGCAATGACCGCCATTTTATTCTATAGGGTGTTAGAAAAAAATATCTAGCAAAAAAAACTGTTTTAATCTTGTAAACGCCGAGTCTGAAAACAGGCAAGGTCCTTAAAGCGGGAGTTCACCCAAATTTTTTTTTTTAACATTAGATTGATGCTCATTTTGTCAAGGGGAATCGGGTAGTTTTTTTTAAATCGAAGCAGTACTTACCATTTTAGAGAGCGATCTTCTCCGCCGCTTCCGGGTATGGTCTTCGGGACTGGGTGTTCCTATTTGATTGACAGGCTTCCGACGGTCGCATACATCGCGTCACGAGTAGCCGAAAGAAGCCGAACGTCGGTGCGGCTCTATACGGCGCCTGCGCACTGACGTTCGCCTACTTTCGGAAAATCGTGACGCAATGTATGCCCCCCCTGTCGGAAACCTGTCAATCAAATAGGAATGCCCAGTCCCGCAGCCCATACCCGGAAGCCCCGGAGAAGATAGCTCTCTAAAATGGTAAGTACTGCTTCGATTTAAAAAAAAACTACCCAATTTCCCTTGACAAAAAGATCCTCAATCTAATGTTAAAAATTAAGTTTTCGGGTGAACCTCCACTTTAAGTGGATAGAGTCCCTAACCTAATACTGGCATTATACATTTCCAAGACACAAAACATTGTACACAAGCTTATGTTACAATAAAAGTCTCTTGTCCTAAATAAAATATAATTAATGTGTGCTGCACTACCAATCTCAAATTTATAAATGTGAAGTAACATACAAAACAGCTAAATACCAACCTAATAATAATAGTGTCCTTCATACACATTCAGTGTTACACTATTGTCACTTCTTTGTGACTGATATAGTGTAACACTGGATGTATATGAAGGACACTATTATTATTATTACGTTGGTATTTAGCTGTTTTGTATGTTATTTCACATTCATAATTTTGAGATTGGTAGCACAGCACACATTAATTATATTTTATTGATGAATTGTGTAAACACAATTAATGCGTGCAGCACCCCACAAAGCATTATTTGGTTCTTTTTTATAATTTGAGAGTTATTTATTGGTAGTGCAGGAGTTATAGCTCATATCATTTCCTATATATTTATATACCAAAACAGAGTTTCATTATAGATTCCCATTTCAAGTTCTCACAATAATGCTTCCATAATTAAGAAGTAAAATAGGGTAACTGCATGAATAGAACAAGACGATTCTAATCTATGGCTATCTATAAAGTTGACTGCATATGCTTCTCTCTTTGAACTTAGTAAAGCAGTATTTACAACTCTAATTGATTAGGGAACATATCATATAAAAGTCACTTTAATAGTTATTGTATAATTAAAAGCTGACATGTGTGGTCAGCTTTAGCAGATGCAGCCGATTACTTCGACTTGGATTTGCACAAAAAAGGGATGATCAGACCAGTTTCAAACCAATTGTCTATGTAGATTTGAAGAGTTACAAATTCAAAAACTCTGATAGCATTGTGCCCTACGCAGGGGTGGACTTACAAATTATTGGGCCCCCGGGCAATAGGAGATTATGTGGCCCCCAGGCAATATATTATGGGGCCACACAGTATGCACACACACACATACATACAGTATGCATACACAGTATACACACACAGTATGAATACACACACACTGAAAAGGTACTGGAGAGGCGGGGCAGCAATAATCTTGGGATTTTTAGACCAAAAGGATGTCGGTAAGGGACATTTCAGGGACAGATGTAAAAAAAAAAACACAGATTTTTATATACTGTCCCTGGTTTTACTGAGGCTGGAAACCTTGATGGGGCCCCCTAAAGGAATGGGGCCCTCAGGCAGTGCCCAAGTGCCCGAATGGTCAGTCCGCTCCTCGCCCTAAGACTTGTGTAGCTGATATGGCAAAGTAGAGGAAGTGTGATGTATAAAGAAAGCTCCTGCGCTATCGGTGACTAAAGCTAGGGGGCACTGCTGCAGCCATCTGATAATCTGTCCTAATCAGAAAAAATTAAAGTGAAAAATGGTGGTGGTGACTGCGCTGTGTAAAACTAAATGAACAAAGGGGTGATAAGACTCACTGAGTGAGTGGGTGAGCCACTGGGGGCAGTATAACACCGATACGGTACAGTGTATAATAGACAAATATAAAAACAGCATGAACTCCTCGTGCAAAATCAATAGATACTCAAAACAAGCATGTACATTAGCACTCTGTGAACAAAATACAAATAAATATAAAGAGTGATGCATATGGTTTCACATGGACGTGAAATAACAAACACCAGAAGTGAAAAAGTAGGGGTAAATAACATGGGCCAAAGGATCGACCAAAAATACAAAAAGTCTTAAAGGTTGGTGATCCCAAGGAAAAGCCAGAATTCAGATCACATTTAAAATGATGACATGGGACAAAACCATACATGAGTGGCGAGCTCGTCTCCCAGTCGTACAAGCATGTACGCTCTAGTGCTCCTGGTCCATATGCGTGTCGTCACACCACGTGACTTTTTCAGGGGACCAGGAGCACTAGAGCATACACGCTTGTACGGCTGGGAGACGAGCTTGCCGCTCGTGTATGGTTTTGTCCCATGTCATCATTTTAAATGTGAGTTTTATTTATTTTCCATTAAATATATATTTTTACTGCGGAACTGTGCTATGTGCCTTCCTTTCTCTCCTCATATTTATATCCTCTGAGCGATATATCCAACCATACCTGCCAGCCAGGAGGAGGAGGAAGTGGAAGGAAAACATACAGGAATACATACAGGATAGCTTGCGAACTCGGCGTTCGTTGGAGATAGGCCCACTATTCATGGCCTCCATGTGAGTGCATGTCTATGTGATTTATTTATTACTCCCAAGTGCCCTCACAGTATTATGCCATTATCCATTTGCTGCTTCCTTTATATGTTTATCTGATATGGAGTCCCTCAGTCACATACAAGTTTTGCTGGATCTTTTTGTATACATACCCGGGGTGTTTTTGGCTATCCGTGCTATAGCTGTGAGGTGAGCATTTAGGAACCACAAGAGGTGTTCGCATTGAAGTTTGTCCATCAACACTGAATTCTGGCTTTTCCTTGGGATCACCAACCTTTAAGATTTTTTGTATTTTTGGTCGATCCTTTGGCCCATGTTATTTACCCCTACTTTTTCACTTCTGGTGTTTGTTATTTCACGTCCATGTGAAACCATATGCATCACTCTTTATAAGTATTTGTATTTTGTTCACAGAGTGCTAATGTACATGCTTGTTTTGAGTATCTATTGATTTTGCACGAGGAGTTCATGCTGTTTTTATATTTGTCTATTATACACTGTACCGTATCGGTGTTATACTGCCCTAGTGGCTCACCCACTCACTCAGTGAGTCTTATCACCCCTTTGTTCATTTAGAGGAAGTGTGATACTTTCCTCTTCTAATGTATGACTTTCCAGTCTATTGCTAATTTTTGGACTAATTGCATACTAGCATAATTTAAACCCTCCTGCCGAGTCAGGCATTCGGGTCATGTGACTGCTGTGATTGGCTGTCACAGCGGTCACATGATTGGAAAGCTCCCTATCACTAGTATGCATCGGGAGCTCTCAGTGCAGTAAATGGTTTAAACAAGACCACATATATATGTGCGGCCGGCCTGAATAGATTTAAGTTAATCTTTCTTTGAAAAAAAATGTTTTATATTTGCATACTTTTATACTTGGACCAATGTAACTATGTATACAGTATATCAAATATGTATATACCGTATTTATCGGGGTATTGCATGCTCCGGCGTATAGTTTTGGTGTCTTGCCCGGCGTCCATCGGCGGCCTCGTCCGGTCCGGCGTCCGTCTGCGGCCTCGGTGGTGTCCTCCCGGCTTCTCCTGCGCTGTCTTCATGTCAAATCCCTGCTTCCCGTGCTCAGTTTGAAGCCTCTGCTGACGTATACCGAGCGCAGTACACTCGGGTATATTCGGCCAGGCTCGTCTTCTCACGCATAAACGTCACAGAGCGTGACTACGAGCAAAGCCGAGCCTGGCCGAATGTACCCGAGCGTACTGCGCTCGGTATATGTCGGCGCAGGCATTCAAACACGGCGTGGGAAGCGGGTATCGGCGTATATCGCGCACCCACGATTTTGCCCTGATTTTCAGGGCAAAAAAGTGCGCGATATACGCTGATAAATACGGTACATATATGCTCCTGGAAGCTGGAAATCACTGAAGTAGACACTGCTACACCAGTGATCTCCACTTGCTCACTCACTAAGTGGCTGCCCTGCTGCATTCTGAACAGAGGAGATTGACCACTTGACACAGGCGCCATTCAAAAAATGCTTTGCATTTAATGGATTGATGCAAAGTGTGGAGAGCGTGGAGAGGTGGAAAGCGTGGCATCATCACCCTGTCTCTTCACCTAGTCCAACCTCTTTTGTTCGAATGCAACAGGGGAGCCACTGAGAGTGGGACCAAGAAGCAAGTGGAGATGACTGGATTAGCAGTGTCTACTTCAGTGATTTCCAGCTTCCAGGGGCATTGGCTAGTATATGCAAGCTGGACCAATGTAGAAAATATCCACCCCTGGAATTCTCTAAAGTATAACTAAATGCAAAACTTTTTCACTTGAATAGAGATAGATTAGAATGTTTGTCAGTTTGTATTGCTGTCTGTGCCCTCTGTTAAGGAGATGCCCCCTCTCGATTTGTTCTGTTTACCATTATCATTGAACGTGAAAGTAAAAGAAAATCCCCAATTTTGGGTTGTTCCCAGAAAAGTAATAGAGGAAAATATTCCAAAGGGGCCACTAGTTCTGGTGTGCTGGGGGTCCCCAAGGAATTCCCTTAATTTGCAGGGATTTCTTCTCACTTCCTCTTTTGTTATGGGACAGGAAGTGAAGGGAAATCTCCCCAATGGGACACAGATGGCGAAAAAAAAAATATGTGACATAACAATCCCTTATCCTATCCAAAATGTAAAAAAAAAGTTTGACCTATAGTTCTACTTTAAGATAATACAGGTAATGAACAAACTTCACTAAGAGTAGTATGTAACTGAATACTGACAGAAACTCCTATAAAAACCTAGTTGATCCCAGTGAAGTCAGGAAGGATGATATTCTAAAAGAATGCTGGGCTACGATCCTCCAATGATAGAAATTCAATCAATTCACATTTAACTACTATAGAGTGTGTATTACTGAAAAAGCCCAAGGCTACACGGTTTATAAACCATACTCTGCTGTTACAGACAAGCAGTAATTAGACAGTTATATCTTATAGTTGCCTTTAAGCATACATATTTGTTTTCCTTTGTCATGAATAAGAAGATCAGGGCAAAACTATGAAGTTCATACTTAATATGGACCTCAGGGTTGGCAATTAACAAGTTTTTTAATGGCAAAATTAGAAAAATGGACAGAGGAAGCAATTGTTTTTTACTGCTAACTTTGACTAATAGCAATACACACAGCATGTAATCTGCCTCCCTTAGTGCCGGTTCACACTACAGCGACATGACAGTCGGCACGACTTTGCGAGGCAACTTGAGGCAATTTCGAGGCAACTTCAAGTCGCCTCCAGGACAGGCAACTTTGCCAGTGGCCAATCAAACAATAATCAGCTCTGTGGGAGGGAGGGGTTTGCCTGAGAAAACTATTTTATCTTCCTGTAAAGTTTCTTCAGTTAAGACACTGATCCGAATTTGGAAGCCACTTCCATTGAAATCAATGGGTACAAGTCGCCTAGAAGTCGCCTTGAATTAGTAGAGGAACCTTTTCTGAAGTCGGAGCGACTTCAGTAGTGTGCATCAAGACAGCTCTCATTCACTTTAATGTAATTTCTCATGTTGCACGACTTGGGGCGACACAAGTCGGATCCCAAGTCGCGGTAGTGTGAACGGGCACTTATGCATGCCATATACAGCCTAGTGTATAGAGTGCATGATCAGGAATGTGTAGTGCACAGAATGCTGGGGTCAGCAGTACAGTACATAATGCACAAAGGGCAGGGGTCAGCAGTATCTATTGCAATAACTAAAACACACAGAGTGCTAACGTCAGAAGTACATAATATGCAGATGCAGGGATCAAGAGTAAGTAACACACACTAAGCTCAAATCCCCCTCATGCCAACCCCCCTCATTCCTTCAACCCCTCAACCAAACATTCTCCAGCACAGATCTCTCCCATCCATCTATAAATTCCAGTCACTAGACCTCACATACAGTGGAAGTGCAGAATGAGGAGAAGGCGTACCCAAGGTTGTGTCATATGACCCATCAGAGCTGAGGGGGATCTGTATCTTAGGTCTAATGCGGGGGTAGGCAACCTCTGCACTCCAGCTGTGGTGAAACTACATGTCTGTGTCTCTGATTGTCAGGGTCTTGCTCTTGCAATGTCTCAGGGGGCTTGTAGTTTCAAAACAGTTGAAGGGTTGAGGTTGCCTACCCATGGTCTAATGGGTAGACAGAAGCTGGGGGCTGCATCACAGGTGGCAGTGCAGCACTGAAACTTCAAAATGGAATACAAATAGTTTGGTGGTCATGGCCTCAAAACCTGGGGCACCATGCAAGAAATGTGGCGTCATAGCCCCAGTGCCCAGTGCTAGTCATGTACATGCTGGGCTTTGTTTACCTATGGTGGCCAGGTGAGTGACAGCTAAACATTTAGACATTAAAGTGGAGTTTCCATCCCAACATTTTTTTTTTCATTATTGTGCTCATTAGACCTAAAAAAGTTAAAAAATTATTATTTTTTTACTCATCTGGAAAAGCCTGTTGCTATGCGATCCCACAAAATCTGCCTTTGAAACCACCTAGGATTCTGACATCATCTCCCTCCCTAATGCTCCTGGGAAATGTGTGTCATCATTTCCCAGGATGCAGTGCGCTGTCCAATTATCACTCCCCATCCAAGACTTCCAGGAAGTAAGTGCTTGTAGGCTTCACAATGCCCACAAGCAAAATGACAATGGTGTGGACATAGTTTTATAAACTATCTTTTTTGAATATCTATGCGGATCGGTGGCGGATTGTAAAACAGTAAGTGACCGGATTTATATTATAAAAACGCAGGATGAAAGGACATACATTTAAAAAATGCTAATTGTGGTTGGAACTCCGCTTTAAGCAATTGCAGATAAAGAATTTAATATCTTCTGCTTATTTTTCCTTACATCATAGACTTTATTGTAGATTATTATTAGGTGCTGCATTTACTGGCTTTATTATAACAGGCTTGTGTACATGCAACATAAAACCTCATTGTTAAATTATCAATGATCAGTTTGTTAGCAGCTTAAAAAAGTTTGCATTGCAATATGTTCTGTTATTATTTTTGGTGTGACCTGTTATTAGATGTTGTTAGATGCTGCTATTGTTAGCTGAAAGGGAAGCAAAACATTGGAAAAGGATAAAAGCCTTTTATTGGTGTTACAGGAATAGGAAATTCATGGTACCATTTTTTTTCGGTGACATTTTCAGCTAATTTTTAGTGACATGGCTGCAAACAATTGATTTACTTATTCTAATTCTAAAAGTGTTGGTCTCAAAGACCCTAATCCTTGGGCAGCAGAGTACAAACACCCAAGGCAGCAATGACTCAAAAGCTAACGTTTCCAACCTTATAACTATCTGCCCTTGCTGACAAAAATATCCAAATAGGAGGCCTTACCCTATTCTTCTAACCTTGTTGCTTACCTAAGTCGTTATCTGTCTGAATACAAGGACAGCCTAAAGACCTGTTCTCCCCTGTGAGAAGGAGGTATTGGGAAACAGTGGCGTAGCGTGGGGGGTGCAAGGGGGGGCCACCGCCTCGGGCGCAAAATTTAGAGGGGCACTGTCATGAGTGTGGAGAGGAAAGAGTGCCAACAACAGATGGGACATAGGAACATATGCATGATGTCACCACACCACTTATTATCAAGCACGCTCTCCTCTTCCCTACAGCCACAGCTGTCTCACACAGTGGATCATGTGACCAGACTGAAGCTAGCTGAAAATAGGCAAGTCCATGGGTCAGGGGGCACACATTACTTGCCTCGCCCCAGACGCCGACAACCCACGCTACGCCACTGTTGGGAAAAAGGAGCAGAAAAATCACTGGACACTTGACGGTATGACTGTTTAAACTTTAATATGTAACTTTGAAGCCTTAGTTATGGGCAATACCGTAAAAGCCCATCTGCTCTTTGTTATGTTATACCTTAACCACATTAGTATTCTTGCTCTGTTAAAATGGCACTGCAGAGCCACAGTCCATTTTTTAAACAAGAAATTACTGTGGGAATGTGTACACGGATCTTTGTGGGGTCAGTGCTGGCACAGCCAGCCTAGAACCTTACTCTCCATGCTCAGATTGACCTGATTGATGCACCATTCCTCTCCTGCTATACAGTTTTTGCCTTTATTTTTTGTAGCAATAGGACAGCGTTGGCCTATATATATGATTCATATTTTGTAGTACATAAACAGTACACCATCATATCACATATCAACTTACCTATATCTTTAAGTAATGTACTGTTTTATGTCCATTGTTTACAGTACGGTACTTTGATCTCTGTGACCGGCGTCATAACAACAAGGGATTCAGTTCCCCGTGCAGGTTGTTAAATATGGCTCACTCAGTTTTGGTGGTATGGGTTTGGGTATACAGGCTTTTTTTAAAGTGTTTTTAAAATTTGTGATGTACCTTGTGAGGGATATCACATGATCATTCTAATGACTGATTTACATCTATTGGATTTTTTTTTTTTTTTTTATATCTATAAGCTTTTTTTTTTTTGGTATTGCTATAATACCCTGCAGTGCCGGGACAAGGTCATCTAGCGCCCAGGGCGAAGATGCCAAACTGTGCCCCCCCCCCCCCAGGATGTTTGAGCATCATGTGTTAGCAAAAATCCCCCCCCCCCATAAAAAATAAAAAAAATTGAGCACTAATCAGCACGCTTAGCCCTAAGCATAAATTCCAGTTGCAAGCCTTGCCAAACAAAAATCCCCCTCCTTCAAGTACAAAACTCTCCCTGCTGAAATCCCTCACCCCTCAAGTTTCCCCTCCAAGAACAAATCCTCCCCTCCTCCAAATGTCCCCTCCTAGCACAAATACCCATCAATCATCCCTAGTTTCACAAATCCTCTGCCTCAAATTCCTGCTCCCCCCCAAAAAAAATCCCCTTTTAGCACAAATCCTCTTCTGCTCATTGCCCCAGCACAAACCCCCCCAAATTACCCTCAAATTCCCCCTCCTAGCGCAAATCCTCCCCCCAAATTTCCCCTCTAGACTTCCCCTCTAGCACCCTTATCATCCCTACGAGCATAAATCCCCCCCTCCCAAATCCCGATTTCTAACAGCCCCAATATTTCCAGTCCTAGCACAAATCCCCTCCCCAATCACCTCTTCTAGCACAACCCCCCCCCCCAAATCCCCCCACAAATCCTTTCCCCCCCATCCCTGTGGCACAACCCCCCCCCCCCGGTAAAAATCCAAATTTTTCCCAGCACACCCCCCCCCCCATATAACAAATCTAACTCCTGTCACCCCCCACCCCAAATTCCCCCTCCTAGCAAAAATCCCCCCCAAAAAATCTTCCCTAGCACACATACCTGTATACCCCATCATGCCTACAAACACAAATCCCCTGTCCCCCTAACAGCTTCAGGATTTCCTATCCTAGCCCAAATCATCTTCCTCCCATCCCCCAGCACAAATCACCCCTTCTAACCCCCCAAATATCTCTACCAGAAAAAAGGCTCCTCCTCATGTTGACATGTCAGAGCTGAGGAGCAGCCGATCTCTAAGCCTTTGCACAGGCAGCTGGCGGGAGAGATGCCGCCCGCTGCAGAAGGGGACGGGATCGCAGCTCAGGGATGCCAGTGGATGTCACCTCCGGACTATATAGAGTTTACACATTGTTTGCTGGGAGGAGATGGGGGCGCATAAACCAACTGTAGAGTCCTGATGGAAGAGTGCTACCGTGATAAGAGAGTGACGCTGGAGAGAAGCAAGAGAGCACATCCCGCTCTATCCTGCTCTCCAGGTTTGGCACATATCATGCAACACTAAGCGCTGACTGAAGTAGTGATGCCGCTGTCACTACTTCTGTCAGCTAATAGTCGCAGAAACTCTCCTTGCAGCGCCCCCTCCACCTCCTATGCTACAGGCGCCCAGGGCAGCCATTCCTCCCGCCCACCCCTTGTACCGGCCCTGATACCCTGTATATGGTCGTGCAGGAAGTTTTTGTTAAGTATAGTTATGTCGCTTGATCTCCTTTGATTGATTACCATTACAGACACACACAATGGTGCTAGTTCATTTATGTTTGCTGATTAGCCAGTATTACACTGTAAATTCAAAAAAAGTGTAAATGAAAATCAATGCAAATAGATAACAAACAAAAGTTGCAACGTTAAATAGACGATGCATTAAATGTCAGCCAGCAATTGTCTCAATTCATACTTGCATGAAATGGACATGATCTTACCTTACCATTGAATTATGTCCCTCGGCAGACTCACTTCACATTTATACCATAAAAAAAAGATATATATATATATATATATATATATATATATATATATATATATATATATATATAATGTCACATAATGTCACAAAAGTGAGTACACCCCTCACATTTTTGTAAATATTTTATTCTATCTTACACTTTGCTACAATGTAAAGTAGTGTGTGTACAGCTTGTATAACAGTGTAAATTTGCTGTCCCCTCAAAATAATTCAACACACAGCCATTAACCCCTTCCGCCCTGGAAGATTTGGCTTCTCAATGACCAGGCCTTTTTTTGCGATATGGCACTGTGTCGCTTTCACTGACAATTATGCGGTCGTGCAACGCTGTACCCAAATTTTCCCACAAATAGAGCTTTCTTTTGTTGGTATTTGATTACCTCTGCAGTTTTTATTTTACATACAAAAGAAGAGCGACAATTATATACAAAAGAAGAGCGACAATTTTGAAAAAAAAAACACTGTTTTACTTTATGCTATAATAAAGATCCCAATTAAAAAAAAATCCTCAGTTTAGGCCGATATGTATTCTTCTACATATTTTTGGTAAAAAAAACGCAATAAGCGTATATTAATTGGTTTGCTCAAAAGTTATAGCGTCTACAAAATAGGAGATAGATTTATGGCATTTTTATTATTGGACACTGTTGACACATTTTTGGGACCAGTGACAATTATAAAGCGATCAGTGCTATAAAAATGCAGGGATGGGGTTAACACTAGGGGCGATCAAGGGATTAACTGTGTTCCCTAGGTGTGTTCTAACTGTGGGGGGATGGGACTGACTAGGAGGAGAGAGAGATCGGTGTTCATACTTAGTAAGAACACATTATATGTCTCCTCTCCCCTGAGAGCACTGGGATCTGTGTGTTTACACACACAGATCCCGTTTCTCGCTCTGTGACGAGTGATCGCAGGTGCCTGGCGGTCATCGCACACTCGCATCGGCTCAGGCGGTGCTAGTGGTCAAAAGGCGAACTGACGTTCAGTTAAGTCGGTTCGCCCAGGGAAGCCAACCTGCCACAGTACAACTGCGGCGGCTGGTCGGGAAGGGGTTAATGTCTAATCCACTGGCAACAAAAGTGAGTACACCCCTTAGTGAAAATGTCCAAATTGGGCCCAAAGTGTCAATATTTTGTGTGGCCACCATTATTTTCCAGCACTGCCTCTTGGGCATGAAGTTTGAAGCTCACCAGGTTGCCAATGTTATCCAATATGGTCCCCTCTAGGCCTGAAGAAGGAGCGCATGCTCCTCAAACGCGTCGCCTATTGGTTTTCCTCCATCCGGAAGTGACATCATCGCTTGGCTCCCCCTGCATGTGTTCCAGATACAGGAAGTGTCGGCCGTCACGGCCACAGCCCATTCAAGAGACTGCAGCAAGTAGCCCCACGAATAAGATTAACTTCAAGGACGTCTGTGCCCAAATGCCTTTCATTAACTTACTTTTGTGAGTACCCATTTTCCATGTGTGAAATTAAACCTGTTGGCATACTGCACTTAGGCTCCTTTCACACTGGGGCAGGAGGTGCGCTGACGGTATAGCGGCGCTATTTTTTTACCGTCGGAATTGCAGTTTTAACCCCCCGCTAGAAAAAGGTTTAATACCGCCCGCAATGCGCCTCTGGTATTACCGCGGTTTGCCATTGCTTTCAATAGGAAGGAGCGGTGGAGGAGCGGTAAACACACCTCTCCAAAGATGCTCTAGCAGGACTTTTGGAATAGTCCTGCTAGCGCACCGCTCCAGTGTGAAAGCCCTCAGGCTTTCAAATTGAGACTACAGGGCAGGAGTTTTTCATGCAGTATTTAGGTGCTATTTTTAGCGCTTAAACGCCTGAAAAACTCCTCAGTGTGAAAGGGGCCTTAGAGTGGCGCCTGTGTTTCATTCCCAGTTTTGCCATGGGATGCCATGTTGAACTTCCAGTGACCAGTATGAGATAGTGAGAGCGATAACACCAAATTTAACACACTTGCTCCCCATTCACACCTGAGACCTTGTAACACTAACGAGTCACATGACACCGGGAAGGGGAAAATGGCTAATTGGGCCCAATTTGGACATGTTGGACATGCCAGTGGTTTAGACATTAATGGCATTGTGTTGAGTTATTTTGAGGGGACAGCAAATGTGCAATGTACATTCACTACTTTACATTGTAGCAAGTATTTACAAAAATGTGAGGGGTGTATTCACTTTTGTGAGATACTGTGTGTGTGTATATATATATATATTAAAATTTCATATCAAATTACAAACCAAACCCTTATTCTGCCCCCCCTCCAAAAAAAAAAAAAAGCAAAACGCATAATACGTTTGGACTGACTACAAAGCCAAGAAATTAATTCTATCCATATCTAAGATTAAAATGTATAGGAGGAAACGGCTGAGCTCCTAATGAGATTATTAAGACAAGATTTTAATATGGAAAATACCTAAAGGGTGCTGTCATCGTGCTTTAATTTTTACTAGAGCAGGGGGTTGGCATCCTTTTCCACATCGAGTGTCAATTTACAACTGGCATGCCAGTGAACAGTAGCATGCTGCAGCCATATGATTTATTTCCAGTGTTTATGCTCCTAGTTGCACTGTCAATGGCAATTTAAAGGACTTGTAAATGAAAAAAATGTTTCACCTTAATGCAATCTATACATTAAGGTGAAAAAACATCTGATGTTGCTGGTCACCCCCCGAGCCCCCGTTTTACTTACCTGACCCGTCGAAAGTCCTACGCGGTCCCGAGATCCTCTTCGAGAGACCCCAGAAGATGTGGATCGTGGCCATCCTGGGTGGACATCATATGATGTCCTGGGCTTCCCGGCTGTCTAGGGGGTGCATGTGCCGGACCCGATGTGCATGATCGGCGTTCGCAATGTCCGCCGGGCACCCGCAATTGCCCACAATCAAGACAGGACTGTGGATCTGTGTGTGTGTAAACACACAGATCCACGGTCCTGTCAGTTGAGGAGAACGATGTGTGTGTTCCCAGTACAGAGGAACACACATCGGTCTCCTCCCCTTGTGAGTCCGGCTCCCCCTACAGTTAGAATCACACACTAGGGAACATATTTAACCCCTTCAGCGCCCCCTAGTGTTAACCCCTTCCCTGCCAGTCACATTTATACAGTAATCAGTGCAGTTTTATAGCACTAATTGCTATATAAAAGTGAATGGTCCCAAAAATTTGTCAAAAGTGTCCGATATGTCCGTCGCAATGTCACGGTCACAATAAAAATCGCAGATCGCCGCCATTACTAGTAATAAAATTAAAATAAATAAAAATGCAATAAAACTATCCCCTATTTTGTAGACGCTATAACCATAGGTGTGTGCAGCCTGTTGCATTAGGGTGTGCACCCCAAAGCTCAAACACATGTAAACGTGTGTGTATGTATGAATGCTTAATAAATAAATATACAGTATATACAGTATATATATATATATATATATATATATATATATATATATATATATATATATATATATTCTAATAAATAAAATAAAAAAACAGTAGGGCAGTTGATGGTGTCAGTAAGCAAGAGGTTGGTGTCACCAACTTTATTAAAAAAATAAAAATTAGGAGCCCCGTTGGGGGGCTTTGGTGAAATATCAGCAGGGAGAATCTGCGCTGTGCGGGGTGATTAGGGTGTGCCTAGGCACACCCGGCACACCCCCTGCGCACACCTATGGCTATAACTTTTGCGCAAACCAATCAATAAACGCTTATTGCAAATGTTTTACCAAAAATATGTAAAAGAATACATATCGGCCTAAACTGAGGAAAAAACTTGTTTTTTATAGATTTTTTGGGGGATATTTATTATAGCAAAAAGTAAAAAAATATTGCATTTTTCTCAAAATTGTTGCTGTATGTTTGTTTATAGCGCAAAAAATAAAAACCGCAGAGGTGATCAAATACCACCAAAAGAAAGCTCTATTTATGGGAAAAAAAGGACGTATTTTTTTTGTGGGAGCCATGTCGAACGACCGCGCAATTGTCAGTTAAAGCGACGCAGTGCCGAATCGCAAAAAAGTGCTCTGGTAAGGAAGGGGGTAAATTCTTACGGGGCTGAAGTGGTTAAAAAATTTAATTGTAATTTTTTTTTATAAAAAATTAAATTGGAAAAATATATATATAAATAATAATAAAAACAACTACTGACACTGCTCCCCCCTGCCCTACCAACACTGTCCACTGCCCCAACCCCCTTCCCCCAAAAAGCATTGTGAAAAAAATGTAATTGTAAAAAAATCAATACGTAAAAATAAAAAACTACTGACACCATTCACTGCCCTACTGACTCCATCCACTGCTCTACTGACACCTTTCACTGCCACATACCCCCCACCCATTCCCCAAAAGCACTGTGAAAAAAATATAAAAAATAATATTTAAAAGAAATAATAAACAACACAATTGTAAAGAAATAATAGATGAAATAAAAAAAACTACTGACACCGTCCACTGCTCTACTGACACTGTATACTACTCCCACCATCCCCAATCACTGTGAAAAACAAAAAAACACAAAAGTAAATTATAAAAAATAACAAAAAAAAATAAATTGTAAAAAATAATATAATTAAATTGTAAAAAAAAAAAAAAAAAACCACTGCACTACTGACACCATCCACTGGCCCCCAAAAAGCATTTTGAAAAAATTAAAAAAATTAATTTATTGTAAAAAAAAAAAGAATAATAAAAAAACAATAATACAAATAAAGAACTACTGCCCTACTGACACCATCTTGCACATAGTATCCACCGTTGCACACCCCACACTCCTCACCTGCACACTATACCCACCTACATACACTTTGGACTCCTCTCTTGCACATACTACCCACTTCCATAAACTCTGCACTCCTGTTCTGCACATAATACCCCACCATACACTCCAAACTCCTCTTCTGCACATACTACCCACCACCATACACTCCATACTCCTCTTCTGCACATAATACCCACCGCCCTACACTCCACACTCCTCTTCTGCACATACTACCCACCACTGTACACTTAACACTGTACATTCCCTATTTAACATTACTGCACTATGTAAGTCATCTCAGACTCTATTAAACCACACCCCATTTAAGCAACGCCCAATATGTAGCACCATTTAAGCCACGGCCACATTTCACTGCGGCGCGCTACGTGTGAGGCATTTTTTTTGTAATGCCTAGGGCCCACTTTTTATCTTGCACATGGGACCACTCATTTCATGATACGCCCCTGCTGGGCGGGTGTGCAGGGTGCACCGCAAGCAAGCACCGCAGAGGGGGGTGCCGAGGTGCCTGTAATGTCAGGTGGGTGGCGGGGGGAGAGTGGTGTGCTCCTTGACCCCCGAAGTGGCAGGCAGAAGCATCCCCGGAGTCTCAAAGCCTGAACTCTGTCTCCTCTATCCTTCTCTCTGCTACAGCATCAGCAGTGAGGCCTGGAAGACAAGGATGAGCGGGAGGGGCAAGCTACCAGGGAGCTGCTGGAAGAAGCAGCAGAGCCCCACTTGGATCAATACGGTACTGGGCATCATACACTGACACAGACCTACCTGCAGATACAGACTGTGATAAGGGGGCAGAGGAGGGACTGTGGATAGGGACAAATGATTGAACAGTCTTTCATTATGTGATTATCACAAAAAAATTCAAAAAGAAAACTTCACCAATATGTGAATCCTTCACCGCTCTCTCTCGATTGGACTCACCAGATGAATAATTGGATATATCAACTGGAGGAACACACTCTCCACAAACGGTCATCAATCACAGTTTTTCTCTCAACGATTACAGCATATCATGGGGAAGACAAAGAAAAAGGAAGGAGGCTTCCATAGCGTAAAAAATATCTCACAGGCTTGTTAAAAAAAACTATTTGAAATCCATTCACATTTAAAGAGTGCCTGCCCAACACTAGGGAGTAAAACTTGTTTACCTTCATACTCCTGTTTTTTGGCCTGTCTATTAAAGACTCAAAGGGGTTCCTTCCACCGTGCCGTTTGGCACCAGGTGATTCTTTGCTCCATGTATGGGCATTGTGGTTGTATTGAAGTTAATCTACTGATTGTACACAATCACCCTGTCAGGTTTTCCCTGCAGGTTTAGACCTGTCGGCTATAGCTGACAGCACTGATCATTGTATTCTGATGGTGGGGAAGTCTCTCTGTCAGAATTCAATAGCTTAACAGAAAAATTCTCCCACCCACTTCAAGAGGGTGTATAGGAGAATCAAGTCAGTTTTTGTTTTTTCATTTAACCAGTGGGTTGAAAGAAAAACTGACTCAAGTATGGGTTGCTTGAGGTCAACACTAAACACTCTGCTGTCTGATATTTGATCACAAAGATTTGAAAATAGTGAGTAATTAGACTTGTGAAATTTAACTCACTGTGAAAGTGCTCTGTAAGTTAGGGAGAGATCTGTTTGACCGGATGATGTGATAACAAGTACATAACATGATAAATAGCTTATATAAGAAAAGTTCTTTGTTAAATGCTAACATTGATGGGGAACCAGATAAATACTACAGAACATCAATTCCATTTCACATACTCCCGTAATATATTTTTTGAAGTGAACAGTAACTTTGCTAATGTGAATGCACACACATTTGGCCTTGAGTAGCATCAAGGGTCTCATCTCAGCCTTGGTGGGTTTTTTTTTTAGAAACTGCTTGCCTCTCACTCCCTAGTGAAGGCCTTCATACAGAGAGTTGTTCACATTGTTCCTCCTGTACGTTCCCTAGTGAGTCTGTGAGAACGCAAGCTGATTTTTTATCTGCTCTTCAAAGACTGCCTTTAAACCTTTTAGGAATATTCTTACTTGTTACCATTACTTCTGCACGGCAAGTTTTTTTAGTTGGTGGCCGTCCCATGTAAAGGACCCTTTCTTTTCTTCCCAAAGTGGTTAGCACTACCCACGAAAGAGCTGCTGGTTTGATTTGGGTGGCACATTACCTCTAATACTCCGCCGTCTAGGGTACTGGTTGAGAGCTGTAATAAAGTCAATGTCCACACTGTATATATCTTTTTCTGTGCTTTATTACCCAACGGGGCAAAAATAGTAAAAGTAGTAGCAGGTGCAAGGATAGAAGAAGAGGGATTCAATGTATTCAGGCGTATAACTTCGCTTCAGAAGCAGTCCTGCTTCCAATGACAACTTTCGTCGCCACCCCAACCGGAGTAGGTATAGTGCATCTGGATATGCCGCTCTCACGGGTCTAGCAGCCAGAGTGTCACTCTGAACTTTAGCAAAGTCTCTGCCACAGACCTTCCCAAAGGGCGGCGTAATTTCAGATGCTAATAGGCGACCTTCGTCCAGCCTCTCAGAATGATGGGTCCTTCGATGAAGCAGCAGACCTCTCCTGAGATACCAGCCTCGCGCTCGGTATTCCCTCAGACAGGTTCTTCATTGCTTGGCTTCCTCCCACGGGACGGACAGCCCAGGACCACTTGAAGAGTTGCAGGCCCAGTCTACCCACCGGGCCTACAAGGTAGATTGCTTGCTCCGGACCAACGTGGTCCCGGAGCCAGAAACATGTGAACACACATACCCCAGCCAGGAGATAGAATTTTCAAACATTGGGGCATTCAAAAGTAGTCCAGTAGTCTGGTATCTCACAATAGTCTGTAAGATTGCAGTTTTAGGCTTCACGAACAGTATATTCTATTGACGTGTTTTTCTCCTACAGAAGTTTAGCAGCAACAAAACCGTGTTTTTGCATGCATGTTTATGTGCGTGTATGCACATTCACATGCGTTTATGTGAATTCCTGTGAACAGCAATAATATATTCTATTGGACAGAATTCTGGAACACATCTAAATTTGTCTAGCAATAATACGTGTTTATGCACATTTATGTGCTTCTGAGCATTTTTTTATGTTTAAAAGTGCCTCTCCTAAATGCACAAGTAATGTTTTTTTGCCTCTAAATGCCCCTGCCTCCAAACTTCTATGTGTGCATGGACAAATAGGTTAACATGGAGGGGTGTTCAGAAGCAGAAAAAAAAAAAAAAAAAACCTCAACTGCACGTAAAAGCATCTTTTTTTAAACTCAAGTGTGCATGAGGCTTTACTTATATGTACGGTAGTTATTTATTAGCCATTGCTCTGTGTACTAGTGGTAGAGCTACCAGGGTCACAAAAGTCACACTTGCGACTGGGCCATTGTCTGAAGGCCCCGGCAGGGCTGCTGGCTGCAAGGCTCTAAATTGAAAGTGTACCTCTCATACAGCCCATAGCCTGCACTGGCAGTTCCCCCTCCCTCCTCCCTCACATGGAAGGGAGAGCAGAGAGCTCTATCAGTGTCCATCAGTCCATCTGCTCCTTCTCCTCCCACCCCTCTCCTCCTGTGTTTGCACCACTGGAAGTATGAAGCTAAGCAGCTGAATTTGATCATTCAGCTGCTGGGCTTCACATTTCTTGTGGTGCACACACAAAAGAAGAGGGGCTGGAGGAGAAGGAGAGGATCAGCTCTCTTCTCTACCATCCGTGCGAGGGAAGGGGAACTGTCAGTGCAGGCTCTGGGCTGTATGGGAGAGACGCACTCAGCTGCTGAGGAGGCACTGATGGGCGGCACTGATAGGCGGTACTGATGGACACTGATAGATGGCACTGATAGGCGGCAATGATGATCACTGATAGTTGACACTGATGGGCACTGATAGGCGGCATTGATGAGCACTGATAGGTGGCACTGATAGGCGGCACTAATGAGCACTGATGGTCACTGTTATGCAGCACTGATAGGCTGCACCGATGGGGCTGCACTGATAATCAGGGCACTGATGATCAGCACCTTGATTATCAGTATAAACCATGTACTGGCAGTCTTGCTGGATAACAGATCTCCTTTCCTCATACAGACACAGCGTAGAAAGAAAGGACTGCCGATATCCAGCAAGTCTGCATACATGTAATCAGCTGATCGCATTGTAAAAGGCCACTGTGATTGGCCCTTTATTGTGATCTGTAATCAGCTGTGTCCCAGAGCTGTCGCAGAGCGCACTGAATGCACACTCCAGGGGGCACGCATGAGGCGGAATTCTGGGAGAATGTCCACGGACGTTCTCCCATATCTGGAAGCTCAGGGCTGGGGAGGATATGCCTCTGCTGTGTACATTTTATGATATTGAATTTAATTTTAAGGATGGAACTCTATGCACCTCTGATTAAGACTGATCATTACTAAACAAAAAAACAAGGGAGTTTACACATTCATATTAGACATGTGCGCACTGAAATATTTTGTTTTTCGGAATTTCGTTTTCGTCCGAAATTATTTAGTTACTCCCGAAATTCGTTTTTATTTATTTTGTTTCGTTAAAAAATGCATTCGTCCGAAAATCCAAATTAATTAAGGTCGAATCTGTCATTGAAGGCTTATGGTGTCTGTCGAATGTTCTAAGAAGATTCGACGGAGCAGCTAAACTGTACGATGCCGCAATTGTACATTATGGTCGAATATTCCACCTACAAGCTATAGAATAATTCTAATGTTGTATGAAATTAGTAATAATTTTATTTGTAAATAATTATTACTAGTCAACCAACATTCAAATTCTTCTATAGCCTATGGGCCGAGCATTTGACCGGAAATGTACGATTGCGGCATCGTACAGTTTAGCTGCTTGTCGAATCTTCTTAGAACGTTCGACAGACACCATAAGCCTTCAATGACAGATTCAATGTTTGTATGTTTTCCGCTGCTTCGTCGAATCTTCGTTGTTCATGTCGAATGGTCTACCCCAACACTGTCTCTACAATGCTGAATCTTTACTCTCTATGTCGAATCTTTACTCTCTATGTAGAATAATCTTGGACTCATAGAGTTAAGGTTAGGCACATTCGACCGCAGATTCGATAGACACAGATTGCTATTGTCAGCGTCATGTCAATTCTCCTATCTATATTGAACTGTTGTAGCAACGAAAACAAAAATAAAGAATTTTTTTATGTTGGATCTTTCGGATTTTCAGATTCTGCGAGTTAGTTTTATTTTGTTAAAACGATAACAAAAATATCCGAAATTAGGACGAAAATGCATTCGGACGAAAAAGAATGTCTAATTCATATTAATAGCTAGATTCACAAAGACCTCCCTAACTTTGCGGCGGCGTAGTGTATCGCGTTTACACTACGCTGCCGTAAGTTAGCACGGCAAGTACATGATTCACAAAGTACTTGCCTGCTAAGTTACGGCGGCGTAGCGTAAATCGGGCGGGCATAAGGGCGGCTAATTCAAATTCGGCTGAGGGGGCGTGTTTTATGTCAATGGGGGTTGACCTGACGTGATTGACGTATTTTACGAACGGCGCATGCGCCGTCCATGTACATATCCCAGTGTGCATTGCGGCAAAGTACGCCGCACGATCCTATTGGTTTCGACGTGGACGTAAATTACGTAAATCCCTATTCACGGACGACTTACGCAAACAACGTAAAATTTTCAAATTTTGACGCGGGAACGACGGCCATACTTAACATTACTATTCCAGCCATTTGATGGAATAACTTTAGGCCTGAAAGTGCGTTACGTAAATGGCGTATCTTTACTGCGTCGGGCAAGCGTACGTTCGTGAATCGGCGTATCTACTCATTTACATATTCTAGGCCGACCGCAATGGAAGTGCCACCTAGCGGTCAGCCTAAAAAGTACACTTTAGGATACGACGGTGTAAGACACTTACGCCGCTCGTATCTGAGCCTAATTTAAGCGTATCTGGTTACCAGAATACGATTAAATTAGCGTTGGCGCAGATTCAGACTTAGGCTGGCGTATCTACTGATACGCCAGCCTAAGTCTTTCTGAATCTGGCTATAAGTGTGGAAGATTCGTATGGGAGACACATTAGGCCCGTAGACACGGTCGGACCGAACCGATGAGAATGAACCGATGTTCAGTTTCATCGGACCAAACCGACCATGTGTATAGGCCATCGGTCTGTTTTCCTTCGGTCCAAAATTTTAAAACATGCTTCAAAACCGAACCGATGGACCACTGCCCGATCGGACCAAACCGATGGTTAGTACAGAAAAGCATTGGTTCAAAACCCGCGCATGCTCAGAATCAAGTCGACGCATGCTTGGAAGCATTAAACTTCGTTTTATTCAGCACGTCGTGTGTTTTACGTCACCGCGTTCTGACCCAATCGGATTTTGAACTGATGGTGTGTACACACATCAGACCATCAGGCCACTTCTGCGGTGAACCGATGAAAACGGTCCGTCGGACCATTCTCATCGGTTCGGTCCGACCGCGTGTACGGGGCCTTAAAGAAGGGATCAAACGATTATATTTGCAGTTTCTGTGTTTCCAGAATATCTATACATGCTTTTAGGGTAATCATTAAAGCGGAACTTCACTCAATCAACATTGACTATTTTTAATAATTATGCTGCTAGCATTAGTAAGTAGATATGAAAATATATCACATTTACTTGTTTTAAAATTGACTTTAGGTTAAACATCCAGAGCAAGCATGAAAACTTCACCCAGTATCCACATGAAAGGTGTGTCCTGGCGGAACTGAGCCGGGATAAATAAAGCTCATCGGGAGCCAAAAAGATACTCTCAGGCCTCGTACACACGACCGAACATGTCCGCTGAAACCGCGGACATGTTCGGTCGTGTGTAGGGCCGACCGGACAATTTACGGCCGACCGGACAGGTTTCCAGCGGACAACTGTTTCTTAGCATGCTAAGAAACATGTCCGCTGGAAGCCTGTCCGTCGGACATGTTCGGTCGTCTGTACGACTCACCGGACATGTCCGCTCGGCCGAAAGCCCTCGCATGCGTCAAAGTGATTCGACGCATGCGTGGAAGCATTGACCTTCCAGGGTCGCACACGTCGCCGCGTCATCGTCGCGGCCACGTCGCGACCACGTCACCGCGTTCGCTGTCCGCGGGGATTTTGGTCTGATGGTGTGTACACACATCAGACCAAAATCCGGCAGCGGACATATCCGATGAAAACGGTCCGGCGGACCGTTTTCATCTGACCGTCCGATCGTGTGTACGCGGCCTTATAGTGTAGTATTTAATGTGAATCTGTATAAGCATAAAACCATAAATAAAACAGCACATTTCTTACGTGAAAAGCTGCTGCTGACCAAGGAGCGAACAGCAGCATGATGTTAGCACTAGTAGCTCAGGGTAGGTTTCCTGTTGGTGACAACAATTCTAGACAAGGTAATAGTGCTAACCACTTTAGTACTGGACACTTTCACTGTCTGCCCAGGCAAATGTTCAGCTTTCAGTGCTGTCACACTTTGAATGCCAATTGCTCTGTCATGCAACATTGTACCCAAATGAAATGTTTATATAATTTTTTGAGACAGATATAGCTTTCCTTTGCTGGTATTTAGTGTTGCTCACGAATATTCGCATTGCGAATATTCGACTCGAATATAGCATATTCGAGAAATCGCGCTATATTTCGAATTTCGCGGTGAATATTCGCAATTCCGAATATTCGCATTTTTTCAATTTGATTTTTAAAACAGATCACATCCTATCGACGTCTAAAAGCATTGCTGGTATGATTAGAGACCCTGGGCTGAGTAGCTAAGCTGAGGCGATCCTTTTATGTTGCCAAATTGAAAAAAAAAAAATTGCGATTTTTCGCTATTGCGAATGCGAAAATGATTGCGAATTTTCGATAACTGTGGTAGGAGAACTCTGATTGTCTCTGATGCAAAAGGGGGGGGCTTTGTGTATGTGTATGTTATGAATATTTGTATGTTTGATATTATTATTTTTTGTAAGAAGGAAAAAATTGCGCATACCTTAAAAAAGGGGAGAATACAGCAGCAACTCAAAAATGTTATACAACATAAATTAATACAAGACAGAAAATGGAGTCGCTCTACAAGAATAAAAAATATGTCTAGTGACAAGACATGTGGGCAAATTATAAAATAAGCAAGCGCAAATAACTTGTGAAATACACAGTGAAACAAATATATAAAGAAATATAGTCCTAATAATAGAAAAATAATCTTTCATAAAAATGTCTTTGATATGTGAAGTGTTTGATTGACAAACGGCTGTGACAGATGGATAGAGTAAAGAATCACCACCAATGCAAAACACTTTTTATTTTCTATTGTAAAATATCAAGAATATTCTGAGCCAATCAGAGTGCTCCTTCCGCATTTGCCGAATATTCGCAATTATTTTGTATTGTAAAATATCACGAATATTCTGAGCCAATCAGAGTGCTCCTACAGCATTTCTCGAAATTGCGCAATAAATATCGCATTCGCATGTTGCGATATTTCGATAAAATATCACGAATATTCTGAGCCAATCAGAGCGCTCTTCCAGCATTTCTCGAAATTGCGCAATAAATATCGCATTCGCATGTTGCGATATTTCGATAAAATATCACGAATATTCTGAGCCAATCAGAGCGCTCCTCCAGCATTTCTCGAAATTGCGCAATAAATATCGCATTCGCATGTTGCGATATTTCGATAAAATATCACGAATATTCTGAGCCAATCAGAGTGCTCCTACCGCAGTTATCAAAAAATCGCAATTATTTTCGCATTCGCAATAGCGAAAAATCGCAATCATTTACTTTCGATAAAATATCACGAATATTCGAATTTAGCGAATATATCTCGAATATTCGAATATATATTCGAGATATATCGCGAAATCGAATATGGCATATTCTGCTCAACACTACTGGTATTTAAGCACCACTGGGTTTTAACTTTTTTTGCTATCTAAATAAAAAATATATTGACCATTTTGGGGATTTTTTTTTTCTGTCAGTTCTGTTATAAAATGTTCCAAATAAATTCTCTTTCTTCATAGGTTTAGGCCAAAATGTTTTCTGCTACATTTATTTGGTAAAATTTGGTAAAAATAAATAACCCAAATCAGTGTAAATGATTTAGTGTGTTTGAAAGTTATAGGGTCTACAGACTATGGTATATATATTTGAAAATGTATCAATCCTGATACTGATAGCCTATTTAAGTTCTTGAGGCTCTAAAAGGCCAGGACAGTACAAATACCCTCACAATACTCCTTTTTGTAAAGCAGGCACTTCAGGGTTTTTAGTACGGTAAGTTGTAATTGTATGTCATACTATGACCAGAGCAGTACAATGCTACAATAAAGTGACACTGTAGTACTCTTGGAATGCAATCAGGATTTTTTTATTTACACTATAATTGATTATAACAGTGATGATCACTGTTATAAGCAATAATTTTTTTGAATTGCATTCCAAATTGTGACCAATTGTTTCAGGGTCTGTTAAAAATTGAGGGCTTCATTTTGTGTGTGCGTTTAAAAATGGGCATGTTCAGTAGGATGTCCTTGGATTTCATTTTGAAAATCTGGCAACCTTACTGCACAAGGTTCTTCATGGCAGGCTCATGTATTTCAGTGAAAGCTGGCAATTTTTAAATATTGAAAAATAAGTTTAAAATTACATTAACATGTTAAAGTTTGTATTTGATTTTTAGATTTAGATTTTTAGATTTTTAGATTTAACTCACAAGTATTATCTCAGTTTAGAGTAGAAGCTATTTTGTTGCAGTTTTTCATGTCTGGAATCTCCTCCCTTGGTTTTCCTAGACTGCTGTGGGCAAGTTTTACTAATCCTCATTGTGTACAGACAGTAGCAATGCTGCAGGAATATTGTCATGATGGGGGCAGGAAAATACTCTGGCAGGGAAATGTTTCATTTTCTTTTTTTATTAGCTGTCAAAAAGTAGAAGCAAGCCAATTTTTTTTTAAAAATCATGACAATTTAGTGATAACCTTCTGTATCATTACTGAATTCAGAAACGTTTATAGTACCAACTAGCAAATAAGCATATGTGAGTATTTTCTACTAACAAAATAAATACCTTTGTAAAAATCATGACCCCGCCGACAATAGGCTCAAACAAGATCCTTTAGTATTATCTGCTTATTTTTACTGAACCTGGAATTATTCTTCGAATTAATGAGTGTCTCACGTTGTAGGAATTCATTTTCCAACCTTTAGCAGTGATAGTAAATGGTCACCTTCAAGTTTTTACAGTTTTTGATCAGAAAAGTAAACTGACCGAGCCAGCCAGTGCATGACTGCAGTTATTGATTTAGGTTAAGTTTTGGACTTTAAACGTATGTTATCATGACTGATGTGTAGACTCCCGAGAATGGAGAATGGATTTTTTTTTCAGCAAAATATAAGGGCTGCCACAGCAGTAAAATGTAATTGTCTACGTTTTTATGTAAAAATGTATTAGCTATAGGTTTTTTCATGATAATGGCTGTCAAGTGTCCATGGGTTTTCCAATGTAGCAATGAGACAATCACGACAAGATTTATTTTTAATACTATAAAAAATGGCAGAACTGTGTAAATGTCTTTAAAAATATGTTACCCCAATGTTTCATATTCCTGATATGTATCTGCTGTCCCATGTACTTGTGTTAAAACGTATCCTTTTGTCTTTATATTATATTGTATCTTCACCCCAAGCTCTCTAAGCCCATTATGCAACTGAGATTTTCTTTTTTATATATATACTGTATGCTGTACACACAAATGTTTTGCCTTGCATTTCTATTTTAAAAGATGAGTTCAACTTTAAAAAAATAAAATGCACATATTTGTGCAGGAAGAAAAAAACATGTGCATTTATTATTATTTGTTTCTGATGAGCCTGCAGAGTGATGCACATGTAATCAGTAGAACGAGGGTGCAATGTAAGACTCCTGCAAACACTGCCTCCAGCTTGCCTGCCCATACCTCCATATAGGAAGGCAGTTACAAAGCTGGAGGAAGTGTCAATAAACAAAGGGAATTGCTCATTAGCATCCTCGCAGTTCTTTGAGAACTATAAGATGCCTGCTGCAGTGGAAAACTGGACTTGTAGTTCATTCATTCACAGGTTGCTGTAAATGAATGATACAGTGGTCTGGGCGGAGCCTTATACAGCCTCACAGTTTTTGAAAAATTAACAGCGGGTGCTGGGAGAAGATCCCCTGCCCACTGTCACAGGGTAGGGGATTGGGAGGGTGCAGATTTTAGAATTGGGTGTAACATGCTACAACATGGTGAGCCTGTCCTTTAAACTGAATGGGCTGTTTTACAAGATATTGGTTCACATATACTTTTACTCAATGAATCTGATTTAAAAAGTATGGCAGGGAACACAATGAATCTAAGTGCTGTGCTGTGCTCTTTTGACATACAATCACTTGCAGGGAAGAAAACAAACAGCTGAAACTTACACGTTAAGCTTAAGTTTTTTTATTTTTTATTTAATTAAATGTAAAAAAAAAATAATATCAGGTATGATACTTACATTTGATGAGAAGTGCCTGTTGTGTTGGTGGCTGCTGTCTTAGATGACCGCTCTCTTTTCCCCTATACCCCCCCCCCCCCCCCCAGTGCTGATCTTTTGGTCTTGCGGGGATTAATACAGCCACTTAACCTTTCATAAACCCTCAACAAGTTGCCAACTATGCCCATCCTTTTAAACTCCCTCCTCCATTCATTGAAGCTGTGCTTAGGCTTTCAGCAATGAAATGTACCGTATGAATGGAGGGCAGGCAGATGAATGAAAGGTCTACCTCCTCCATTCATAAATCGCTTTTTATTGATGGAAGCTATAATACAGCTTCTATGAATGGAGGTGGGGCAGAAAAGGGGGGCATAGTTGTGGCATGGATGGCGCAAAGGACTGAAATGTCAACTAAGACAAAAGCTAGTACCACAAGAGACACTCCATTAGTCTCCATTCATGTAAATGGGCTTCTGTACCTACTGAAATTTGGAAGATCCCTGCATCTTTTCCAAAAATGCAGCCACGGGGAAACCGCATAGTGCTGTGCAATCGAAAGAGATTGTGGCTGATATATCCTTGTTAGATATGGCACCTCATGCCAATGATTATTAGAAATAAGAGAAAAGAGGGAATGGGGATTATTTTGGTGCCAAATGACTCAAACAGAAATCATTAAAAGTTGACAATTTTTTTTTATTACATCTATGTTATGAACATACAATACATACAAAGATTTGTATTAAAATCAAATAAGAAAGAGAGAGCACATAGTATTTACTACTGACCAGACTGGTTTTGATTGGGGGTCATGTCTTCCCTAGATGTTTCACCAAAACATTGGCTTCTTCAGGGGAATGGAATGGGACCGATACAATAAGTATAGCTCTAAAAAAGGAAATACAACATATTAAGCATAAATGACATTGACAATGCATAATAAAATAGTATAGATGTGGTTGGAGAAGCTACAAGGCGCAAGGGGTTTCCCCCCTAGGAAAAAAAATCGACACCTCATAGCCCCAAATGACTGTTCTCCCCTACCTACTCTGATGTCCCAGAATCGCCGGGTCAGCGCAGGGACCGCCCCAAGACAGCAAGCCAATACCACCGCAGTGTGGCTGCAGGGGCAGAGATGGGACCAGATTCATTCTAAAGTAGAAGAAAATGGAAAACAATTACACCACATAGAGACAGTATATGTCCCATGTATAGGGCTAACATAGCCTCAATACTTACCAACAATGATTAAAACTGAAGTAAGATGATGGGGCGCTGAGATAAAGAAACTCCAATTGATCAGGTGAAGACACTTAAATTGGAGCTAAGGTGAGTAACTGGATATAAAGAAATAGAAAAAGGCAATACTAATATAAGAAATGTTATATAAAGAATTAAATCCAGTCAAAGCACATACAAAATATCCAGATGAATAAAAGACTTATGCTTACCCAAGGCAGGTACAATGCATGCCTAGGCTTCCAAGTTAATTCAAAATTACACTGGAGTTGACTACACAAGGTAGAGTGCCTGGCAGAATGCCTCACACTCCCCAGAGCGTAGGAACACAAACAGCCTAGCACATGAAAAAATAAAGAGGGGGAAAAAAGGGGAAAAAGAAGGATAGCATGGTCTAGCCTATGTGGCTAGAAAGTAGAAGTCCATAAAGACTGTCCTATAATGACACTAACCTTGTGTGTACAGAGGTGATGTAACAGTGCCGCAAATTGTCCAGCAAATGAAAGACTGGAGGTACCGACCGTTATACCCCCCCATCTGATCGGCATGTGACATCACCAACAAAGGATGGCCACTGGGCATGCTCGATAACCACGGCCTACAATGCCCATAACGCAGAGCGAAACGCCGTTCACGTCACGTGACCAAAGTCACGCGCTGCGAGGGACGTGCGCGTGACGCCCAGCAGTAGCCAATTGAATGGAATCAATGGATGTAGCCCACACCAATGGGGACATATGTATACAGAGGCAGATAGTGAGGGACAAGGAAAAGAGGCGATAGGTGGCCAAAAAGCGGGCCGGGGAATCTGATTGACATCCGACCCTTGGGTGTCCATACAGCCGCGGGTAGAGATTGGGTCATCGCCAAGTAGGGCGGCCCATATGCATCCCATGGCCGGCAATAGCTCAGAGCTGGATAGGGGAAGGGGGAAAAAAGGAAAGAGAAAATGGGGTGGATCAAGGAGACTTAGGCCCCGTACACACGACCGGATCTATCCGCTGGGATTTATCCGCTGATCAGTTCCAGCGGATAGATCCGGTCGTGTGTAGGCCCGAGCGGACAATTTTCGGCAGACATTTGTCCAGCCGACGGATTCCCAGTGGATAAAAATTTCTTAGCATGCTAAGAAATCTATCCGCTGGAATCCTGTCCCTCGGACTTATCCGGATAAGTCCGTCCGATCCCCATCCCTCGCATGCGTTGGAATGATTCGACGCATGCGTGGAAGAATTTACCTTCCAGCGTTGCGCACGTCGCTGCGTCATCGTCGCAGCGACGACGCGACACGTGACCGCGGATGTTTTCCGCGCGGATTTTGATCTGATGGTGTGTACAAGCCATCAGATCAAAATCCGGAGGAAAACTGTCCGATGGAAACGGTCCGGCGGACCGTTTCCATCGGATAACCCCTCGTCTGTACGAGGCCTTAAGGAATTAGACTGCCATGCACAACACAATCCAAAGGTGCAGGCATAGCCCATCGCTCCCTACCATATCGCCCCTCCTATTAGCACAGCATATTCATAGTTTCCCAACACATGACACACTGCAGTGTCCTGTGTGTGGGGGTGCTATTAGATTTAATAGCGGCATATTGCTGCGGGTGTGGGAATAAGTGTGATTTACATGCATTCCTGCACCCACTCAGATGTGAACCTTGCCTTAATTTAAGTACCATCCCTTGTACTGATTTAACCCCTTAATGATGGCCTCTCAGCACCTGGTCCTTGGACCCGAGGGGCTGCATATTTGCGTGAATTTCTGTCCATACATCTGTGCTGAGAACATGTAGTGTGCGCTCCCAACACAATTACCCACACCTAACCAAAAGCAGCGATCAGAAGTTTTCGGATCACGCAACGGATCACATCACGTGCCAGCCAATATCATAAACCTCTTAAAGAGCCGGGAGGCGCTGGCGTGAAGAGGTTAAAGAAAACCTTAAGCTCTAAAGAGACCCTGTCACCAACCTAAAACCTGTAGGTTAGAGTGCAGAAAAATCAAGTATTTTACATGCTTGCCTGCAGTGTTTTTCTTTCTATAAATTACTTTGAATTATTTCCAACGTGCCTTTGACTAGAGAATTTGACTAGTCAATTCCATCGCACAACAACCACCCCCCTTCTCCTCTTATGGTAGTGTCTAATTACGCTATGCTGAACCAGCTTCTCCACAACTCTCCTTGCCTCATTACATATCCTTTTATTTAGGAGCTAGGGAAATACCGAAGGGGAATACTAAAGTGCGTTACAACACAACATCTTGTGTCCACTAACAGATAAGAAGCAAATTAAACATAAGGTAACTAACAACATGAATAGTTTAAACATGTTTAGTCCTCTCCCCTGATGTGACACCCCTGATGGGAGCATTAGTGTCACAGGAGTGGAGAGGAGGTATAAATCATAGTGCCCTATATCGATGGAAGTTTGAAGGTTGAAGGTATTGCTCAGTCAAGAGAGATAGAAAGAAGATTCATGGGTCTGTGACATTAGGTGTCAGTCGCAGCATTTGTCCATTCTGTCCAAGGTTGCCAGTTTGTACGTGTTTTTTTAGCCTGTCCATTACTGGCAACCATTGTGGTCTCGTAGCTAAAGTGTAGTGTCACTAAGTCTATGATTTGAGCTATGGATGGAGTATGGTCGGATTTCCATTGTCTTGTTATGTTTAGCCTGGCTGCCAGAAGTATGTGAGTAGTTACGTGTCTTAGGGGGGAGGGGATGTTGTCAATGGTTAAATTGAGAATTGCAAGTGCTTGCGATGGGGAAATCATGATGTTGGTTACACTGGAAACAAGCTTAAAGGTGTCGTCCCAGTATTTCTGAATGTTGGGGCATTTCCAAAAAATATGAAGCAAGTCCCCTTTGGCGGCTTTACATCTCCAGCAAGCGTTGGAGTTTTGTGGGCCAAAAGATGCCAATCTGGCAGGAGTAAGGTACCATCGTAGAGAGATTTTCTGTGTTAGTTCCCAGAGGGCTGAGGATTTGGTGGCTTTGTAGACCGACTTAAGTGCATGTTGCCACTGGACTTCGGTGAAGGTGCATGTGAGATCAGATTCCCATTTGTGGTGAGGAGTTAGCTTGGAGAAGGTGCATTTGTGGTGAAGGCTATTGTAAAAGTGGGAAATGCCCTTGGTTTTGGAAGTAGGATTGGTAAGGCAGTCCCACATCTTAGGTGGAATATTGTAGAGGGAAAGAGGTATGTTACGCAGGCAGTGGTGTACTCATAAAAATGTGAAGTGTTCAGTATCTTGGAGGTCATATTCAGTTTGTAGTTGGGAAAAGGTTTTGGGACGTCTGTCCTGTACCAAGTTTTGTACATAGTGGATCCCTTTGAGGGACCACCGTGTTAGTAAGAGGTCTGGTGACAAGAACTGAAGGGATTTCAAAGGAATATTGAAATGTGAGGTGGTAGGGGTGGAGTCTAACAGGGAAATCATTATTTCCCAAGCCTGAGCTGATGCTTTCATAGTTGGAGACATGGATGACGGGACATGGGCGCCTAGGGGGGTACTTAGTAGCCAGTTCTTGAGGATAGGTCTGGTGAGTGATAAGCTTTCTATTTGTCCCCAGGGTGAATTTGGGAGGAGTTGAAACCAGCTGGGTAGTTGGGCTAGAATGGCTGCTGTATGATAGTCTTTAAAGTCTATAGATCCTGTACCCCCGCTAGTTTGTGCTTTTGCCGTTCCAAAGATATTTGTTATATATCGTTTGGAGGGATCCGAAGAATGAGGCAGGTAACGGGACGGGAAGGGTTCTGAAAAAATATAGAATTTGAAGGCCGCAAGTTTCCCTGACCAGGAGAGTTCATGTTTCGCTAATTGTTGTGAGGTCATTTAAATATTAATTCGGAAAGGTAGAAGAGGAGGCAGCGTTATTAAACACTTCAGTAAGGTGTGGGAAATGTGGAGAACTGTTTGTAGTATTCCCCTGTCAGGCCATCCGGGCCAGGTGCTTTACCACTAGGCAGGGAGTCAATACATCTATTAATTTCTTGTTCCGTGAATGGTGCGTTGAGTGCATCTAGTTGTTGTCTAGTCAGAGTAGGGAGGTCAATGCTGTGGAGGAATTTGTCAATGTCAGTGCACGTGGGTTGCAGGGTATGAGGATCACGTTCCAGATTGTATAGGTCACCATAATAAGCGCTAAATGTGTCAGCTTTGTCTTGTGGGTTGGTCAGAGAAAGGTTTGTGTGGGGGTGGAGGAGTTGGGGTATTCTAGTTTTGGCACATCTGCCCTTAAAGCGGAGGTTCACCCGTACATGACTCTTTTTCCCCTTAGCTTCATGCTCGTTTTGTCTAGGGGAATCGGCTAGTTGTTTTAAAATATGAGCTGTACTTACCGTTTACAAGATGCATCTTCTCCGCCGCTTCCGGGTATGGGCTGCGGGACTGGGCGTTCCTATTTTGATTGACAGTCTTCCGAGAGGCTTCCGACGGTCGCATCCATAGCGTCACGATTTTCCGAAAGAAGCCGAACGTCGGTGCGCAGGCGCAGTACAGAGCCGCACCGACGTTCGGCTTCTTTCGGCTACTAGTGACGCGATGGATGCGACCGTCGGAAGCCTCTCGGAAGACTGTCAATCAAGAAGGAACGCCCGCTCCCGAAGACCCATACCCGAAAGCGACGGAGAAGATGCATCTCGAAAACGGTAAGTACAGCTCATATTTTAAAACAACTAGCCGATTCCCCTAGACAAAACGAGCATTAATCTAAGGGGATTGTTTGAAAAAATAGTTTAATGGGTGAACTCCCGCTTTAAGGCATTGTGCAAGTTTTTTCCCAGCTTTGTTGGAGGTGGAGTAAAAGGTTGCTTTAAGTTTCCTCTGGAGGAATTCATAGGAGTGGAGGAGTAGGGTTTTAAGTTCCTGTCTTAGGGACAGCAAGAGGTTCGACTTAGGGTCAGTGGGATTGGTTTTATGTCTTAGTTCCAATGCCGCTATCTGGGTTGTTAGTTCATCTAGACGCTGCGTCCTCTTTTTTTTATGTTGAGAACTCAGTTTTATCAACAAGGTAGCTGTTTGCCCACCAGAGAAACGTGTTGCGTTGTAAGTTAGAGTCTTCAATCGTTATTGATATTGGGGTGTGGTCTGACCATGTCGTGGTGTGGATCGCAGATTTTTGTAAAATCCACTTATCAGTCAAAAACAAGTCAATTCTGGAGTACGAACGGTGTCTGGAGGAAAAAAAATGTAAAGTCTCTTTCAGAGCCGTGGAGACAGCGCCAGGCATCATACAGATCATGGTTTAAAATAAAGTTTTTCAGGGGTGATCCTCGCCTTTTTGCAGCTGAGGTGGAGTCCAAGTGAACGTCCGGGACCAAATTGAAGTCCCTGCATAGTATTAGATGGCCTTTCTGAATAGGTGTAGTGGTGGCAAGTACTTTGCGTAGGAACTTCAGCTGATGGGTGTTCGGGGCATATAAATTGACAAGAGTGTACGAAACACGGTTGATGGTACAAGCAATAATTAGAAAACGGCCTTCAGGGTCTGCAATGGAATCCAGTAATGGAAGTCCACCGTGTCTTTGAACGCATTCATGACACCTTTAGATTTAGTAGAGTGGGAGGCATGAAATATGTGAGGGAACTGTCGGTTATAGCATAGGGATAAATCCGATGGCAACAGGTGGGTTTCCTGTATGCATTAAATATCACTATGGAGGGCCTTGGCGGTCTTCCAAAGTGAGTGGCACTTGGCAGGGTGATTCAGACCATTCACATTTAGTGAAAGGATCATGAGGGCAATCTTGCGGGTGGAAGGTTGGTGGGTGTTGGATGGTAACACTTACAGTTAGACGTTGTAGATCAGAGCTGATGGAATCCGGGAGGAAAGCTCAGTAGTAGGCGTGTGGCAATCCAGGGGCCTAGAAAAGGGTGGACTAGAGAGCTGTGAATAGAGCAATACGTTAGACACAGCAACAGTGGGAGAGCACAAAAATAAAACAAAAATATAACGTAGGCAGTTAAGCCTAATTCGTAGAGCAGGCTGTTAGTGTGAGCTTCACACAGGTCAGTGGAGCGATATACCAAAAAAAAGATATGCAGAGGGGGTGGCAAACACCACGGTAGCCTCCAATCGGGGGGAACAAAACAGTTAGTAACGCAGGAGAGTAGAAACAGGGGTAACAGAGTGTCAGAACTCAGGGGAGCTGGAGTGACGTTTTTTGGCCGAACTCAGCATTTAGATGGATGCCTCTCAGGTGTGATTGGAGTCCAGGGTTCTGCGAGGAGTTGATGCTCTTTTTTCAAGCGGAGCAGTATTGGGGGATTCAAGTAGTATGCCCCAAGTGTGGAGCAGACGCAGGCCTTTAGTGAGGTCTCCAATTGTGTGGGTCTGGCCATTCCTCGCAATGAGGAGGGTGGCTGGGTAGCGCCACTTGTGTTGTATTTTGTGGTCCTGTAGACCTTTGGTGATTGGGTTCAGTTGTCTTCGCAGTTGGAGGGTATACTTGGAGAGATCCGGAAATAATTTAATTCCAGTAAAGGTAGCTGGTAAAGGGTGACTTAGCTTTGACTCCCATCAGGAGTTTTTCTTTGATGTGGTAGAAGTGAATCCTCATTAGGACATCCCTGGGTACTGAGGCAGCTAGGTGGGATGCTTTAGCTATTCTGTGAATTCTGTCGATTATCGCCTCCTGTGAGGGTGCCTCAGGAATGATGAAGCGCATCAATTCTGTTGCATAGCGTGGAAGGTCCGCAGGTGGAAAATTTCAGGAATTCCTCTCAGCTTAACATCGTTCCTGCGGGACCTGTCCTCTAAGTCGGCCAGCTTGGCGTGTATCCATGACTGTTCCTCTTTAATATCATCATAGTAATCAATGACTTCATTCACTGTGGCGGTGCAGTCAGTGAGGCCTCTCTCCACATTATTCACTCTATTGTCCAGTGCATGAATGTCTGAGGTGATTTTAGTAAATAGTGAGGAGAGGTCAGTCATGAGAGAGGTCAGCAGTGACAATAACATGTCCTTTAGGGTAGTGTCCATGACTGGTTGCCCTGAGGTAGGGAACGAGGCCATGGAGGAATGTAGGGCCTGGTTGGAGAGGAGGGGATTAAAAGCCTGGGCCTCAATTTGCGGCGTGTCTAGCCTCATTTTAGCCTTCGCTGGGCTGCTGGGGAGAGGATCGCACTCCGGGGGGTGGGAGAGCTGTGCAGGGGTACCTGTGTCCAGCCGATCCTCCGGGTAATCATCCGGGAGGTCCATCTAGGAGTCGTGCTGCGCTGCCTGGTCGGCGCCATCTTGAGAGGCTCTGTTCCTCTCCGCCGGTTTGTAGGCAAATTCTGTCCGTTTTTGGGGCTTATGATTCTTTTCCTGGACGTGTTCATCTCTGTCTACAGTGTTCCTGGAGCAAGGATGGCTGTGGATGAGGTCGGGCTGACCGCGCTGCGTTGTGTATGTGTTTCCCCTGGCTGACGAGCTGAGAGCTTAAGCGTCCATCTTCCACTACAGCCGGACACGCCCCCTACTTCTAAAGTGCGTAACTTGAATGACAAGTCTCCTGGGACTGCTGATATCATATCTAAGCCCAGTAGCAGTCTTAGAGCTTTTGGATACAAGTTAGTCTTCTACAAAGTTTGCATTGATACATGTCCCCCGGGGCAGTACCTGGGCCCCTATACTTTTTATGGCCAATAACTTGCATATACAGTAAGCCTTCAAATTGGGCACTTTTGATTTTTCAAGGTCGTGTCCCCTCGACCTAAATAGGGTTCGCAGTTCGGGGTCCGATCATTTGCGATGATCGAAAGTTCTGGCGAAAACCAAACCCGGGGGGGGGGGGGGTGTTTGGTCCTACTGTAGACTCAATGGGAAGTAAGAAAAATATGTCAAAATTTACTTTAGAACTTTAGATTTACCATAATTTTCATTTTCAGTGACATCGGTGACCAGGAGAATTAAAGAGGGTGAATCCAATAGGGGCACAGACAGCAATACAAACCTGACAGTGGTTCTATCTCCTCACCACTCTATCCAGCTGAAAAAAATGGCATTATGCCTTGTACACACTATAGGAATTTCTGATGAAAACAGTCTGATGGAATTTTTTCCATAGGAATAAAATCCTATGGGAAATTCTGATCCTCTGTGTGGAACTCCATCGGAGGAAATTCCTACGCATGCTCAGAATCAAGTCGACGCATGCTCGGAATTTTTTCTTGGCTCATCGTAGTGTTTTATGTCACCACGTTTTGTACGGTTGGAATTTTGTCTGACAGTGTGTATGCAAGGATAATGGAAGACAGCTTGATCAGAATACTGATGAAAAATTTCATCAGATTTTAGTCCCTCAGAAATTCCTATTTTGTGTACAAGGCATTAGTTATATTTAAGTAATGTATCAGTAAATACAGAGCTACATTCTATTATGTCTTTGATATCATCCTTCAGTTCAACTTTAATAGTGTTTAAAAAAAGGTATTTGAAATTATGGTCTACATGGATTAGTCCATAATAAAAATAACTCTAATCATCAGCAGTATATACAGTAGATCCTCATTACTCATAGATTACTTTAAAGCAGAACTAAAGTCTCCATAATTGCCTGTCTAATTCTCCTGCTCTGGCACTGGCATCTTTTTCTGAGAGCCTTTTCATTGGCTGGCAGGGGATGACATTACTCCTATGCATGCATAGGAGACCATTATCCCAGCATTTGGAGACCGCCCCAGCAATGTAAGCTGGGCTGCACATTCGCAGCTCAGTTTACAATGCGGGACTAGGTGGCAAGCAGACAGGTAAGGGAATTTTATTGCAGAAGTGACAGTGCATGTCTCTTCTACAATAAAAGCCTACCTGCTTGCAGTTTTTTACAGCGGTGCTTCAGTTGCACTTTATCTTAAAGTAGAACTTCACTCTCTCAATCAACATTGACTATTTGTAATCCTTATGCTGTTAGCATTAGCAAATAGATAGGAAAATATATTTAGTTGTTTTAAACTTTTTTTTTATTTCTTCAGTTGCTTCCTGGTTTCCATGCCTAGGCAAATGATGCCAGGAGTCTTCAGGAGGGGAGGAACGTTTTTTTAATCTAAGCACAGCCTCCTTCCTGCATGCCTGACCTAAGAGCAGATGGATCCCAGGAAGTAAATTCTACATGAATCATCTTCCCTTATGCAAGATGACCATGGTTAGTAATGCTAGGAGGTGTATTTCAAGGTGATCTGTCAGCAAAATAAAGCATGGCTGGGGGAGTTTTCTTTGAATATTCTGGTGCTTAGTTGCAGTGTAGTTCTACTTTAACAAGCAACTGTAGTGTTGTACTAGATATGATGTCACATCCAAAATGAATTGCACAAAAGAGATGAATTCCCATAAACTGACTTTAAAGGCAATGATCTAGAAAAAGTGTATTACACAGTATTGTATTATGAAATAAAGAATATTTATTTAAACAATGAAGTTAAAAACATAGTCATTGATCAATGGTTGGAATGTATACATATCTGTATGGAGACACCAATATTCAAGCACATGAACAGATGTCGTCCTCTTAACCAAGTGAAATCTTTATCTGACCACTTCCTAGATGTGTCGTTTCCAGGCAAAAGCCATCCATTTATACATTTAGTACAAGCAGGGCTTTTTTTCCTCAGAGAATAGGTGCAGGAACTCCGCACTTCATCCTTTATTTCTGCTCCCTACCTGCCCCTGAGCACAGTTCCTTGGTTCCACCTTCTACCGGCCTCCCTGTACCGCCTATTTTAGAGAATACAGAACCAAGTATTATTTTTGCTACTAAGTGATTTGCATTGAATTTGTTAACGATAACAAAGAAAGACAATAAAATAGATCCCCCGCAGTGAGCAACAATAGACCCTACCCCGGCAACAGTAGACCATTCCAGCAATGATAGACCCCACCCCAGCAACAATAGTCCCCCGGGAGCAACAACAGATGTCCCAGCAGACTGCATCAATAGACCCTCCAGGAGGCAGCAACCATAGACCTCTCCCTTAACAGTAGATCCCTCCCTGCAAGAATTTCTCCCCCCCTAGAAACATAAGACATCCCCACTAGTAACAATAGATCTACCCAGAAACAGAAGACCTCCACGCAAAAATAGATCCCCACCAGTGAGAATAGATCCCCGAGCAGCAAGCATAAATAGACCCTCCAGCACACCCTAGCACCCCTTGCCATTACATACATTCATTGCTGGATGTGTCGGAAATGCGTTCCCCCGCATTCCTGCTGAAAAAAAGCCCTGAGTACAAGCATTATACAGCTTGCAAAGGGGGGAAAAAAAGTTGCACCTGAAATTTTTTAAGATAACTGGTGATTTCTTTTTTCAGGACATTAGTTCTCATTTTACTAGGTCATCAGAGTTTGTCCCTTCTGCTATTATTACATTATACAATAAATCGTTGTGACTTAAAGCCAATTATTTAGATGACTAGAGACACCTATTGTAAGCTTCTGACCCTGAAGGTAGGCTTTCTAGTGAGAGATTTATCTAGGACTGAAACACTTTAGGATTAGACCTTCTGATATTTTTTGAAGCAGATTTATTTTATATTTCAATATTTGTATTAAATAAAAGAAGTCCAAAAAAGGACAAAATAGTCAGTATACATAGGCCAATATTCAAGCATCTACAATAACGAAGCAGATTTATTTTATGGTCAAACGCTGCAAATCATTCAATCTCAAAATCCTCTAATTGGTATTTTAGCAGTGCAACCCAGGGCTGGTCAGTACCAGCTGGAGTCTCGCTCTGTAACTGCAGCTGTACATTAAAGTACCAACGTCTGCCTAGAATAGCTAAGTGACAAGTAGAATAGAACAAAAACCACATAGTACTGTGAATCAGTCTCCTCTTGTCTTGGATCATGACATCCAGTGCTTCCTTATCAACTAGGCTGAGAGCAAATAGAAGGAAAAACTATTGTCAGGTCATGTATAATAAATAAACATGCGTCCGAACAGCACTCCATTTTATTACTTTCAGTGAAGCAATGACTGTTAAAATAACCACCCACCATATTAAAGTAAGAATGTTTTGTGAATTCCACCAGGTTTCTCTAAAATGTGCATGATACTGTATGTTTCTTATTAAGCTGTTCATTAACATGTGATTATACCTGTGCAAGAGGTTGTGTCTCCAGTTCCTGAGCCGAATACTTGCTCTGGTATTATGTTACTTGTATTGAAACTGAATAAGTTCCCATCTTTGCTTTTGGAAAATGTGCAGTCTGAGCGTTAAAGAATAAACCAGTTAACAGTTAACACACAGATGAAAATACAGTGTGATGTCACAATACATACGACACATACCTGCTAGAATTGTAATTAAAGCACTATATTACTACCCATATATTCTACAGTGGCATATACAGATTAAAAATAAATGACCTTGTAATGGATATATTGTGCTCTTTCAGCTGTCATAGAGCAAGACATATTAACTTGTTAAGTCATTTAAGTCTACTATGTCATCTCAGTTCTATAGGTTGAATCAGCTGTACCCAGTAGGGTCTTAGACCAGTATGTCAATCAAACAATTGCATTGTTGTACATAATAAATGGAGCATTATATATATAAAAAAAAAGTTGTGCTTCGCTCTATATTTTATGCACTGGAAACCAGGACCAAATTTGGAACATCACAATTCTCAATTAGTTCTAATTTAGACAAGCTGCTAAAAATGTTCTGGACCCTTAAGTGCCCTTTTCTAATGCCTTGACATGACCGCTTTTCACGACAAGAAAACTGCCATTTTTAATATTGGTCATGTGTATGCTCCCTAGCAGTTTTCTCTATGAAAAAACTGCTGCAAAAAAATTGAAACCAGCTCTTTTTTCTTGTCGTGTTTCCCGTCAGTTTTTTTATTGTCGCAAAAAACGGTCATGTGTATGCTTTTCCGAGGGGAAAAAAAAACATGCATGCTCAGAATCAAGTATGCAGCTCAAAAGCAGCCCAAAGGGTGGCACTATTTGAAAGGAACTTCCCCTTTATAGTCCCTTTGTACCTGTTGTACGTCACCACGCTTTGGTCGGACATTTTTTTGCATGAACATGTGTATGCAAGTCAGGCTGGAGAGGAATCACATCGGGAAAAACATAGTTTTTTTCCTGCCAAGAAAAATGGTCATGTGTACGAGGTATTACTCTTATGCCCTGTACACACAATCGATCAAACCGATAAAAACGGTCTGATGGACCGTTTTCATCGGACCAAACCGATCGTGTGTGGGCCCCATCGGTTATTTATCCATAGGTTAAAAAAAAAGCAATCTTGTTTTAAATTTAACCGATGGATACCTAACCGATAGAAAAAAAACGATTGTTTGTAGGCACGTCCATCGGTTAAAAATCCACGCATGCTCAGAATCAAGTCGACGCATGCTTGGAAGCATTGAACTTATTTTTTTTCAGCACGTCATTGTGTTTCATGTCACCGCATTCTGACACGATCGGTTTTTTAACCGATGGTGTGTAGGCACGACTGACCATCAGTCAGCTTCATCGGTTAATCGATGAAAACAGTCCATCGGTCCATTCTCATCGGATAGACTGATCGTGTGTACAGGGCTTTATTAAGCAGTCCAGGCTCTCTGGATTGAGAAAGCTACTCTTGGGGCCAGATTCTCGTAGAATGGTGTATCTTAGCGGCGGCGTAATGTATCCGATTTACGTTACGCCGCCGCAACTTACATGGGCAAGTGCTGTATTCTCAAAACACTTGCTCTGTAAGTTGCGGTGGCGTAGCGTAAATCGGCCGGTGTGAGCCCGCCTAATTCAAATGTGGAAGGGGGGGCGTGTTTTATGCTAAACTACTGTGACCCGACGTGATTGACGTTTTTCACGAACGGCGCATGCGCCGTCCGTGGAAATCTTCCAGTATGCATTGTTCCTAATACGCCGCAAGGACGTATTGGTTTTGACGTGGACGTAAATTACGTCCAGCCCCATTCACGGACGAGTTACGCAAACGACCTAACTTTTTTAAATTTCGACGTGGGAATGACGGCCATACTTAACATTGACTACGCCTCATAGACCCAGGGGCAACTTTACACCGGGAAAGGCCTAACGTAAACGTCGTAAATTTACTGCGTCGGATGCGCTTACGTTCGGAAATTCGCTTATCTAGCTAATTTGCATACTCGACGTGGATATCGACGGAAGTGCCACCTATCGGTGAAAAAAAAATGCAGTTAAGATCCGACGGCGTAAGAGACTTACGCCTGTCGGATCTAGTGGATATCTATGCGTAACTGATTCTAAGAATCAGGCGCATAGATACGACGGCTCAACTCAGAGATGCGACGGCGTATCTGGAGATACGCCGTCGTATCTCTTTTGTGAATCTGGGCCTTGGTAATTTGTGGCTTCATACACATTTTGGCAAATGGACAATGGCTAAAAAGGAATGCTCTTCTGAATGCTTATAGTATTGTTTATTACCTACTTCACCTGCTAGCTGTTCTTGTCTTGCCACTTTTTAACTGCCGTCTCAATAGTTCTTAGTAAATGAATACATAAAAATCTGCTATGATCTTGGTTATCAGCCAACCTATTGACGTGTCTCAAAGTCATAAAAAAACAGTACACTGTCACAATCAATAGAGCACCAACTACAGTAAAGAATGGATTTTTACATGTCACCTATGGTAGTGGATCTGTAACCCAGCTCAAAGATTTTTCCTAAGCATAGATTTTCAATTTGCTAATGACTTAAAGTAATGTAGCATAATAACCTTTAACCTAAATTCATGAAGGACAATTATTTATTTGCAAAATGTTATAACAGAAACGAAGAAAAACGCATTTATTTTCATAATTTTCATTTGTTTTTGTTTATATAGCAAAAAGTAAAAAACTGTTGTGAATAAATACCACCAAAATAAAGCTCTAGTGTGAACACAATTATAAAAATGTAGTTTTGATACAGTGTTGCAAGTCCCCGCAACTGTCATTCAAAGTGCGAAAGCGCCGAAAGCTGAAAGTTGCCCTGGGCAGCAAGGGGGTAAAAGTGCCTGGTATTGAATATATGAAACCTAACTTCCCATTTAAAGTGTGTCAGTGGCCAAGTTATATACATTCAACAATTTGAATTTTCTTACTCTGTACATTTTGAAAAAAAAGCTTACCTGCGGTATTTTGCTGCTAACATCCTGGAGTAATTCATCCTCAAACTTTACAGTAGAAAGCACTTTATCTTTCATTTCAGCAACTTGGCTCTTTCTGCCCCCCCCCCCCCCCCCCAAGCAAGCTGAAATAAATTGCTCCATATTTTTATAACTGTATATCAATTATACAAAACAGTAGCTTAAATGGAAAGATGCCTTATGGGGCATAAGACAATTATCTGTTATCTGAGAAATAAATGATCTACTTTTAGGATTTGTGATGATTTTAAAGAAATAATTTTTTTTCAAAAAGACAACACTGTACTCCACAATTGTTTGTTGGCATGGTTTACATTAATTTAAAAAACAAATACATTTATGCAGTTTTCAAGGTATATTTAACCACTTCAGCCCCAGAAGTTTACCTGCTTAAAGTGGAGTTCCACCCATTTTTTTATGTTTGTCTGTGCTGCATGCTCTAATCTCATAGTGTTCAGAATGGACAATTTTTATTTAATTTGTTGCTTGTAAATACCTTTATTTTGTAGTCCTTCATTACTTCCACCTCCTTATTTGCCTAGGCTATTTGCAAGGGTTTCTGGGATAGGCATCATGTTTTCCAGTAGTCCTTGCAAACCTGACTGAAACCTATTACATTGCTTGTGCACTGAGCATGTGCGAGATATGCAAAGCTGAAATCCAGGAAGTCATACAGTCTGGCTTCATGATGCCCACACTTAAGATGGCCACGGCCTATTTCTAGATTATAAACTATTTAAATGCTGTAACAACCTAACAAAACGGACCTTAGTTTACAGACTAACTTTACTAGAATACATTAAGCTTGTGTATTACAGGGGTATTTATATTTAAAAAGTGAAATTGTGGGTGGAACTCCCCTTTAATGGCCGGGCCATTTTTTGCGTTACGGAACTGCGTCACTTTAACTGACAATTGCGTGGTCATGCAACTCTGTACCCAAACAAAATTGGCGACCTTTATTTCCCACAAATAGAGCCTTCTTTTGGTGGTATTTGATCACCTCTGTGGTTTTATTTTTTGCGCTATAAACAAAAAAAAAATATTTTGTACTTTTTTTCTATAATAAATATCCCAATTTTTTTTTTAAAAAGCAAATTTTTCCTCAGTTTAGGCCGATATGTATTTTTCTATATATTTTTGGTAATAAAAATCGCATAAAGCGTATATTTATTGGTTTGCGCAAACGTTATTTACTGTATGGCATTTTTATGTCATTTTTATTATATATATATTTTTTACTAGTAATGGCGGTGATCTGCAATTTTTATCGGAACTGCAACATTATGGTGGACATATCGGACACTTTTGACACATTTTTGGGACCACTGACATTTATACAGCGATCAGTGCTATAAGAATGCACTGATTACTGTGTAATTAAAAGATCAGAGATTGGCAATGTGTGTACCAAGCATGGTCCGTCTAATCCAAATAGCGTACAAAAGAGAACTTAGGGCCAGATTCACAAAGCACTTACGCCGACGTATCTAGAGATGCGCGGCGTAATTCAAAAATGCGCCGCGCGTATCTTTGCGCCGTATCCTCAAAACGAAATACGCCTGAAAACCATTTTTATCCGTCCGACGTAAAACGATTACGCCGGCGCATCTTTGGCCCCGTACACACGATAGAATCCATCCGCAGATAAATCCCAGCAAATGGGTTTCTGCGGATAGATCCTATGGTGTGTACACGCCAGCGGATCTGTTTCCGCGGAGAAATCTCCTCTGGGATGGATTCCAGCAGATCGGATATTTGCTGTGCTGCACAACAAATCCATCTGCTGGAATCCATTCCAACGGATGGATCCGCTCGTCTGTACAGACTTACCGGATCCATTCGTCCAAAGGGATTCCCCGCACGCGTCGTAATGATTTGACGCATGCGTGGAATTCCTTATATGACAGCGTCGCGCCCGTCGCCGCGTCATTATCGCGGCGACGGCGCGACACGTCATCAGCAGAGGATTTCCGCGCGGATTTCAATGCGATGGTGTGTACACTCCATCCCATCGAAATCAGCGGAAATCTTTGAGAGGATTTATCCGTGGAAACGGTCCGCTGGACCGTATCTGCGGATAAATCCTCTCGTGTGTACGGGGCCTTTGAGCGCAAAATACGCCAGACACACCATTGTTTTGCTAGGCAAAGATGCAAATGAGGGAGATATGGCGATCCACAAAAGTACGCTTGTGCGGCATAGGCTACACCCTGTGCGCATCTGCTAGTTTGCCGGCGGAAAGTTACACCTTATGGGCCAGATTCACAAAAGAGATACGACGGTGTATCTCAGATACACCATCGTATCTCGGATTTTTTCTAGTCCTATCTATGCACCTGATTCATAGAATCAGATACGCATAGATAGGGCTGAGATCCGACAGTGTCACACTGTGTTACACTGTCGGATCTTTTTTTTGATTTAAAAATGGCGCCGGGGGCGTTCCCACTGATTTACACTGAATAATAGGTAAATCAGCGAGATACGCAAAATTCACGACCGTACGCGGACCCGACGCGGTGTTCTTACGTCGTTTCCGTAGCGCGGTACCCGTCGTATACTTACCCATGCTAAAAGCAGGGGTAAGTATTGTTAAGTATGGCCGTCGTTCCCGCGTCGATTTTGAAATTCCCTACGTCGTTTGCGTACGCCGATTCACGAACACGCGCGTCGCAAGTCCCGCTCACGTCGCAACCACTGACGTCCTATTGACGTCAGTGGGAGCAATGCACGCCGGGAAATTCCCCGGACGACGCATGCGTATTTAAATCGGCGCGGGAGCGCGCCTGATTTAAATATGACACTCCCCTAGCCGCGGAATTTGAATTCCGCTGGGGGAGTTAGGATCCGCCGTCGCAAGTTTGGAGGTAAGTGTTTTGTGAATTTGACACTTTCCTCACAAACTTGCGAGGGCGGATCTTAAAACACATAGGTTACACGGATCTAAAGATCCGCTAACCTTTGTGAATCTGGCCCTATAAAAGGTGCCTTAACTTTGCACCAGCCGTGTAAATGTCAGCTAAAGCAACACCATTAAGGAAGAGCTGAGCACACACACTTGCAGGACAACAATCTGTATGCCAACATGCCAGGGGCATCCATGCTCATAGCTATACTAGTGACTTTAGAGGCGCGCAGAAGGAGGAGGGAACAGAGGAGGAGGAGGGCACAGGAGAGGATATACCGCAGACGCCTAGATGTCTTTGGCATGGCTGTTTCTGAGGTGTATCGCAACTTCAGATTCAACCCTGAAGCCATCATGGAAATAACCACAACCCTGCAGGATGACCTCACCAGCCCAACACAACGCTCACATGCAGTGCAGCCACTGATCAAGGTACTGGCAACACTGCATTTCCTGGCCACTGGCTCTTTTCAGCGCACAAGTGGATTGTTGGCTGGGATGTCCCAATCCTCCATGAGCAGATGTGTGCACCAGGTTGTCCCTGCAATCCTGAGACGCATGGCCAACCAAATCATCAAACCCACCAGGAGGTCCAGCGGATGAAGACAATGACAGATTTCTACAAAATTGCCAGATTCCCACGCACTGTGGGGGCCATTGATTGCACACATGTGGCACTACAGCCCCCCCATGAGACAGAGCACATGTACCGCAATCGGAAGCACTGGCATTCAATCAACAGGTGATGCCCAATGCCTCATATGGCATGTCTGTGCCAAACACCCAGGATCAAGCCATGACAGCTACATATACCGTCAAAGCGACATCTCAAGACAATTTGACCAGAACGTGTATGGGGACACCTGGCTGGTTGGTGAGTGACATGGGTGTCAGGTATGACTGTCCCCCCCCATGATGCAGACATCACGAGGGGCACATACATGACTAACATCCTCCTGTCTTTTCCCTTCCAGGTGACTCTGCATATGCACTTGGACCCCATCTCCTGACTCCATTCCAGAACCCCCAAACCCCAGGAGAGGAAAACTACAATGCTGCACACATACGTACCCGTGCAGTGGTGGAACGCACATTTGGCCTCCTGAAGTCCCGTTTCCGATGCCTGGATAAGTCTGGGGCTACCCTGTTGTATTCCCCAAACTTTGTGTGCCAGATCATCGGTGCATGTTGCATGCTGCACAACTTCACAGTGAGAAGGGGCCTGGAGATTGACATATGTGATGACCTGACCCCCGAACCAGACATTCCCCCCCTGACCGAGGCTACCCCGTCTTCTGAGGGAACAGCAGCCAGGAGACGCCTCGCAGAAGGCACCTTTGCACAGTAAACACACACATTAAACATGGCACAATGAGAATGCATGCATGCACACCCACTGTGGTCCCTAGCACACACACCCCACTTCCTCATCGAATTGGATTAGACCCAAGTACCCCCCTACGGTACTAGGGAGCAGCAACGCCACAGGTCCAATTATGTCACTGTGCATTCATACACCATTCACATGGACCTGGCATCACTTCTCCCTGGTCCTGGGGATCCCTAATCCACCAAAACTGAAAAAAAAAGAAAACCAAAAGAACATCCCAACTGATCAATGCCGGCGTGAGCTACGCCTGGGCCGGCCACGGCCACGGCCAACCAGGGGAGTCTCATGGGGGGGGAGCAGGGGAAGGAGGTGCCTCCCCTGGTGACTGTCCTCCTGCTGGGCTGCCGTATTGGCCTGGACAGCCTGGGTATTAGCGTTGACAGCCTGGGTCAGGGCACTCACCTCCAGGGCCACGCCTGCTGTGGCGGCCTGCAGCTCACAAAAGCAGGTTATTACCGCCAATGAGTTCGTGGCCACATCACTGAGCGACTCCTTAATGTTGCCCAGGCTGTCCTCCATCTGGGCCAAAGTCTGGGTGACCTGACCCAGATGGTGTGTCTGTCGGGCCTGGTCCCTCTGCAGATTTGCAGGCAGGAATTCGGCCACCCCTGCCCTGAAGACTCATGCCCTTCTTGGGGCTCTTCTGCAGCTTGAAGTCCGGGGGATGGTGCAGACTGGCCTGATGGCCCAGAAACCTCCTGGCCATCTGTGGATGACACAAAACATACACAGGTTGGAGGATCCACACACTTGGCACATATTCCCTTCCCCCCCCCACACATGCTACTCACCAGATAGGAAAAAAAAATTACCTGTCCTCACGCCCTCCTCAGAGTCAAAGCCAGGCAGGCCAACCACCTGCTGGCTATGGAAGCACCGGGCCACCGCACGCTCCTCCTCAGTCCACCTTAGGGTGCAGGGTGGGCCTCCTCCAGTGCCCCTGGCATTGGCATTTATCTTGGCCAGCTTGTCACGGACCAGGCTCCTCAGGTCATTGATTTTCTTACAGATCCCACTGGCGGTCCTCGTCTCCCCCCCCCTCCGCATTGATCTAATGTTGGATGATCGCCCTCTTCCTGGCCGGGGTGGTGTTCCGGCTCTCAGGGCCATGTAAATATCGCCCAAATCGGGTGATGGCCCTAGCAAGGATTTGCTTTTCACGCACCGAGAAGTTCAGCTTTCTTCTCTTTGGTGCCATCTCACCACACAGCACTCAGCACCAAACACACACAAAAATCTAACAGAACAAACACACACAAAACACACAGAACAAATACACACAAAAAGACACAGAACAAACAAACACAAAATCAAACAACACAAGCAGACAGCTAATACAAAATAAAAAACAAACACAGAAAAAACAAACACAAAAAACACTCAGAAAAAACACACAGCTACTACAACCTCCTACTACAATAAATCTTTAATCTAACAATACTACACTAACCAACAAACACCAACAAACAACAGAGCAAAAGCACCTTGCTTTAGGAAAGGGAACACAGGGATGTAATTTTGCAATGGAAGGGCGTTTGTGTGGGGCTATTTATACACAGGGCGTATCTCCCTAAGTACGCCGGGACTAGTTCCTATCTCACTGATTGCGCCGGGCCGAGTTCTGAGCATGCCCAGTGAGGTGCAGATTTGTGCGCGAATGCGCAGTACGGCCGGCCCTTCATTTGCATGGGGTCACGGCTCATTTCAATGGAGCACGCCCACTTCCTTCCCACTTTCAATTACCCCACCTTACCTTAGGTGGTTAAGCATGTTTTGCGCATTAAAGTGGAGTTTCACCCAAAAGGGGAACTTCCGCTCATCTGCTTCTTCCCCCCCTCCGGTGCCACAATTGGCACCTTTCGGGAGGGAGGAGGGACAGGATACCTGTCTTTGACATCTGGTGTGAGAACCTAAAGAAGGCTGTACTGTGTGAATACTATCTGATGACCTGTCACTACCCTGGGTTGGATTCCATGTAAAGATGAACACTGGAGATGTGATTTTGGGTTTTCATTATATGCATACTATTTTCAGCTGTCTGGTAAGCAGATTGAATTTCCACATGGTGGCGAGTGCTGTCATTTACATGCTGAAGCTGGTGACGGGTGTATTCAACTCTCCATCTTTGGACTCATTGTTATCTTAAAGCGCAGTTCCACCCAAAAATGGAACTTTGGCTTTTTGGAACCCTCCCCCCCTCCGGTGTCACATTTGGCACCTTTCAGGGGGAGGGGGGTGCAGATATCTGTCTAAGACAGGTATTTGCACCCACTTCTGGGCATAGACTGCCGTGGGAGTCACGCCACTAAGCAGGGCCAGGAGGCGTGGCTGTGAGTAACGGAGAGCCATGTACACAGGAGATTGCGGCTCTGTGTAAATTCAGCGGCGCTCGCTCCTCCTCTTCCCTCGTAGACAGCAGGGATAATCTAACACTGATGGCAAAGGTGAGACTGCAGACGGGCACTAGACAGGCTGCATTTTTGGCAAATTTATAGGCTGCAGATGGGCACTAAACAGGCTGCATTTTTGGCAAATTTATAGGCTGCAGGTGGGCACTGAACAGGGTGCATTTTAGGTAAATTTATATGTATCGCTACCCCCGGAGGAGCCGCTGATTAGATTTGGGATCGGCGTGTTTAAAGCGGAGCTCCACCCTAAAGTGGAACTCGTGCTGATCGGAACCCGCCCCCCCTCCGGTGTCACATTTGACACCCTTCAGGGGGGAGGGGGGTGCAGATACCTGTCTAAAGACAGGTATTTGCACCCACTTCCGGCCACACGTCTCGGGCAAAAGACGGGTTTTTCCCGACTTCCCCTCTGTCGCCCGTTGTGTGCTGGGAACACTCGGCTCCCAGCACACAGCGTGTGAGCCAATCGGCGGGTGCAGCGCGACTCGCGCATGCGCCGTAGGGAACCGGGCAGTGAAGCCAGAGCGCTTCACTTCCTGGTTCCCTCACCGAGGATGGCGGGGGGAGTAGCAGAGAGACGAGCGATCGCTCATCCTCAGCTGCGGACGGCGCTGGACTCCAGGACAGGTAAGTGTCCTAATATTAAAAGTCAGCAGCTGCAGTATTTGTAGCTGCTGGCTTTTAATATTTTTTTTTAATGGCACATCCGCTTTAAGTTACCAGATAACAGAATGTCCAGGACCGTTGGTTGATGTTTTCAAATGTTTTATTTTCCCGGTCAAACACGACCAACATGTAAACTTGAGGTAGACAGGATAGGTTGGTGAAGGAAAAGCAACTTTGCAGTATCAGGCTATGGATAGCAATCCTGCCCTTTAACAATGATAATTGTATGCGTCGCCACTCCCGCCGGAGTGGGTGAAGTGCCCCTGGACAGACCTCTCTCACAGGCCTGGCAGCCAGAGCGCCACTTAAAGCTTCCGGGAGGAACAAGTCTCTGCCACTGACTTGGCTCTAATTAAATTAGGACGTTAGATGAGACCTCTGCCACAGGCCTAGTGCTGAAGTTGTGAACGTTAGAGCGAATCCTCCCAGTATGTTCTTTTTGGGGTTACCGACTGACAGGTTGGATGTGACCTGTCAGTGTCCGGTCACCCAGATCCCCAGTGGTTCGTCTGAATCCTAATGGATCACCTGCATCCGGGTTCTCCTCAGACTGATCCCCAACCGAACAGCACCCAGCTTGGGATCTCCTCAATAGAAGAGGGGACCCAGTAAGTCACTGGGGCCCCTTTGCAGCATCTGTTGCTCCGGGCCATGAGAGCCCAGAGTCAGGAACTCCGCGTAGCACGCGACCCCGGCCTGGTAGGTCATAGTGGTGGGGTCTGTGATGTGCGCACACCCTGTTGGTGGGTGCCGCACCTGGAACCAGGAACCTGCGAAGAACCCCGAACAACGGCCTCCGCCACAGAAATACCCCTCCCCAGCATGCCCCACAAGGGAAAACTCCTCCAATTGGCTGCTGGGAAGAAGCGGCTCTGCCTGAACCCCTCTGGCGCCACCTGCCACCCAGAGATGAGACTGCATCTCTGGGGCACAGGCCGACCCCCACAGGACAATCCAGATTTGGCGACAGCCAAATTTGTCAAATCAAATAATGAGAGCAACATAACGGTCTCATTCTCCCACTAAATGTACGCATAGCACCTGCACGAAAGTACACAGGCGCTACATATAGACTGCAGATGGACACTGAACAGGGTGCATTTTTGGCAAATTTATAGGCTGTAGATGGGCACTGAACAGGCTGCAATTTAGGTAACTTTATAGACTGCAGAGGGACACTGAACAGGGTGCATTGTTGGGCAATTTAATGGTTGCAGATGGGCACTGAGCAGGGTGCATTGATGAGATGTGACCCTAATTTTACTTCAAAGTTCCTTATTTAAAATGTACGTTTTTTCCTTAAAGCGGAGGTTCACCCAAAAAAACAATTATATAACATTACATTCAGTATACCTCAAACATGTACAGTATGCCTTTTTTTTTTTTTTTTTTTTGGGGGTGTACATACGGTATTATCAGTATTTTCCTCCCGGCTTCCGGGTACTCGCTCCCGCAGGAGTGGGCGTTCCTGTGCAGTGCCGCAATGTCATCTGGGACTTCACCCATATGATTGACGTGCCTGAGAAAAACTCCCCCCGGTGGATAAGGCGCGTCACGACTTTCCGAAAGTAGCTGAACCGCGAGTTGGCTCTATACGGCGCCTGCGCAGTCAGCTCTACACAGCTCCTAGTCGGTGCGCAGGTGCCGTATAGAGGCGACTCGCGGTTCGACTACTTTCGGAAAATCGTGACGTCCTCGATTTTGTGCAGTGACATCTGAATGATGCCTGCAGCTACAGGCATCATTCAGATATCACTGTCTTCTGCCGGCGATTCTCTGCACTATAAGAACAATCATAGCGGCAGTTCTGCCGCTTGATCATTCTTATAGGCAGCGGGAGGGGACGCCCCCCCCCTCCCGCCGCCATCCAATGCTTCTCCGGGCTCTCCCGTGCCATCGGGGGCCCGTAGAACAAATCGTCCGGCGCTGGCTCGCGACGATAGAGATGACTGGTGACCAGATGGTCATCAGTCATCTCTATGACCGTCGGAGGCCCGGGCGCGACGTTGTGACATCACGCCTGGGTACCCAGAAGTAAACAAAGCCCAATCGCGGCTGTCGGCATGAGATCGGTGATTTTTTTTCACAATCTCATGCTTTTAAGCCTGGAGGAGAGATCTGGGGTCTTATTGACCCCACATCTCTCCATAAAGAGGACCTGTCACAGTGATTGCTATTCCAAGGGATGTTTACATTCCTTGTAATAGGAATAAAAGTGATCGGAAAAAAATGAAAAGAAAAGTGTAAAAAAAAAAAGTAAAATGAAAATTAAAACCCTTTTTTTAAATTAAAAACGCCCCTGTCCCCGGTAGCTCGCGCTCAGAAGCGTACACTCATGTAAGTCCCGCCCACATATGTAAACGCTGTTCAAACACCACATGTGAGGTATCGCCGCATGCATTAGCGTTTGAGCAACAATTCTAGCACTAGACCTCTTCTGTAACTCGAAAATAGTCACCTGTAAAATAATGTAATAAAGCGTTGCCTATGGAGATTTTTAAGTACCGAAGATTGGCGCTATTCCATGAGTGTGCGCAATTTTAAAGCATGACATGTTAGGTATCTATTTACTCGGCGTAACATCATCTTTCACATTATACAAACAAATTGGGCTAACTTTACTGTTTTGTTATTTTTTAATTCATGAAACCGTTTTTTTCCCCCAAAAAAAGGTGTTTGAATAATTATTGCGCAAATAAGTTGCAATAACCGCCATGTTATTCCCCAGGATGTCTGCTAAAAAACAATATATAATGTTTGGGGGTTCTGATTCATTTTCTAGCAAAATAATTTGGATTTTTACATGAAGGAGAGAAGTGCCAGAATAGGCACGGTGGACAAGTGGTTAATAAATGCTGTAAAAGCTGCATATTGCACACATATTTAACCACTTCCGGACCGATTGCGCGTGTTTTTAACTTGTAAACAATAAATCTCAGAAAAAGGCTTGGTCCTTAACCACTTCCCGACCTCCTCATGTACATATACGTCAGCAGAATGGCACGGACAGGCACATGTACGTACCTGTACGTCCTCTGCTAGACGTGGGTGGGGGGTCCGATCGGGACCACCCCCGGTACATGCGGAGGTCGGGTCCGCTCGGGGAGCGATCCGGGACGACGGCGCGGCTATTTGTTTAGCCGCTCCGTCGCGATCGCTCCCCGGAGCTGAAGAACGGGGAGAGCCGTGTGTAAACACGGCTTCCCCGTGCTTCACTGTGTCGGCGCATCGATCGCGTCATTCCCTTTATAGGGAAGACACGATCGATGACGTCATTCCTACAGCCACACCCCCCTACACTAGTAAACACACACAAAGTAAACCCTAACTCCTACAGCGCCCCCTGTGGTTAACTCCCAAACTGCAACTGTCATTTTCACAATAAACAATGCAATTTAAATGCATTTTTTGCTGTGAAAATGACAATTGTCCCAAAAATGTGTCAAAATTGTCCGAAGTGTCTGCCATAATGTCGCAGTCATGAAAAAAATCGCTGATCGCCGCCATTAGTAGTAAAAAAAAAAAAAAAAAAAAAAATGCAAAAAAACTATCCCCTATTTTGTAAACGCTATAAATTTTGCGCAAACCAACCGATAAACGATTATTGCGATTTTTTTTACCAAAAATAGGTAGAAGAATACGTATCGGCCTAAACTGAGGAAAAAAATATTTTTTAGATATGTTTTTGGGGGATATTTATTACAGCAAAAAGTAAAAAATATTGAATTTTTTTAAAAATTGTCGCTCTATTTTTGTTTATAGAGCAAAAAATAAAAACCGCAGAGGTGATCAAATACCACCAAAAGAAAGCTCTATTTGTGGGGAAAAAAGGACGCCAATTTTGTTTGGGAGCCACGTCGCACGACCGCGCAATTGTCTGTTAAAGCGACGCAGTCCCGAACTGTAAAAACCCCTTGGGTCTTTAGGCAGCAATATGGTCCGGGGCTTAAGTGGTTAAAGTAGATGTAAACCCTCCATACACCCAGTAAAGTGAACAGCCTCAGATGATACACAGAGATTAACCCAATCTCCCTACATAGGTTTTATATGTATATCTGCTGTGTTCACATTTATGTACTGTTTAGAAAGTTGAGATTTTGTTAGATTTTCTCTTCCTGGTTAACACAGAGTGTGATGTCTGGGCATACAGCCAAGATAGCTAACATTGCTGATTTGAGGAAAGGCACACACCCCCTCTCACCATAGGCAGAGACTCACAGAGCTGTTTTGTAATAGGACCTGCCCTCTGCTAATCAATTTTAGCAACCTCCTTTGACAAAAGATTCAGGCCTCGTACACACCACCGAGAAACTCGTCATAAAAGAAACATTGTTTTCCTCGACGAGTTCCTTGTCAGGCTTGTCGAGAATCTTGTCAAGCTTTCTTTGTGTACACACTGTCAAGGCAAAATCTCGTCGTTCTTAAACGCGGTGACGTACAACACGTACGACGGCACTATAAAGGGGAAGTTCGATTCAACTGGCGCTACCGCGTGTTAAGTAAAAGTTTGGTGAGAGACAATTTGCGCTTTTCAGTCTGTTACAGCGTGACGAATGTGCTATCTCCATTACGAACGCTACTTTTTACCGAAGGTGCGCTCCCGTCTCATACGACGTGGGCGGTCCTGCCAGTTCAATGCTTCCACGCATGCGTCGAAGTCATTCGACGCATGCGAGGGATGGCGGGCGCTCGGACATGTACGGTAGGTCTGTACAGACGACCGAACATGTCCGAGCGGACAGGATTCCAGCGGGCTATTTCTAAACATGTTTGGAAATATTTGCCCGCTGGAAAAAGGCCCGGCGGGCAAATGTATGCTGGAATCCTGTCCGCTCGGGCCTACACACGACCGAACATGTCTGCTGAAACTGGTCCGCGGACCAGTTTCAGCCGACATGTTCGGTTGTGTGTACGGGGCCTAAGACTTATCTCATTGAAAAGAGATAACAAAATACTGCAGATATATGTGCCCAGCTCAAACTTCATAAATCGGATTTACATCCACTTTAAGTAGTTAAGCATCTTTGGCGCATTAAGCTTTTAAATATATATAATTTATTCTGGCTATTGGAATGCATTATTGCTTAAACACTATACTAGTGTTTAGACTTGTTTACATGCAATTAGGCATAATCAGTATTTTTTAATCCAGCTCCTCTTCTGAACACGCCTTTGGTGTTTTTTTTGCCAGTAGCATCTTCAAAAACAAGTTAGCAACAACAGCTCTTACAGTATGTTTCTATGCCAACAGTTTTTAAGCATTTATTAAACATGGAAACCTGGATATTCCTAAACATAAAATTCTATGCATATGACTAAATGAACATGAATTTTTTGTTTGTACATTCTATGTGATATTACATTAAAAAGATACAATGTTTTAGTGAAACACATGACTTGCAAATGCAGCATTGCAAATGGGCAGCTTACAACCGGTAACATTTTCATCGGGAGTTCATAGAACTGGGTTAATCATTGTTATCTTACATCTCAGTTCAGCAATGTCATTGTATTTGAATGCAGGATAAGAGGCATAGAATTTCCAATAATATGCCATGCATTATCTGCAATAGAATGTCGGCAATGTGGGGTCTTTAGTAAACATTAGTGTCATATTTATCGCTCCTTTTAAGTTTTTTGCTTTGCAAAAAAGAATAAATATGCTTATAAGGAAGGGTAGGATTAAAGTGGTTGTAAAGGCAGAAGGTATTTTATCTTAAAGTGATACTAAAGGTTCATACTTACTTCCACTGTGCAGTTCGTTTTGCACAGAGTGGTCCCAATCATCCTCTTCTGGGGTCCCACGGCAGCTCTCGAGGCTCTTCCCCGCCCCTCAGCGGCCACGTCATTGGATTTGATTGACAGCAGCGGGAACCAATGGCTGCGCTGCTATCAATCTATCCAATGAAGAGCCAAGAAGCCATGGGGAGAACGAGGTGGGATCGCGCCCACTGAAGTTCGGGCTCAGGTAAGTAAAACGGGGGCTCGGGGGGGCCGGACACTGCAAGTTGTTTTTTCACCTTAATACATAGAATGCATTAAGGTGAAAAAACACAAGGCCTTAAACCCCTTTAATGCATTAAGATAAAAAGCCTTCTGTGTGCAGCAGCCCCTCTAATATTTACCTGAGCCCAATCTAGATGCAGCGATGTTGTTGGAGTCTCCCGTGACTCCCCTCCTCATTGGCTGAGATAGCAGTGCAGCGCCATTGGCTCCCGCTGCTGTCAATCAAAGTCAGTCAGCCAATGAGGAGAGAAAGGGTGGCAGGTCAGGGCTCCGTGTCTAAAGCCATCTGCTTGCTGTTGGGCGCTCAACAGGAGGGAGAACATGAGAATGCAGTCTATCTCATATAGGGAATGCACTGCAGTCAATTCATTCATAAAGAAATGTGTCAAGATTGTATATATACTGTATATTCACTAGAGAGCAGTTAAATATTGCACATGCATCCTATTCATTCATTGGAGACTAGGAAAATCACTGATAATACAGCCTATCCATTCATAGAGTTTCACAACATGTTTGAAAATGCAGTTGTTGAATACCACTGCTCTGAGATGGCCTCCTTCTATATTAACCACATCAGCATTAAATCAACAATCAAGGCTCTTACATGTTTTACACTGTAGTGCATTGTAAGAATAGCTCTGCTCTTTGGGGACCCCCAATAGTTACTCAGCCAACAGGGAGCTGGTGGATCTGCCTGCAGGTGTATGGCTCACTCGCTCAAGACTCTCCATGTCTTCCAGGCCACGGTGCCTGCTTGCATTCCCCAAAGTGGCCGGGTCCCTGCTCTCAGCTGAAGGCCATCCACCAAAGTGTGATGTAGGAAAACCCTATTTTCCATCTGTCTGGCGGATCGGATCAGGTGACAACGGACTCTACAGTCCGTCGTCATCCGATTCCCCATAGGAGAGAGTGGCGCTCTGACAGGTCGGTCCCTGCACAGTGTGCAGAGACAGACCTGTCATCTGCCGGCTCAGCGGGGATCGATCCCTGCTGAGCAAAGTGGAGCCCGAAAACGGTCCACCCCATGTGAAAGAGCCCTAAATCTCTTCCCTATAGTACTGTTCCCCCTAGTACAGATCTCCCCCCAGTATCCCAGTACAGCTCCCTCCAGTACAGTTCTCCCTCAATACAGCTCCCCCCAGTACAGCCCCCCACCTTACTACAGCTCCTCCAGTATACAAACCCCCTGCCCCCCCTTACTACAGCCCCCCAGTACAAATGTCTCTCCCTTAGGTCAGTTTCCCCCAGTACAGATCTCCCCCAAAACCCCAGAAGAGCTCATTCCAGTACAGTCCCCCACCTTTTACAACTTCCCCTGGTACAGCCCCTCCCCAGTACAGTCCCCATTTCCTTAGTACACATCTATTACCTCCATGAAAAAACATGCAGTTCAGAGTGGAAGTCCTTGTACAGCTGTGTTATGTCCTCCTCAGTCTTGTTGCCTGTATCTAAGACCTGATAGCAGCAGAAGTGGTGACTGTAAGATCTACTCCAACCAAGTTTAGTTTAGTTTTGGAAAGCATAAGGACAGCTTTTGACTCTTATGAGGGGTTGTGTCTCTTTCTCCTCACTCTCTATGTGACAGTCTTTCACCTGTACTGGAAATGAAGAGAAATCTTCCTAATGGGGACAGCGAGTGACACAAGCACAACATGGCTTATATCCTTTCTATAATCTATTAAAAATGTTTTTAATGCTGTTAGTGTTGCTGTTGGGCAGTCTTACTGTTCTGTCTAGTATATGTCAACAGACATACAACAAGTAACGACAAAAATTCCCAACTAGAAAACAAAAGTGATAGGTTCTAACCCTAACCTACTTTCTTGAAAAAAAAGAAAATAAACACAAAGAAAAAGAAAGCTAGATAACTGGCTCCATAATTGCGTTATGTCTCTTCTGGATGATTTCTCTACACACAATACCAACTTAGCAAAAATATATATGTAACACATTTGCTGATTTGGGGTGTCCAACATTTGACATTCATGGACCACATTAGAAGAAGAGGAATTGTCTTGGGCCACACTTAAAATACACTAACAATAAGGATAGCTGATAAGCAGAAAATGTAGGGCATAACACAAGTTAATAATCACTGATATAGATAATGTACCCATCTGAGTAATAAAACTGAACATTTCTGTAATATTTTTTATTAGAAAAGTAAAAAAGGGCAACACAAAGCTAGTGTAGCCCTGATTTTCGTGGTCAGTTTAGAGAGGGCATACAGTTGCAAGTTCAGTTTTTTTTTTTTTTACAGTTTGGAGGGGGCAGATTTCATGGCACAAGCTTTAAGGGACCAGGATCTATATTTTTTTGGGGGGGGTTAATAAACACTTTAACTTTCTTGGGCCGCATGTGGCCTGAATACTGCGGATTGGACACTCCTCCTCTTTTTACTTTATTTGAAGGTGAACAGGTGATATTGATATATGGCCTAATGGATGTACCCAGTACAGATCTCCCCCAAAACCCCAGAAGAGCTCATTCCAGTACAGTCGCCCACCTTTTACAACTTCCCCTGGTACAGCCCCTCCCCAGTACAGTCCCCATTTCCTTAGTACACATCTATTACCTCCATGAAAAAACATGCAGTTCAGAGTGGAAGTCCTTGTACAGCTGTGTTATGTCCTCCTCAGTCTTGTTGCCTGTATCTAAGACCTGATAGCAGCAGAAGTGGTGACTGTAAGATCTACTCCAACCAAGTTTAGTTTAGTTTTGGAAAGCATAAGGACAGCTTTTGACTCTTATGAGGGGTTGTGTCTCTTTCTCCTCACTCTCTATGTGACAGTCTTTCACCTGTACTGGAAATGAAGAGAAATCTTCCTAATGGGGACAGCGAGTGACACAAGCACAACATGGCTTATATCCTTTCTATAATCTATTAAAAATGTTTTTAATGCTGTTAGTGTTGCTGTTGGGCAGTCTTACTGTTCTGTCTAGTATATGTCAACAGACATACAACAAGTAACGACAAAAATTCCCAACTAGAAAACAAAAGTGATAGGTTCTAACTAGGGTTGTCCCGATACCACTTTTTTAGGACTGAGTACAAGTACCGATACTTTTTTTCAAGTAGTCGCCGATACCGAATACCGATACTTTTTTTAAAATGCAGCCTTGTGTCCCCAAATGCAGCCTTGTGTCCCCAAATGCAGCCTTGTGTCCCCAAATGCAGCCTTGTGTCCCCAAATGCAGCCTTGTGTCCCCAAATGCAGCCTTGTCCCTAAATGCAGCCTTGTCCCTAAATGCAGCCTTGTCCCTAAATGCAGCCTTGTCCCTAAATGCAGCCTTGTCCCTAAATGCAGCCTTGTCCCTAAATGCAGCCTTGTCCCTAAATGCAGCCTTGTCCCTAAATGCAGCCTTGTCCCTAAATGCAGCCTTGTCCCTAAATGCAGCCTTGTCCCTAAAATCAGCCTTGTCCCTAAAATCAGCCTTGTCCCTAAAATCAGCCTTGTCCCTAAAATCAGCCTTGTCCCTAAAATCAGCCTTGTCCCTAAATTCAGCCTTGTCCCTAAAATCAGCCTTGTCCCTAAAATCAGCCTTGTCCCTAAAATCAGCCTTGTCCCTAAAATCAGCCTTGTCCCTAAAATCAGCCTTGTCCCTAAAATCAGCCTTGTCCCTAAAATCAGCCTTGTCCCTAAAATCAGCCTTGTCCCTAAAATCAGCCTTGTCCCTAAAATCAGCCTTGTCCCTAAAATCAGCCTTGTCCCTAAAATCAGCCTTGTCCCTAAAATCAGCCTTGTCCCTAAAATCAGCCTTGTCCCTAAAATCAGCCGTGTCCCTAAAGTCCCCATCAGCCGTGTCCCTAAAGTCCCCATCAGCCGTGTCCCTAAAGTCCCCATCAGCCGTGTCCCTAAAGTCCCCATCAGCAGTGTCCCTAAAGTCCCCATCAGCAGTGTCCACTGCAACATCCCCATCAGCACAGCAATGACCCCATCAGCAGTGTCCACTGCAACATCCCCATCAGCACAGCAATGACCCCCATCAGCAGTGTCCACTGCAACATCCCCATCAGCACAGCAATGACCCCCATCAGCAGTGTCCACCGCAACATCCCCATCAGCACAGCAATGTCCCTGTCAGCGGTGTCCCCAGCAGCACAGCAATGTCCCCAGCAGCAGTGTCCCCAGCAGCATGTGTCCCCATCACCGCTGATGGGGGCACCTCTGATGGGGACATTGCTGGGCTGATGGGGACATCGATTATGGGGTCACCTCTGATGGGGACATTGCTATCCTGATGGGGACACCATTGATGTGGACACCCATGTCCCCATCAGCAGTGTGCCAAACAGCGGTGTCCCCATCAGAACAGAAATGTCCCCATCAGCAGTGTCTCCATCGCTGATAGGGACACCTCTGATGGGGACATTGCTGTGCTGATGGGGACACCCGTGTCCTCATCAGCGGTGTCCCCATCAGAACAGCAATGTCCCCATCAGCAGTGTCCCCAGCAGCACAGCAATGTCCCCATAAGCTTGTGTCCCCATAAGCTTGTGTCCCCATAAGCTTGTGTCCTCAGCAGCTTGCGTCCCCATCAGAATGTGTCCTCAGCAGCTTGTGTCCCCAGCAGCGCAGCACAGCAATGTCCCCATCAGCGTTGTGCAACACTCACTTGCCTCCGCTGCAGCCGGCTTCTGCTCCTCTTCTTTTTTTTCTCCTTAGATTCCAGAGTCCCGACTCCCGCCCGCTGCTACACACGTGGAAGATTTGCAATTTCAAACAGCGGGCGGGAAGAGGGGAGGTGCCGCACCTGTGACGTCACTGGTTGTCGGGACATCGGCGGTCCCAGCAGCCAATCAAAAAGGACAGCGTGACAGCATGGGTGGTTGTGCGGCTTTGGTTCCTGCAACCTGTCAGCTGCGGGCGGGTGCCGGGCGGGCCGGATCGAACACACAAGCGGGCCGGGGTTTGGAGACCCCTGCGCTGGGGGAACACAACAGCTGTCATTTGCATTTGAATAGCTGGGTGTTCCCCGCCGCGCCGTCATGTATAGCCCCTCCCCCTTGCCCAGAAACTTTGATAGACATGTCACCCGTCATATCAAAGTGCCCGGGCAAGGGGGAGGGGCTATACATGACGGCGCGGCGGGGAACACCCAGCTATTCAAATGCAAATGACAGCTGTTGTGTTCCCCCAGCGCATAGTAACTAGATGTCGGCAGCGGCGGGGGGAGGGGAGGGGGATTAACTTTGCTTTGTCTAAGGCGGCAGCAGCTCTCCTCTTCCCCATACGAGGACTGCTCTGCTCCGCTCTCTGCCCCCTCTCCACCCGCACTCTAAAAAAAAAAAAAGTATTCTATTCAGGCATCGGGAGTATTTGCGCGAGTACAAGTACTCCCGCAAATACTCGGTATCGGTCCCGATACCGATACTAGTATCGGTATAGGGACAACCCTAGTTCTAACCCTAACCTACTTTCTTGAAAAAAAAGAAAATAAACACAAAGAAAAAGAAAGCTAGATAACTGGCTCCATAATTGCGTTATGTCTCTTCTGGATGATTTCTCTACACACAATACCAACTTAGCAAAAATATATATGTAACACATTTGCTGATTTGGGGTGTCCAACATTTGACATTCATGGACCACATTAGAAGAAGAGGAATTGTCTTGGGCCACACTTAAAATACACTAACAATAAGGATAGCTGATAAGCAGAAAATGTAGGGCATAACACAAGTTAATAATCACTGATATAGATAATGTACCCATCTGAGTAATAAAACTGAACATTTCTGTAATATTTTTTATTAGAAAAGTAAAAAAGGGCAACACAAAGCTAGTGTAGCCCTGATTTTCGTGGTCAGTTTAGAGAGGGCATACAGTTGCAAGTTCAGTTTTTTTTTTTTTTTACAGTTTGGAGGGGGCAGATTTCATGGCACAAGCTTTAAGGGACCAGGATCTATATTTTTTTGGGGGGGGTTAATAAACACTTTAACTTTCTTGGGCCGCATGTGGCCTGAATACTGCGGATTGGACACTCCTCCTCTTTTTACTTTATTTGAAGGTGAACAGGTGATATTGATATATGGCCTAATGGATGTACCCAGTCATCAGTGTCCTTTATTTTGGATGTAGTAGGTTCTTCTGATGTTGAGCGTGGGAGGGCAGCCTTTCTCTGGAACTGTGAAGCTGTAATAAATCTTTACAAAATTATATTTTTTTGAGAAGGATACTTATGTGTACATACATGGAAGTGCTGTAAATAAATACAGTCACAGAGACAGATTTGTGATCTGTTCAGCTTTCCTCATCTGTATTTGCCTTGGAGCTGTGTGACTTAGAAGAAAGAGCATCTTCATATATAAATAGTTATGGCTTTCTCGTGACAGGATAATATGTTTACAGATCCTGTTTGCATTGAGGCAAAAACATTGAATGGTAAAACATTGTAACATTTTTAAGGTGGATTGATAACAAAGATGTAAGTCATCATTCATATTTCTGCAAGCCCTTAATGAGTTTCAACAGCAAAAAATGCACAAGTACTACTTTTCAGCAATGCAGTGCACCACAACACATGGGAAAATGTATCAGCAAATTAGGGAAACATTTTAGGCAGTTCAGGCTGCCATTCATTTTGCAAGATTTGTGCAATGGTTTTATCTGTGTATTTTTATCAACTACAACAGCCCCCCCCCCCATATAAAAAATGTTGAAAAATGTTTTTTATGAAATTTGTTAGATCTTTCTTAGATCAGGTTAGATCAATCATTGTTTGCGTTAGATCTCACACAGAATAAGCAATATTAACAGTTATTTGCTAACCCGTCATCAGCCCCCCGTTTTCAAATTTTCTGTCCAAAAATCATTCAGGCTAATAGATATTCGTTAGATCCGGTAAGATCAAGTGGTTTTAACGTTAGATCTCACATAATTAGAGACTTATTAAGTGATTAATATCAATTTTTTAGATTAATATCAATTTTTTTGGCCAAAAGTCATTCAGGCTAATAGATATTCGTTAGATCCGGTAAGATCAACTGGTTTTAACGTTAGATCTCACATAATTAGAGACTTATTAAGTGATTAATGAGGGGGGTTGTTAATGAGGGGGAGTTGCCCCCCCCTTAACATTTTTTTAGCCAAAAATCATTCAGGCTAATAGATATTCGTTAGATCCGGTAAGATCAACTGGTTTTAACATTAGATCTCACATAATTTCAGAAATATTCCACATACAAATATTAGGTGGTACATAAGGATGGGTTGGCCCCCCCCTTATCAAATTTTCTGGCCAAAAATCATTCAGGCTAATAGATATTCGATAGATCCGGTAAGATCAAGTGGTTTTAACGTTAAATCTCACAGAATTTCCGAGAAATTCCACATAAAAATAGAGATTTTAGGTGGTACATATGGACGGGTTGGCCCCCCCTTATCAAATTTTCTGGCCGAAAATCATTCAGGCTAATAGATATTCGTTAGATCCGGTAAGATCAAGTGGTTTTAACGTTAGATCTCACATAATTTCCAAGATATTGCACATACAAATACAGATATTGGGTGTACTTATCTACGGATTGCCCCCCCCCCCTTATCAATTTTTCGGGCTAAAAATCATTCAGGCTAATAGATATTCGATAGATCCGGTAAGATCAGGTGGTTTTAACGTTAGATCTCACATAATTTCAGAGATATTCCACATAAAAATAGAGATTTTAGGTGGTACATATGGACGGGTTGCCCCCCCCCCCCTTATCAAATTTTCGGGCCAAAAATCATTCAAGCTAATAGATATTCGTTAGATCCGGTAAGATCAACTGGTTTTAACATTAGATCTCACATAATTTCAGAGATATTCCACATACAAATATTAGGTGGTACATAAGGATGGGTTGGCCCCCCCCTTATCAAATTTTCTGGCCAAAAATCATTCAGGCTAATAGATATTCGTTAGATCCGGTAAGATCAAGTGGTTTTAACGTTAGATCTCACATAATTTCCAAGATATTCCACATAAAAATTGAGATTTTAGGTGGTACATATGGATGGGTTGGCCCCCCCTTATCAAATTTTATGGCCAAAAATCATTCAGGCTAATAGATATTCCTTAGATCCGGTAAGATCAAGTGGTTCTAACGTTAGATCTTACATCATTTCAGAGATATTCCACATAAAAATAGAGATTTTAGGTGGTGCATATGGACGGGTTGGTCCCTCCTTATCAAATTTTCTGGCCAAAAATCATTCAGGCTAATAGATATTCGTTAGATCTGGTAAGATAAAGTGGTTTTAACGTTAGATCTCACATAATTTCCGAGATATTCCACATACAAATACAGATATTGGGTGTACATATGGATGGTTGGCCCCCCTTATCAAATTTTCTGGCAAAAAATCATTCAGGCTAATAGATATTCGTTGAATCCGGTAAGATCAAGTGGTTCTAACGTTAGATCTTACATAATTTCAGAGATATTCCACATAAAAATAGAGATTTTAGGTGGTGCATATGGACGGGTTGGCCCCTCCTTATCAAAAAATCATTCAGGCTAATAGATATTTGTTAGATCCAGTAAGATCAACTGGTTTTAACGTTAGATCTCACATAATTTCCAGGATATTCCACATACAAATAGAGATATTAGGTGGTACATATGGATGGGTTGGCCCCCCCTTATCAAATTTTCTGGCAAAAAATCATTCAGGCTAATAGATATTCGTTAGATCCGGTAAGATCAAGTGCTTTTAACGTTAGATCTTACATAATTTCAGAGATATTCCACATAAAAATAGAGATATTAGGTGGTTCATATGGACAGGTTGCCCCCCACCCCCTATCAAATTTTCTGGCCAAAAATCATTCAGGCTAATAGATATTCGTTAGATACGGTAGGATCAACTGGTTTTAACGTTAGATCTCACATAATTTCCGAGATATTCCACATAAAAATAGGGATTTTAGGTGGTATAGAAGGTACATCCATCTACAACTGTCTCTGGAGGGTCTCTGGAACCGTCTTTGGATGGTTCTTCAGCGAATGCCTGTAGTCTCTCCTCACACCTGTGTTCATCTCCCTGCCTCATGGTGATCTCTCCTCAGACCAACAAGCTTAAGTCTTTAGCTAGCCCCCCTTCTTGCAAAGCAGACGTAGTAGCTCCGCCCCCTGTAGAAATCAAGGGTGCCATTTTGTGATGAGACTTCAAGTCCCGTGGTCCTCTGCTGCTGCTTGATTGGCTCCCTCGCCCTGCCAATAGGGACACAGAGAAGAGAGCAGAGTGGGCCGGATGCCGGTGAATGAGCGCCGCTCGTCACTCAAGGAAGAGGAGAGGGAGGGGGAGAAATCCCCCACAGGAACTGACAGGCGTGATCTCCCTCAGTGAGTGCCTGTGTCAGTGTCTATTCAGTCCGACGGTTGCTGGCGGGAGGTGTGGGACCATGGGTGACAGAGCAGCCCCCGCTATACACTCCCCCCACCAAAGAACCTTTGGTCCACCAAAAGAGGTAAAGAGTCTATGACGTGTTACATGCTTTTGATATACACATGGAAAAAAAAAGGTTAGTGTGCACAGGAAACCATACAATTTGCATCTGCATAAAACCCTGGCAGAGGAACATCCCACAAATTACCATAGGAGGGGAGGTTGTCCTGCCTCACTATTTTCATCTTCAGCAAGGGGTACAGACTGAGATCTAGTCCTGGCTGGGATCTTTGAGAGGCCGTGGGTGTGGACTGTAAATCTGTCTGTGGTGGCACATGAACTGCTTCTGACAGAGGCATCAGATGATTGCGATGCCAAGTCTTCAGCGGGCCTGTGCTTCCCTCTGACCGGCTTTGATATACTGGGAATCCTGGCAGATGCTTGCAAATGACATAGGGTTGTGATATCCAGCGGTCAGCCAACTTGTGCTTTCCATAGACACACAGGTTTCTTAGCAGTACCTGGTCATCTGGCTGTAGGTCCTGCACTTACAAAGTTTATTTTGTTTCTCTGTCCTCGGGCATATGAGGCAGCTTGAGCCTTATCATAGGCAGTCATCAGACGTCTCTGCAGGTGATCCACATACCCTCTGTGGGAAGTTGCTGAGGTATGGTTGAGGTATGTGCCGAAGGCCAAGTCTACTGACAGCTGGGCCCACTGTCCGAACATCGAACTACAGGGAGAGTAACCTGTGGCTTCATTGGCGTTGCTGTTATAAGCATGCACAATATCCACTTTATGCTTTCTCCATTGCTGCTTTTGTTCAAAATTTAGAGTTCCAAGCATATCCCGGAGGGTTCAATTGAATCTCTCTGGTTTAGGATCTCCTTGAGGATGATACGGGGTGGTTTTAGACTTCCTGATGCCCAACAGGACTAAAAGTCTCTTGATGAGACTACTCTCAAAATCTCTCCCTTGATCAGAGTGGATGTGTTAGGACAGACCATAGTGCACAAAGAATTTCTCCACGAAGATCTTGGCCACAGCCGATGCTTGCTGGTCCCTCGTGGAAAACGCCAGGGCATACCGAGTGTAATGGTCAGTCACTACCAGGATATTTCTCTGCCCGCTAAGGTCAGGCTCAAAGCACAGAATGTCAATGCACACACAGCTCCATGGGTCCCTGACTCTGAAGATGGTCCATTGGGGCAGCTCGGTCAGGTAAAATCTTCCTTTGGATACATCTGAAGCAGGTGTGGCAAATGTCCGCAACTTCAGCCCGCATGCAGAGCCAGTAGAACCGGTCCCTCACAGATGAAAAGTCCTCTTGGGCCTTAGGTGGCCATAGTTTTCGAGTAGGGCAGTTAATACTGTCTCCTTATTTTTTTCAGGTCGGAATAGCTGAAAGTTTCCCCCAGTACAGATCTCCCCCAAAACCCCAGAAGAGCTCATTCCAGTACAGTCCCCCACCTTTTACAACTTCCTCTGGTACAGCCCCTCCCCAGTACAATCCCCATTTCCTTAGTACACATCTATTACCTCCATGAAAAAACATACAGTTCAGAGTGGAAGTCCTTGTACAGCTGTGTTATGTCCTCCTCAGTCTTGTTGCCTGTATCTAAGACCTGATAGCAGCAGAAGTGGTGACTGTAAGATCTACTCCAACCAAGTTTAGTTTAGTTTTGGAAAGCATAAGGACAGCTTTTGACTCTTATGAGGGGTTGTGTCTCTTTCTCCTCACTCTCTATGTGACAGTCTTTCACCTGTACTGGAAATGAAGAGAAATCTTCCTAATGGGGACAGCGAGTGACACAAGCACAACATGGCTTATATCCTTTCTATAATCTATTAAAAATGTTTTTAATGCTGTTAGTGTTGCTGTTGGGCAGTCTTACTGTTCTGTCTAGTATATGTCAACAGACATACAACAAGTAACGACAAAAATTCCCAACTAGAAAACAAAAGTGATAGGTTCTAACCCTAACCTACTTTCTTGAAAAAAAAAGAAAATAAACACAAAGAAAAAGAAAGCTAGATAACTGGCTCCATAATTGCGTTATGTCTCTTCTGGATGATTTCTCTACCCACAATACCAACTTAGCAAAAATATATATGTAACACATTTGCTGATTTGGGGTGTCCAACATTTGACATTCATGGACCACATTAGAAGAAGAGGAATTGTCTTGGGCCACACTTAAAATACACTAACAATAAGGATAGCTGATAAGCAGAAAATGTCGGGCATAACACAAGTTAATAATCACTGATATAGATAATGTACCCATCTGAGTAATAAAACTGAACATTTCTGTAATATTTTTTATTAGAAAAGTAAAAAAGGGCAACACAAAGCTAGTGTAGCCCTGATTTTCGTGGTCTGTTTAGAGAGGGCATACAGTTGCAAGTTCAGTTTTTTTTTTTTACAGTATGGAGGGGGCAGATTTCATGGCACAAGCGCTGTGCTGTGTAGTCTGCTTTAAGGGACCAGGATCTATATTTTTTTTTGGGGGGTTAACAAACACTTTAACTTTCTTGGGCCGCATGTGGCCTGAATACTGCGGATTGGACACTCCTCCTCTTTTTACTTTATTTGAAGGTGAACAGGTGATATTGATATATGGCCTAATGGATGTACCCAGTCATCAGTGTCCTTTATTTTGGATGTAGTAGGTTCTTCTGATGTTGAGCGTGGGAGGGCAGCCTTTCTCTGGAACTGTGAAGCTGTAATAAATCTTTACAAAATTATATTTTTTTGAGAAGGATACTTATGTGTACATACATGGAAGTGCTGTAAATAAATACAGTCACAGAGACAGATTTGTGATCTGTTCAGCTTTCCTCATCTGTATTTGCCTTGGAGCTGTGTGACTTAGAAGAAAGAGCATCTTCATATATAAATAGTTATGGCTTTCTCGTGACAGGATAATATGTTTACAGATCCTGTTTGCATTGAGGCAAAAACATTGAATGGTAAAACATTGTAACATTTTTAAGGTGGATTGATAACAAAGATGTAAGTCATCATTCATATTTCTGCAAGCCCTTAATGAGTTTCAACAGCAAAAAATGCACAAGTACTACTTTTCAGCAATGCAGTGCACCACAACACATGGGAAAATGTATCAGCAAATTAGGGAAACATTTTAGGCAGTTCAGGCTGCCATTCATTTTGCAAGATTTGTGCAATGGTTTTATCTGTGTATTTTTATCTCTGTGCCTGTAATCCCGGGCATCCAACTACAACAGATTTTCAGCCAGGTTAGATCAATCGTTGTTTGTGTTAGATCTCACACAGAAGAAGCAATATTAACAGTTATTTGCTAACCCGTCATTAGCCCCCCGTTTTCAACTTTTCTGTCCAAAAATCATTCAGGCTAATAGATATCCGTTAGATCCGGTAAGATCAAATGGTTTTAACGTTAGATCTCACATAATTAGAGACTTATTAAGTGATTATTATCAATTTTTTAGATTAATATCAATTTGTTTGGCCAAAAGTCATTCAGGCTAATAGATATTCATTAGATCCGGTAAGATCAACTGGTTTTAACGTTAGATCTCACATAATTAGAGACTTATTAAGTGATTAATGAGGGGGGTTGTTAATGAGGGGGAGTTGCCCCCCCCTTATAATTTTTTTAGCCAAAAATCATTCAGGCTAATAGATATTCGTTAGATCCGGTAAGATCAACTGGTTTTAACATTAGATCTCACATAAGTTCAGAGATATTCCACATGCAAATATTAGGTGGTACATAAGGATGGGTTGGCCCCCCCCCCTTATCAAATTTTCTGGCCAAAAATCATTCAGGCTAATAGATATTCGATAGATCCGGTAAGATCAAGTGGTTTTAACGTTAAATCTCACAGAATTTCAGAGAAATTCCACATAAAAATAGAGATTTTAGGTGGTACATATGGACGGGTTGGCCCCCCCTTATCAAATTTTCTGGCCGAAAATCATTCAGGCTAATAGATATTCGTTAGATCCGGTAAGATCAAGTGGTTTTAACGTTAGATCTCACATAATTTCCAAGATATTGCACATACAAATACAGATATTGGGTGTACTTATCTACGGATTGCCCCCCCCCCCCCCCTTATCAATTTTTCGGGCTAAAAATCATTCAGGCTAATAGATTTTCGATAGATCCGGTAAGATCAGGTGGTTTTAACGTTAGATCTCACATAATTTCAGAGATATTCCACATAAAAATAGAGATTTTAGGTGGTACATATGGACGGGTTGCCCCCCCCCCCCCCTTATCAAATTTTCTGGCTAAAAATCATTCAGGCTAATAGATATTCGTTAGATCCGGTAAGATCAAGTGGTTTTAACGTTAGATCTCACATAATTTCCAAGATATTCCACATAAAAATTTAGATTTTAGGTGGTACATATAGATGGGTTGGCCCCCCCTTATCAAATTTTCTGGCCAAAAATCATTCAAGCTAATAGATATTCGTTAGATCCGGTAAGATCAACTGGTTTTAACATTAGATCTCACATAATTTCAGAGATATTCCACATACAAATATTAGGTGGTACATAAGGATGGGTTGGCCCCCCCTTATCAAATTTTCTGGCCAAAAATCATTCAGGCTAATAGATATTCATTAGATCCGGTAAGATCAAGTGGTTTTAACGTTAGATCTCACATAATTTCCAAGATATTCCACATAAAAATAGAGATTTTAGGTGGTGCATATGGACGGGTTGGTCCCTCCTTATCAAATTTTCTGGCCAAAAATCATTCAGGCTAATAGATATTCGTTAGATCTGGTAAGATAAAGTGGTTTTAACGTTAGATCTCACATAATTTCCGAGATATTCCACATACAAATACAGATATTGGGTGTACATATGGATGGTTGGCCCCCCCTTATCAAATTTTCTGGCAAAAAATCATTCAGGCTAATAGATATTCGTTGGATCCGGTAAGATCAAGTGGTTCTAACATTAGATCTTACATAATTTCAGAGATATTCCACATAAAAATAGAGATTTTAGGTGGTGCATATGGACGGGTTGGCCCCTCCTTATGAAAAAATCATTCAGGCTAATAGATATTTGTTAGATCCAGTAAGATCAACTGGTTTTAACGTTAGATCTCACATAATTTCCAGGATATTCCACATACAAATAGAGATATTAGGTGGTACATATGGACGGGTTGGCCCCCCCTTATCAAATTTTCTGGCAAAAAATCATTCAGGCTAATAGATATTCGTTAGATCCGGTAAGATCAAGTGCTTTTAACGTTAGATCTTACATAATTTCAGAGATATTCCACATAAAAATTGAGATATTAGGTGGTTCATATGGACAGGTTGCCCCCCACCCCCTATCAAATTTTCTGGCCAAAAATCATTCAGGCTAATAGATATTCGTTAGATACGGTAAGATCAACTGGTTTTAACGTTAGGTCTCACATAATTTCCGAGATATTCCACATAAAAATTGAGATTTTAGGTGGTACATATGGACGGGTTTACGGGTTGCCCCCCCATATCAAATTTTCGCGCCAAAAATCATTCAGGCTGATAGATATTCATTAGATCCAGTAAGATCAAGTGGTTTTAACGTTAGATCTCACATAATTTCAGCGATATTCCACATAAAAATAGGGATTTTAGGTGGTATAGAAGGTACATCCATCTACAACTGTCTCTGGAGGGTCTCTGGAACCGTCTTTGGATGGTTCTTCAGCGAATGCCTGTAGTCTCTCCTCACACCTGTGTTCCCTGCCTCATGGTGATCTCTCCTCAGACCAACAAGCTTAAGTCTTTAGCTAGCCCCCTTTCTTGCAAAGCAGACGTAGTAGCTCCGCCCCCTGTAGAAATCAAGGGTGCCATTTTGTGATGAGACTTCAAGTCCCGTGGTCCTCTGCTGCTGCTTGATTGGCTCCCTCGCCCTGCCAATAGGGACACAGAGAAGAGAGCAGAGTGGGCGGGATGCCGGTGAATGAGCGCCGCTCGTCACTCAAGGAAGAGGAGAGGGAGGGGGAGAAATCCCCCCAGGAACTGACAGGCGTGATCTCCCTCAGTGAGTGCCTGTGTCAGTGTCTATTCTGTCCGACGGTTGCTGGCGGGAGGTGTGGGACCATGGGTGACAGAGCAGCCCCCGCTATACACTCCCCCCACCAAAGAACCTTTGGTCCACCAAAAGAGGTAAAGAGTCTATGACGTGTTACATGCTTTTGATATACACATGGAAAAAAAAAGGTTAGTGTGCACAGGAAACCATACAATTTGCATCTGCATAAAACCCTGGCAGAGGAACATCCCACAAATTACCATAGGAGGGGAGGTTGTCCTGCCTCACTATTTTCATCTTCAGCAAGGGGTACAGACTGAGATCTAGTCCTGGCTGGGATCTTTGAGAGGCCGTGGGTGTGGACTGTAAATCTGTCTGTGGTGGCACATGAACTGCTTCTGACAGAGGCATCAGATGATTGCGATGCCAAGTCTTCAGCGGGCCTGTGCTTCCCTCTGACCGGCTTTGATATACTGGGAATCCTGGCAGATGCTTGCAAATGACATAGGGTTGTGATATCCAGCGGTCAGCCAACTTGTACTTTCCATAGACACCCAGGTTTCTTAGCAGTACCTGGTCATCTGGCTGTAGGTCCTGCACTTACAAAGTTTATTTTGTTTCTCTGTCCTCGGGCATATAAGGCAGCTTGAGCCTTATCATAGGCAGTCATCAGACGTCTCTGCAGGTGATCCACATACCCTCTGTGGGAAGTTGCTGAGGTATGGTTGAGGTATGTGTCGAAGGCCAAGTCTACTGACAGCTGGGCCCACTGTCCGAACATCGAACTACAGGGAGAGTAACCTGTGGCTTCATTGGCGTTGCTATTATAAGCATGCACAATATCCACTTTATGCTTTCTCCATTGCTGCTTTTGTTCAAAATTTAGAGTTCCAAGCATATCCCGGAGGGTTCGATTGAATCTCTCTGGTTTAGGATCTCATTGAGGATGATACGGGGTGGTTTTAGACTTCCTGATGCCCAACAGGACTAAAAGTCTCTTGATGAGACTACTCTCAAAATCTCTCCCTTGATCAGAGTGGATGTGTTAGGACAGACCATATAGTGCACAAAGAATTTCTCCACGAAGATCTTGGCCACAGCCGATGCTTGCTGGTCCCTCGTGGAAAACGCCAGGGCATACCTAGTGTAATGGTCAGTCACTACCAGGATATTTCTCTGCCCGCTAAGGTCAGGCTCAAAGCACAGAATGTCAATGCACACACAGCTCCATGGGTCCCTGACTCTGAAGATGGTCCATTGGGGCAGCTCGGTGAGGTAAAATCTTCCTTTGGATACATCTGAAGCAGGTGTGGCAATAGTCCTCAACTTCAGCCCGCATGCAGAGCCAGTAGAACCGGTCCCTTACAGATGAAAAGTCCTCTTGGGCCTTAGGTGGCCATAGTTTTCGAGTAGGGCAGTTAATACTGTCTCCTTATTTTTTTCAGGTCGGAATAGCTGAAAGTTTCCCCCAGTACAGATCTCCCCCAAAACCCCAGAAGAGCTCATTCCAGTACAGTCCCCCACCTTTTACAACTTCCCCTGGTACAGCCCCTCCCCAGTACAGTCCCCATTTCCTTAGTACACATCTATTACCTCCATGAAAAAACATACAGTTCAGTGGAAGACCTTGTACAGCTGTGTCATGTCCTCCTCAGTCTTGTTGCCTTTATCTAAGACCTGATAGCAGCAGAAGTGGTGACTGTAAGATCTACTCCAATCAAGTTTAGTTTAGTTTTGGAAAGCATAAGGACAGCTTTTGACTCTTATGAGGGGTTGTGTCTCTTTCTCCTCACTCTCTACTGTATGTGACAGTCTTTCACCTGTACTGGAAATGAAGAGAAATCTTCCTAATAGGGACAGCGAGTGACACAAGCACAACATGGCTTATATCCTTTCTATAATCTATTAAAAATGTTTTTAATGCTGTTAGTGTTGCTGTTGGGCAGTCTTACTGTTCTGTCTAGTATATGTCAACAGACATACAACAAGTAACGACAAAAATTCCCAACTAGAAAACAAAAGTGATAGGTTCTAACCCTAACCTACTTTCTTGAAAAAAAAAAGAAAATAAACACAAAGAAAAAGAAAGGTAGATAACTGGCTCCATAATTGCGTTATGTCTCTTCTGGATGATTTCTCTACCCACAATACCAACTTAGCAAAAATATATATGTAACACATTTGCTGATTTGGGGTGTCCAACATTTGACATTCATGGACCACATTGGAAGAAGAGGAATTGTCTTGGGCCACACTTAAAATACACTAACAATAAGGATAGCTGATAAGCAGAAAATGTTGGGCATAACACAAGTTAATAATCACTGATATAGATAATGTACCCATCTGAGTAATAAAACTGAACATTTCTGTAATATTTTTTATTAAAAAAGTAAAAAAGGGCCACACAAAGCTAGTGTAGCCCTGATTTTCGTGGTCTGTTTAGAGAGGGCATACAATTGCAAGTTCAGTTTTTTTTTTTTTTACAGTTTGAAGGGGGCAGATTTCATGGCACAAGCGCTGTGCTGTGTAGTCTGCTTTAAGGGACCAGGATCTATATTTTTTTTGGGGGGGGATAACAAACACTTTAACTTTCTTGGGCTGCATGTGGCCTGAATACTGTGGATTGGACACTCCTCCTCTTTTTACTTTATTTGAAGGTGAACAGGTGATATTGATATATGGCCTAATGGATGTACCCAGTCATCAGTGTCCTTTATTTTAGATGTAGTAGGTTCTTCTGATGTTGAGCGTGGGAGGGCAGCCTTTCTTTGGAAATGTGAAGCTGTAATAAATCTTTACAAAATTATATTTTTTTGAGAAGGATACTTATGTGTACATACATGGAAGTGCTGTAAATAAATACAGTCACAGAGACAGATTTGTGATCTGTTCAGCTTTCCTCATCTGTATTTGCCTTGGAGCTGTGTGACTTAGAAGAAAGAGCATCTTCATATATAAATAGTTATGGCTTTCTCGTGACAGGATAATATGTTTACAGATCCTGTTTGCATTGAGGCAAAAACATTGAATGGTAAAACATTGTAACATTTTTAAGGTGGATTGATAACAAAGATGTAAGTCATCATTCATATTTCTGCAAGCCCTTAATGAGTTTCAACAGCAAAAATGCACAAGTACTACTTTTCAGCAATGCAGTGCACCACAACACATGGGAAAATGTATCAGCAAATTAGGGAAACATTTTAGGCAGTTCAGGCTGCCATTCATTTTGCAAGATTTGTGCAATGGTTTTATCTGTGTATTTTTATCTCTGTGCCTGTAATCCTGGGCATCCAACTACAACAGATTTTCAGCCCCCCCCATATAAAAAATGTTGAAAAATGTTTTTTTATCAAATTTGTTAGATCTTTCTTAGATCAGGTTAGATCAATTGTTGTTTGCGTTAGATCTCACACAGAAGAAGCAATATTAAGAGTTATTTGCTAACCCGTCATCAGCCCCCCGTTTTCAATTTTTCTGTCCAAAAATCACTCAGGCTTATAGATATTCGTTAGATCCGGTAAGATCAAGTGGTTTTAACGTTAGATCTCACATAATTAGAGGCTTATTAGGTAATTAATATCATTTTTTTTAGATTAATATCAATTTGTTTGGCCAAAAATCATTCAGGCTAATAGATATTCGTTAGATCTGGTAAAATCAACTGGTTTTAACGTTAGATGAGATCTCACATAATTTCAGAGATATTCCACATACAGATACAAATATTGGGTGGTACATAAGGACGGGTTGGCCCCCCCTTATCAAATTTTCTGGCCAAAAATCATTCAGGCTAATAGATATTCGATAGATCCGGTAAGATCAAGTGGTTTTAACGTTAGATCTCACATAATTTCCGAGATATTCCACATAAAAATAGAGATTTTAGGTAGTACATATGGACGGGTTGGCCCCCCTTATCAAATTTTCAGGCCAAAAATCATTCAGGCTAATAGATATTTGTTAGATCTGGTAAGATCAAGTGGTTTTAACGTTAGATCTCACATAATCATTTGGGCCGTGCCTCACGGATCTCTAATGTCTGGACCTCTGCTTTTGCTATATCCAAGTATTATACCTGATCCTTTTACCATTGTGCCTACTTTATATTTTGCACTGATGTCAGTTTATTTTTCTATGTTTGAGTGTATTGCCTAACGTTTATGACCAGGTTGTCTGCTGGGTTTTTTTTTGTATGTTTTTCTGTTTGTTGGTTTGTCTTAAACCTAATAAAAATATCTTTAAAAAAAAAAAGATCTCACATAATTTTCAAGATATTCCACATAAAAATTGAGATTTTAGGTGGTACATATGGATGGGTTGGCCCCCCCTTATCAAATTTTCTGGCCAAAAATCATTCAGGCTAATAGATATTCGTTAGATCTGGTAAGATAAAGTGGTTTTAACATTAGATCTCACGTAATTTCCGAGATTTTCCACATACAAATACAGATATTGGGTGTACATATGGACGGGTTGACCCCCCCTTATCAAATTTTCTGGCAAAAATCATTCAGGCTAATAGATATTCGTTAGATCCAATAAGATTAAGTGGTTTTAACGTTAGATCTTACATAATTTCAGAGATATTCCACATACATATTTTGATTTTAGGTGGTACATACGGATGGGTTAGCCCCCCTTATCAAATTTTCTGGCCAAAAATCTTTCAAGCTAATAGATATTCATTAGATCCGGTAAGATCAACTGGGTTTAACATTAGATCTCACATAATTTTCGAGATATTCCACATAAAAATAGAGAAAGCTAGCCTTGTACCACTCCGTGCCGTGGTCTGACTCCTCCTCCGCTCCTTCTATCAGGTACACACAATGTATGCATAGCAAGGGGCGGGGCCAGAGCATCAGTGGAGCTCAAAGCCCTGCCCACCCATCGAGTATTTTTTGGATAAAACTCTTCCACAGAGATCCCATCCTTTGCTCCCCCCACCAAATCAGACGGCAGGGCTGGGGTGGCCGAATTCACTTGTCCCAGCAACATCTGGAGAGGCTGTTATGTTGCAGACACTAACCAAGATCTTCCTGTGACTTCTTTGCAACCCTTTATTTGAAACCACCTCGGAATTATCTCCACTCCCATGTCTTCTCTCTGTCCGTCCGCATCAAAGAAATGAAAGGCCTGGTTGCTTCCAATTTAGCCTGACAGATGTTGGTAAACAGGCCACTCTACCAGGCTGTAACACTTTCTCACACCAGTCCAAGCACCAGATCTTTCCCACTCCTTTAGCTGGGGCCTTCTGTTTTTGTACCAGGCGCTGGTAGGCTTGTCTTAGCATGGGGTGCACACTTGTAGTTGATGTGCTCGGCTCCAGACAAAGAGGTGTCAACAGCCTTCTGACAAGATCAGTATTGGTCCCTATGATGAGAGAACTCTTACTGGCCCCTGGTGGGCGAGGACAGACCACTGCCAGAGTGTCAAAAGTCTTGGCTTTCCCAGCCACGGAGGGATCGAAGGTCTGCTTGACCAGTTCTGACTCACAATGCCCCATATCTCCAGCTCTTACAACTTCTGCAATGGCAGGTGCTTAAGGTGCCTGTCATACAAGTCTCTGTAGACAAGGGTCACTTAAAGAGGAAGTAAACCCTGATGGGTTTTACTTCCTCTTTTGCTACATGAACAGCCTGCAAATGTAAAGCATAATGGGTTAGTATGCATCGCATATAAGCCCATTATGTGACACTTACCTGCAAAAGAATCCAGTGATGTCCCCACTGCAGGAAGCGTCCATCTTCTGTCTTCTCTTACTTCTGGGCTGCGGACTCCGTCGCTGTGATTCGCCGGAGCCGCATGACGTCACTCCCGCAGCCGCAATTCACGGGACACAGGCTGGGGAAGAAATGGCACTTAAGCCGTGTACACATGGACCAGATTCTAGTCAGGAAAAAAACTTTGTTTTTCCTAAAGAGATTCCTGGCAAGAATCTCTTGCCGGCCGAGTGTACAGACACACCATTTAAAAGAACTGCCGTTCTTTTGAATGGCACGAACGCTGTGGCATCATCAACTATGACGAGCATGCGCTCGTCACATTCAATGCCGTCGCCGCCATCCTGCTTCACCCTGCCTATGCCTTGGAAGCTACCACGCATGCGTCAAAGTCATTTCGAGCATGCGCGGGTTTCCATAAAAGGGGTAAGTATACACGCGCTCGGGTTTCTCGGCAGGAAAACACTGCCGAGAATCTCACGACGAGAGAGCAGGTTCTCTATTTTTATTGTCTAGATTCTGGGCATTTTTTTTGACGAGAAACCTTAAAGCCTCGTACACACACACACGGTTTACTAGGCTTAAGTTTAGTTTCTTCCCTGCGCATGCGCCGTTAACATTTGCGGCGGACTACAAAATGAAATATCTCCTAAATGGCGCATGTTTAGGAGATATTTCCACTACCTATAGGTAAGCCTTATTCTAGGCTTAACTAAGTAGTCAAAAGCGGTTTATAACCACTTAAAGCTCCAGTATCCAGAAGGGCCTTGGTGTAGACTCCCTTTACTTGGATGGGAACAACAGGAGACGGTCCCACCACCTTTTTAGGGAGCATGAAGGAAGTGGTGGCTCTGGCCTGTTTGGTGGTTTGTATCCACATTCCTCTCTTGCAGAGATTCTGATCGGGCTTAAATCGGAGCTCCGGCGACAAATTATTATTTATTTTTTCACAGTAATTCAAACACTTTCCTTGTCCTAACATAATACTCACAATTTATGTTTTATTTAATCTGCTGCTGTCTGTTTTCCTATGGAAGATAAATTTATAAAATCACCTCCCGACCGTTTCCATCTTGCTTGTGGGCATGTGAAGCCCACAAGCATTGTTTTCCAGGATGTGGTTAATGCTAAACTCCCAGCATTCACCGCTCAATTCCGCACATGCTCTGTAGTTTAATGGCGAGCAGCGCCATAAACTACAGGGTTGCCATCACAACGGACGGTGTCGTCGGAAGTTCCCGCTCGTTGTGATGACAATCAAAATGAAATAAAAAAAATCGTGTCACTTTCACTTTCTAATTCCCGCAATAACTCGCGGCAGGCCTCCGCAATGACTCCTGGGAACGATGACAAAAGCTCCCAGGAGACATTGCGGCACTGTGGAAATGACGAAATACCCACAGAATACCCGCCCATATCCGCAGAATACTAAGAGCGGAAACACAGAGGAACACCTGGAAAACACAGGTACTGTAGGAAAAAAAATGTCAGTTTTTAATAGAATACATTGCTGTAATGTGATTAAGCTACTGTTGTAAAGTAGGGTGGAGCTCCGCTTTAAGTCTACGCTAAGTTCTGGGAGTTTGGTGTGCATTGACTCTCCGACGCCAGGCAGCATGTGTCAAAAGAAACGGGACACTGGGTTGCCTGAAGGATCTGCAAGGGTTTGAACTTCCGCTGTTGTCTCTTCACGTCATTGGTTTTGGAGCCAGTTACTGTAGATGGGAACCCGGTTGGCTCCTTCACCAGGGCCCTCCAAAGTTTCCCTATGACTTCAGGCTTCACTGGTCTTGGACACATCTGTCAATTAATGTCCCACATAATTTCAGCATACCCAAATCATTTCTCTCTAAACAACATTTATGTCCATTTCCTATATTTCCTTTTTATTTTTTTACATACACTTCTTGTGATTCTGTCACTCACCAGATGGTTCACTGTCTTTTAATATGCCATTTTTGTATGTATGCTCCTTTATTATAATAGGAGACAATTTCTTTGGCGGTATACATGACACACATGCTTGGACTTACTCTGCACCAGTCTTTGACAGGGCAGAGCAGTTCTTGATCTGTCCCCGCTCAGATAAATCCTTTTACTTCCATAGAAACCTTAACAGTGCGCCCATGTGATCTGCAGCAGTCCAATAGCGGTGTAGAAGTCCTGTAGGACGAAATGCATAGGGTTCTATGCCTGCTACCTATACTGCGCCTTTTTTATTAGTGATTACCGCTTTGTAATTTTTGCTGGATTTTTACATTTTATATTTTAAATACCTTGTCCATTTTTTGTTTTTGTGTGTATTTTTTAATAAATCCCCCTTGATTCATTTTTGACCTATGCCATGTGGAGGCTCTTTTTTTCCTTTTCATGCCATGCCATAAAAACCCTGGAGAGACATCATTGCCTTTGCTGTTCATACATCTGAGCTTCTGGGAGTCAGTGATAGTGACCTGAGCCACTGGGAGCCAGTGATCGTTCTTTGGAGCAGTAACATACATTCGTGAGCAGACGGGAGAAATTTCCTGATTGCACCAGTGTTTATCATCTGAAGTGTGTGTGTTATCACCACTCTTACCTTCGCCTGTTTGACCCACTCCCGAGGGGTTCTGGGTCCACGTCACATGGTAAGAGTACCTATCTTATAGCTATTTGATTCAGCTTTGTATATACATCCTTCCTCACCACCAGGATTTTGTATTGCTCCATGCTCCATCTCTCATCCATTTGAGAAGATTGGTTATCATTACCATTGGAGATTATTTATATGGACCCCTATTTGTGAACTGTTTCTTGATTCATGTCAGCTTTTATATTTTGGGTTCATCCTTGATTTATCAGATATGCACTGATTGGTCATTCAGTCACACATGTTATACATTTTTCACGTTAATACTTTTTGCACTCTATCACTTTAATATTCACCTTTTGAATATCATTATACCCCGGTCATTCGGGCTATCATCCATTTATTAGCGCAGCACACCGTAACCTTTTCACTCTTCTCACATATTATCTGTATGTTTTGTGCTAGCAGCTGCCTTGTTCATATTTAGCAGCACAGTATTTTACCCCCTTTTCACATACCCAAATCAAACATTAAAATCACTTTATTTTACCAGATCTAATGAATATCTATTAGCCTGAATGATTTTTGGCCAGAAAATTTGATAGGGGGGGCAACCTGTCCATATTTACCACCAAATATCTGTATTTGTATGTGGAATATCTCAGAAATGATGTGAGATCTAACGTTAAAACCACTTGATCTTACCGGATCTAACGAATATCTATTAGCTTGAATGATTTTTGGCCAGACAATTTGATAAGGAGGGGCCAACCTGTCCATATGTACCACCGAAAATCTAAATTTTTATGTGGAATATCTCGGAAATTATGTGAGATCTAACATTAAAACAACTTGATCTTACTGGATCTAACGAATATATATGAGCCTAAATGATTTTTGTCCAGAAAATTTGATAAGGGGGGGCCAACCCGTCCATATGTACCACCTAAATTCTGAATTTTTATGTGGAATATCTCAAACATTATGTGATTCAACGTTAAAACCACTTGATCTTACCGGATCTAACGAATATCTATTAGCCTGAATGATTTTTGGCCAGAAAATTTGATAAGGGGGGCTGATGACTGGTTAGCCCCTCCTGCAAATAACTGTTGATATTGCTTCTTCTGTGTGAGATCTAACGCAAACAATGATTGATCTAACCTGATCTAACAAAGATCTAACAAACTGCATAAAAAAAACTGCATAAAAAAGTCAAATTTTTTATATGGGGTGGCTATCCCTGGAGAGGTCAGATTTTCAAAGTTCTGTTTTGTCACTGAATAGAAGACAATTTTTTACTTTAACCCCTTGCTGCCTGCATAACACATATTTGAGGCTCCAAAAGGGTGGGGTGTGATGCCCACATGCCGCAAATATGCATCGCTGGGTGGCCGATGTTTTTGTGCTGAGATTGTGCTTACTGCAAACATTCTTTATTTAATTTTTTTCTGAAAAAGATGTATACAAGGAAACATAACAAAAATAATACTGCTCATATATATTTGAAGGAACATCACAGGAAGTTCAATTAAGACAGATCTTGTACAAATAAGTAGTGAAAGCTATGATAACAAAACAACAACTAGCATAAAGGCTGGTTAAGAGTCCATTCCCACTTGTGCGTTATAAAAACTCTGCGATTTCCATTGCGACTTTGCCCTGCGACTACAATGCAATTTTAACACAACTTTGGATGAGTGCGACTTTGTTGCGACTTCGACCAATGTGATCATTTTGTTTGTACTCTGCAAAGTCGTTAGACATGTGTAGAACAGAAAAAAATGTTTTTAGTTTAGTTTGGTTTCTTTAATTTTCCAACAAATTCCAAATTGTCAGAATGATTTGAATTTGTATCGGTCAAAAATTAATTGATCGATTTGAATTCTGTGTGAAGAAAACGTGGTTGGTAGGGAGCGGGCTGGGAAGCCGGCTACCGCGTCCTTAACAACCGATGACTCATCAGCTGTGAGCAGGTTTCCCCACTGTCAACTGAATGTAAAAAAAAAGAAAAATGCTGGTAATCAAAAATAAATTAAATATATGGCATGACATGGGACCCCCCCCCCCCAATGCATACCAGACCCTTGGTGTTTTGTATAGATGTTTTAGGGGAACCACACGCCAACATTTAAAAAAAAACAGAGTGGGGTCCCTCCCGAAATACAAACCAGACCCTTATCTAAGCATGCAGCCCAACAGGCCAGAAAAAAGAGGTGAATGAGTGAGTACCCCCTCTCCTGAACCATACCAGGCCACATGTCCTCAACATGGGGGGGTGCTTTGGAGCAGGGAGGGCTCTGTTCCCTCCCTAAAGCACCTTGTTCCCATGTTGATTGGAACAAGGGCCTCTTCCCCACAACCCTGGCTGGTGGTTGTGGGGGTCTGCGGGCGGAGGGCTCTTCGAATCTGGAAGCCTTCTTTAACCACTTCAGCTTCCGGAACATTTGGCTGCTCACTGACCAGGCCATTTTTTGCGATACGGCACTGCGTCGCTTTAAATGACAATTGCGCGGTCGTACGATGCTGTACCCAAACACAATTGATGTATTTTTTTCCCCACAAATTGAGCTTTATTTTGGTGGTATTTGATCACCTCTGCGGTTTTTATTTCTTGTGCTATAAGCAAAAGAGCAACAATTTTTAAAAACACAATGGGGGTTAGTTACGAAAGGCAAATCCACGTTGCACTACAAGTGTAAACTACAAGTGCAAAGTGCACTTGAAATTACACTGAAAATGCACTTGGAAATCTGTAAATCTGAGAGATAGATCATGTGCAAGCTAAAATGCTGTTTTTTTTTTCTCCTTGCATGTCCCCCTCGGATCTACAGTGACTGCACTTCCAAGTGCGCTTTTAGTGCAATTTAAAGTGCACTTTACACTTGTAGTTTGCACTTGTAGTGCAAAGTGGATTTGCCTTTATTAAATAACCCCCATTATCTTTTACTTTTTGCTACAATAAATATCCCAATTTAAAAAAAAATCCTCAGTTATGAGTCAGCGGTGGTGGAGGGCATCATGATTGATAATGGATGGATCTACATCAGGGGACATTTTCAAAAACTGCCTATTGTCATTTTTTACACTACACTTTTTATTTGGTGAATGAGTAGGGGTACTATGTGGGGTCCAAAGTTGCATGACAAATCACACAAGTGGGAATGGGGCCTAAGTAGGTTTTAACATTTTAAACATTTGACAAGAAACAGGGAGCTCCAATGTACTTGACTCTGCAAACCCTATAGTGGTACAGAGAGAAGATTGTTCGTAGATTGTCCAATTGAGTTTCAGTGTACAATAAGGGGAAAAACGGGGAAAAGAAGTGGGAGGGTAGAGAGGGGATAAAAAGAAAGGTAAATGATAACTATTGGTCTCATTAATGATTTGTTAACTGGCCTTTAAGCTAAATCAAGCACCTGTACCGGATTTTCATTAGCAGCAGCAGCAGCCTTTGTGATCCTCATGACGCTTTCCAGCCTCAACATGATTTCCTCCTCTATAGGACTTGAGGTGGCAGAGTCCCCTTTGGTGCTCCACCCAAAGGCACCCTTCACCCTCCCTGACCTCTGCAAGACTCCCTAAGCCCAAGGTCTCAAGCAACATGATCATGCGGGACAGGCAGGCTCCTTCTACTCCAAGGCATCTGCTCCAAGCACATGCATACGCCTCAGCTCAGCTGCTCCTCGCACACTCTCCTCAGACCACAGCCCAGGGGGAAGAGAGAGACCACTTGGCCCTCCCAAAATATGTATGGTCTCCCCAGCATGCACCAGTGGCAATACACCTCCTTCTGGCTGGCTAGGGAAACAAATAATCTAAAACACAGTCTTACTGTAACTTTAGGGGAAAACCAAATGAACAAACAGGCTATAAATCAGCTGTGCTGACTACCACTCAGCATGGCACAGACCCTGGTTTGGACAGGGCATTACTCTTTAGTATAATAAATGCCAGCTGTTAGAAAATGTTCCCTTGTACTCTGCACAGATCGCAGCAAAAAAAATACAATAGTAAAGCCTCGTTCACACTGGGTGTGCTAAAGTGCTTGCTCGCTCACGTGAGCAATGTTTTACCTGCACAAAGATGCGCATGAGGCGATTAAGTTCGCATGTGTTGCGCTATATACGTTTTCATTCATTCATTCATGTGTTCTGTGCATCCCCATGCAGGCAGTCCCATTGATGTCAGACAGTGTGCGTTCGGGGCCGTGCACACACATTAATGTTTTTGTGTATTTAAAATGAATTTGAAGCATAGCTATGGACAGGCATTCACAGGACTTCTTTACTTAATCACACACAGGAATACAGGAACCATAGATGCTAAAGAAATACATAGCTCTACCAAAAATATACTCAAGTGAACATATTTACAATGCTTCCCCTACTGGATGGAGAGCAGTACAACACAATAATACATAACGCTCCTTCCCCTAGACCTCAAAGTCTTTGTGATAACTGGGAGGATGAATATTTCTCCTTGGAGACCTAAGGAACACTTTTTGAGACAGTTCCCTGGGACCCTGAGTTGGGTACAATTCTTCTTCTTGTGCTGTGTCAGAGGGACTGAGAGAACCTGGCTCTGCAACAACATCTCCTTTAGCAATAGCACCTGTATAAACTAATGGTTCACCATGATCTGGCATTACTGGAATCCCAGTACCCAGCAGCATAGTTTCTGACATAGCAGCACTTTTAGGCTCAAACATTCACATCCATTTTAAAATGCAGTTATTGCTTTTCTTGTCAGATCAGGGTGTAAACGATCCAAACATGTTTTTAGACAATGGTTCATTAGGAGCTCTGCTGGGCTACAACCAGTGCTTGAGCATGCAAGTCTCTGATTCCAATCTCCTTGAACAATTCTCTTCAATGAGTCATTGGTGGTCTGAACCATACTTTTAGCTTGACCATTTGATGACGGGTTGAATGGTGCAATCGTAACATGTCAAATAAGATTGCTTGCCATAAAGTTTTGAATTCTTGAGAGGTAAATTGCGTTCAATTATCAGACACAATTGTATCTGGTAACCCATGTGTAGCAAACAGTCTCCTTAAAACTCTTATGATGGTGGCTGAGGTGGGGGATGTAACTGATACAACTTCCAGCTATTTTGAGAAGGAATCGACAACTAAAAAAAATCTGTACTTGAAAACACCCCGCAAAATGTATATGCAACCGTGACCAAGGTGACCTAGTCACTTCACTTCCCAGGGATGTACTGAGGCTTTAGGTGGAGCATGACGGGTGGATTGACATGGTACACAGTTCTGGACCTACTTCTCAATAACTTCATCCATTTTAGGCCACCAAACATAACTTCTGGCTAACGCTTTCCTGCGGACTATTCCAGGATGTCCTTCGTGGAAAGCATGCAGTACTTGAGCTTGTCCTGCCTTTGGAATTACCACTCTGTTTCCCCAGAATAAGCAACCTTTAAAGGCAGACAGTTAATGTTGGCGCACTAAAAATGGTTTGAACTTCTCCAACTTTTGATTTGGGCCATCCCACACTCAGTTGAGCATGTAGGCCAGCACAGGATTTTTAGCAGTCATTCCAGCAATGTCACTAGCATGTAAGGGAGGGTTTGGAATGGATTCCAACATGAGAACCTTAGGCACAGGAGGGACAAGGAAATCATGAGAAAACAAAGGCAACCGGCTCAACCCATCAGCATGAATGATATGCTTGGCAGGAAGATATTCGAAATACAGGCATTCAGCATCAGTCACCATCTGAGCAAACTTCTGGTGAACAGACCCAGGCTTATGGTCTGTTACAATGTAAAGTAAACCTCCACCCATACAAATAGCCATGAAACTTTTTTTACCCTGGACACAATAGCTAAAGCCTCTGTGTCAATTTGAGCATAATTCCTCTCTGTCATAGACAAGGTCCTTGAATAGAATGCAATAGGAGACTCAACACCAGTTTCCAAAACATGACTCAAACCAGCTCCAATGCCATATTGGGAAGCATTGCAAGTAAGAGTGAACGTTTTTTGTAAATCATAGTGTAAATCATAGTGTACCAGTACACTATCAGAAAAAAAACAGTTTTTTTGCAGCATTGAAAGCTGTAGAATGAACATCGGTCCACTTCCATGTAACATTTTTATCTAGCAAATAATTCAAATAGTTCAGCAACAGTGGCTTTGTCAGGCAGAAAAGAATGGTAAAAATTAAGTAACCCTAGGAAAGCTACACCCGGCCGAGGGCAATCCCCTTTAAACTCAAAGCAAAGTAGTAGGACACCCAGAGTAGATTCCAGAGGTGCAAGAGGGGTCAATAGGCTCAGTGACCGGTGGGTGGTTACCCCAGATGTGGAGCAAGTAGGGGAAAGTCTGAGCCCCGGAGAAGAGGAAAGTATCATTGGAGGAAGGACAAATATAAAAGTTAATAATGATTTGGAACCAGCTAATAATGGAGGTGCTACAGGGGTAACATTCATAAAGAAACTGCAGTCTACTAACCCCCAGGAGGAAGGACACAATAAGGATACCACCACTGAAATAACCAGCGGGCAAGTAGAGTTGAGAGTGGACTGGGACTTAAGAGAACATATAAAGGCATTACCAACAAAGAATGATATAATGTTACTCATACGCGCTATAGAGTCATCTTGTAAACAGGCGGTGGAAGAGATTAGAGAAGAAGTGGGAGCCTTGGGGCACAGAGTGGAAGAATGGGAGATGGATCAAGAGGACATTAGACAGGCAGTGGTCGATATTCAAGATATGACAAAAAAACATGAAGAAGTGTTGAATTTTATGTCGGACCAAATGGATAATTATGATAACTATGAGAATCAAGAGCGTAGGCAAAATATTCGAATAAGGGGTCTACCTGAGATAGAGCAACGGAATGAACTTCAACCACTAGTTAGTAGGCTATTTCAGTCAATTCTGGGGTTATCTGCACCAGAAAAGATTGAAATAGATAGAGTACATTGTGCGCTCTTTCCAGCTCCTCAAAATGCAGAAAGACCAAGGGATGTAATCTGCAGAATGCATAGATACCCTGTAAAAGAAGCTATCATGAGAGCAGCGCGAGAGGGGGCTGGAATTGAATTTGAGGGGGCACAAATTGCCAGATCTATCACTAAGAACACTTATGCAGCGAAGAATGATTAAACCCCTGTTGGAAGCGTTAAGGGCAGTTGATGTGAAATATCGTTGGGGGTACCCTTTTAAGATCACAGCGACAAGAAATGGGAAGACAGCAACACTCCAAAACAAAGATGATTTGCAACATTTTATAGATGTACTAGAGTTACCGCAGGTGGACTTCCCAGATTGGAGATGAAAGAATCAAGGGCCAGCCATGCAAAGACCAGGACTGTGGCAACAAGTTCCAGTTAGGGACAAATAGTAAAAGCAGAGAAAAGGCATTAGAGATATATTTTGGAAGGGGGGGGGTTAGTTTTGGTCTTATTATAAGTATTATTTGTGAATTATGAGGGGATGGGAGGGACTGTGGGGAGGGGTGGGTGGGGGTAGGTGGTTATTAGTGGTTTGGTTTTTTTTTTTTTGTTTTGTTTTGTCCCATTTTTCCCTTTCTTCCCTTCCCCCTTTCCCTGTCCTTGGGGGTTTTTTTTGGACACTTGTTGGATATCTCTGATGCAAATGTCAAAAGCAAATGCAAATGTAAAAAAAAAAGTTAAATGTAGAAGGTTAAATGGTTAAAGGGTTAAACGATGTAAGGCAGAAAAAAAAAGAAAAAGGAAAAAAAGGAAAGAGAAGAGAAAAAAAGAGAGAGAAAAAAGCCTGGGGAGCAGGAGGTGCTCACTACATGTTCTTTTTTACAATTTCTCCCCCATTAGGTAGGTCCCGAGGTAAGGGACTTGGTTCTCCGTTAAGGAATGGAATGTTTCCTCTCTCTCTTGCCCGCCCGTGGTCTTGCTCCAATCCCTGTTCTCTCTCGCCCCTTCCCCCTTCAGGGGAGAGTATAGTAGGCAAGGACTAGGAAGATGGCAGATAGAATGAAAATTATATCTTACAATGTAAGATGTCTTTGTTCAGGTAGCAAGAGGGGGGTTCTCTGGCACAAACTGCGTCGTCTGGGGGTGGAGATTGTTCTTTTGCAGGAGACGCACTTCGTGGCAGGGTCGATCCCTTGTATGCCCCTTTCTATCTACAACCAGTGATTTCATGCTCCCTCACCCATTTCTGGGGCAAGAGGAGACACAATGGCAATACACAAATAATGTCCTTTAATACCAATAGAAATCCAAAAGGACCTTGAGCCTAGGTTCACACTGCTGCGAATTCAAAATTCAATTCAAAAATTTTGCCGCGATTTTGCCGCGATTTCGGCCGCAATTTAATGTAAATCGCGGCCCGAAATCGCAAAAAGTAGTACAGGAACTACTTTTTAAAATCGCAGATGCGGCGTCGCACTGATAAGGACAGTGCCATTGCCGACAATTGCCGCCGATTTGAGATGCGATTTGACATGTCAAATCGCATCTCAAATCGTTCCAAATCGTACCCAGTGTGAACCAGGGCGGAAGGTCGGTATCTCTTTGTTGAAGGGAAGATTCAGGGCCAGTGCTATACCATAGCAACGATTTATGCTCCGAATAGTAAAACTGTTAAGTTTCTAATTAGAACCCTAGATAAGTTGGAGAAATTTAGAGAAGGTCTGTTAATCTTGGGGGGAGATTTTAATATTTCCATGGATTCAAGTTTAGATACCTCATCTGGGAAACTTTTCTGTCACAGAAGGCGTTAAGATGTGTTAAACTGCGCCTCCATTCCCTACACTTGGTTGACAGTTACAGGGTGTTACATGAGCGGGACAGAGAATATAGTTATTTCTCCAAGACACATAATGTGTATTCAAGGATCGATATGTTGATGATTGACCAATATTATTTGAGTCTAGTGTACTCTGCGACTATCGAGTCAATCACCATATCTGATCATGCCCCAATAAGTTTGGGGGTGAGACCAGTATTGGCTGGGAGTAGGGAAAGAACCTGGAGATTAAATAAAGCGATATTGGATGATAAGCAAAATGTAGAATTCCTGTCCAGCACATTGGCCTCATATTTTGAGATTAATACGTCAGATGGGGTGTCGGACCAAGTGGTATGGGAGGCTTATAAGGCAGTTATGAGAGGGGAGCTAATCTCAATAGGATCGCGCATTAAAAGAGAGAGACAGAAGGAAATGGTAGCACTTTTATAGGCGATACATAAAATAGAAATTAAACATAAAGCCCATCTAAAGCCAGGAGATGCGCAAAACTTAAAGAAGCTACGGGCAGATCTTAAACAGCTCATAGATCGAAAAGTTCAAAATAAAAATAGATTCTTTGCCCATCGCTTTTATGAGCAGGGAAATAAGAGTGGGAGGTTAATGGCCAGACAATTAAAGAAACATCAGGAGGCACGCCACGTACACATAATAAAGACAGGGAATAAACAGATAGTAGACTCCCAAGCAATAGCAGTGGAATTTCATCATTTGTATTTGTCTTTATATAACATAGACCCGGTTTTGGGAGGGTAGATAGGGGGAGACAGGAGGATAGGATCCAGGAATATCTGGAGGCTTCAGGGCTGCAAGCGATACCAACAGCAGCCCTGGAGGAAATGCAAAAACCCATCTCCATAGAGGAGTTAGGGAGAGTGATATCAGTTGCAGCGCAGGGTAAAAGCCTGGGACCGGACAGTTTCACTAAAATGTACTACAAAAAGTTTGCTTCTATACTCCTGACCCCCTTTTGTAGATATCTCAATTCTGTTTCAGTTTCCAATCCATTACCACCAGAGGCCTTAATGGCATATGTGACTGTCCTCCCGAAAGCGGGGAAGGACCCTCAGTGCTGTGCCAATTACAGGCCCATCTCCCCCTGAACTCCCACCCTAAGTTCCTGTCTAAAATTCTAGCTTTGAGGCTAGAAGATCACATTGTCAAATTGATTCACCCAGATCAAACGGGATTTATGAAAGGCCGAGAGGCCAGAGATAATACAATACAAGCCCTTCATGTATTACATTGGATGCATAAAGGCCCAAATCAGACTCCGGTGGTGGTGATATCAATGGATGCTGAGAAAGCTTTTGATAGATGGGGATGGGGATTTATGGTCGGAGTTCTGAGGGAGATGGGCCTGAGGGAAAGAATGATGGGATGGGTGATGGCATTGTATGCAGACCCCAGATCAAGGGTCAAAGTTAATGGTAGATTATCAGATTATTTTGAAATAAGGAATGAAACTAGGCAGGGGTGCCCATTGTCCCCATTGTTATTTGCTATGGTATTGGAACCGTTCGTGTGCATGATTAGAGGGAATAGGGAGATTAAAGGGATAGTTATAGGATCAATGGAACATAAGATATCCGCATATGCGGATGATCTATCGTTGTATCTTTCCTCGCCTCAAGAGTCCCTGACGGAATTGATGAGAGAGATAGACAGGTTTGGTTGTATCTCTAATTTTAAAATAAATATAGAGAAATCGGTTTTGATGCCGAATCAGGTGCCCTTGGGGATGAGGAAAAAGTTGCAAAGATCCTTTCCCTTCGTGTGGCGTTTGGACTCCATATTTTATCTGGGGACACATATAGCCCCAGATGTCAAACGCCTATACGATTTAAATTCTGTACCCCTGCTCTCATCAATACTAAGGGACTTACAGAAATGGAGAAGCCATACTTTAAAGTGGTTTGGGAGAGTAAGCGCGCTTAAAATGAGTGTAATTCCTAGGCTTATCTATGTCCTGCACGCTATCCCTATAACTTTCCCACAAATATTTTTAAAACAAATAAGGAAAGCTTTCAGGACTTTTGTCTGGGGGGGATAAACACCACAGGCTGGCATATGAGATTTTGAGAAGATCAAAGGGGGAAGGGGGGTAGGCCTCCCAGATATGGCACTCTACTATAGAGCCATGGCCCTGGTCCGTATTATGAATTGGCGACACGATTCTAAGGGTAAATTATGGGTACCCCTGGAGAAAACATTGTCAGGAAGGGACTTAGCGGGAGCACCTTAGATCCCGACCGCATATAGGGGGCTGTCGGAATATGTTTCACCATTAACTATAACAACGTTATCCATTTGGGATAGAATGAATAAGACAGGAAAGTTTGTCCCTCCAATATCGCCTATAACCCCTCTGGAGGGTTTCCCATGGTTCCCCCCGGGGGGAAGAGAAGGGAAGTTTAGATGGTTGGGGAAGGGAGGGAGAGGGGAAGAGACGTTGGTGGTTTTTGTGTGTTTTGTTTTTTGTTTATTTTTTTATTTATATTTTTTTAGTTTGTGTGTTTTGTTTTTTGTTAATTTTTTTGGGGGGGTTTCCCTCCCCCTATGGGGGCACCAGAGAGAGGATTAAGCGTATGGAAAGAGAGAAGGGATTTTTATTTTTTTCTTCTTTGTCTTTCACTTTTTTACAACACAAATATTTTCGGATAATTTGCACAATAGAGAGGGAAAACAATTTAAAACTAGTTAACACTTTATGAACAATGAGGGTGGGGTTGCCTTTTTTGCCCCTCTTTAAAGATTTTGGTTAGATGGGGACATAAGAATGGGAAGTGGGGATTCAAAGAGATATTAAGTCGCGAAACAAAGCTATCAAGCCTTTATTTTTCAATGGTGGATTTTTTTTCTCTTTTTTTTTACAGGGTGTTATTAAGCCCCTCTTTTGGGGAAAAAAATAAAACATTTTTTTAGTGTGGTATGGGGCCATAAGGTGGTGGGATCTAAAGAGTTATTAAGTGTCATGAAAGGGGGAGCTACCAAGCCCCTTTCTTTAAAGGGGGGATTTTTTTTTTTTTGCTTCTTCTCTTCTTTCTCTCTCCCTTTCTCTCCTGAAGATGGAGGGTTGATTTAGGGGGAGAGGGGAGAGAGGAAGGAGGGAGGGAAAAGAAAGGAAAGGGAAACAAGTCGAGGGTGCTCTCGCGGAGGGGGGGTAGTGTATATTATGTGTATTGAATGGTTTGGTATATTTTTATGTAAATTAGACCATTATTGGATTTTTTTTTGTGTTTTTTTGTGTTTTTTTCTTATTGTTTATTTCTTATTTTATATGTTGTAACTTGTCATAATAAAGAAAAGAAGCAATTATAAAAAAAAAAGAAAACATTTCAAAACAAGTTGTAGTTGTGAAGCCGCAATAAGAACATTATCAAAATAGGGTACTACACCTGGAAGTCCAGATAAGAGGTCCTCTATTAATTTCTGGAATATGCCGGGAGCAGTGGAAACTCCAAACTGCAAACGTTTTGCTCGGAAAGCTCCTTGTGCATCCACAGTGTCATCATCCACAGGTATTTGTTGGTAAGCTTGTGCCATATCCAGTTTGGTAAATACCTACCCTTTTGCTAACGTAGTCAGAATTTCATGTACAGCTGGAATTTCATAAGGATGTTCCTGCAGTGCTTTGTTGATTGCACACATTCTAACATCACCATTTGGCTTCAATACTGGGACTATTGGGGTACACCACTTAGGGTATGTTACAGGTTTAGGTATACCTTGCTCCACAAAATGTGTAATCTCGATTTTTGGGCTGAGAGCTAATGCAACTTTGCGTGGTTTCATACGAATTGGGGTTAGTGTAGAGTCTAATTTAAAAGAAACAGGAGGGCATTTATACATGCCAAGGCCTTCTTCAAAAACTGCACTAAAAGCCTCTATCGCATTCTGTAGAGTAACTAGACATACATTATGATCTCCCGATAATGAAATTCCAAGGTGTTCAAACCACTTTAGCCAGCAAACTTGCTCTTTGTCCCTAAGGCCCCGTACACACGAGGGGATCTCCGCTGGAAACGGTCCGCCGGACCGTTTCCAGCGGAGATTCCTCCTCCGGATTTGGATCCGATGGCTTGTACTCACCATCGGATCAAAATCCGTGCGGAATTCATCCGCGGTGACGTGTCGCGCCGTCGCCGCGATGATGACGCGGCGACGTGCGCGACCCTGGAAGGTAAGTACTTCCACGCATGCGTCGACTCATTACGACGCATGCGAGGGAGGGGAGCGGACGGATTGATCCGGTGAGTCTGTACAGACCACCGGATCAATCCGCTGGAATCGATTCAAGCGGATAAATTTCTTAGCATGCTAAGAAATTTATATCCGCTTGAAATCGATCCGGCCGAGAAATCTCCGCGGATAAATATCCGCTAGGCCGTACAGACGACCGGATTTATCCACTGGAACTGATCCGCGGATCAATTCCAGCGGATAGATCCGGTGGTGTGTACGAGGCCTAAGTAATTATTAAGCGCAAGTATCCTCTTAAAGTTCCATATTTCTCTGCGACAAGCAAACACCCTCAACTTCCACAACTTGTTTGTTGTAGTCTACCAACTGGATATCACAGCATGCTATTGAAGGAACATTGTGAGGCCAAAATGTGGTAAACATTCCATCTGAAATCAGGGAATATACACCCTGAATCTACTTCCATTTTGCATGTAAATCTTCAGTCCTGATGAAGAGTTTTCCACTTTATACACATGGTCATTTGTATAAACACCTAGAGAGGTTTCAACAATTGGCGCATTAATGCAGTTGGTACTGCATTCACATTTGTAGACTGATCTTTAGTCTGACATACTGTTTGTATGTGGCCTCTATGTTTGCACGTGTTACAAACTGCATTTCTAAAACGACATGTATTACGCCCGTGTTTCCCACTGTAAAACTTCCCTGTAAATAGAACTATGACATCAGTGTGTGGTGGAAAGTCCTTTGATTTAAATCTGGTGAATTATCTTTGCTAGAAGAAGACTGCTTTTGTGAATATATATATATATATATAGGCCCGGATTCTCGTACCTCGGCGCATAGTTATGCCGGCGTAGCGTATTGAATATATGCTACGCCGATGTAGCGCAGAGCGGCGAGCACAGTATTCACAAACCACTTGCTCCCAACGTTGCACCAGCATAACGTAAATTCTTTGGCGTAAGCTGGCCTAATTCAAAGTAGGTGGAAGTGGGCGTGATCCATTTAAATGAACCGTGACCCCATGCAAATGATGGGCCGAACAAATGGCGCATGCACCGTCCCGTGGACGCATCCCAGTGGGCATGCTCAGAATCACCTCGGAAATACTCCCTAAGATACGTCGAATCACTGCCTACGACGTGAACGTAACCTACGCCCAGCCCTATTCACGTACTACTAAGTAAACAACGTAAAATACGATGGCTGTTCCCTGGTCCATACCTTAACATGACTTACATCTGCTTTATGAGGCTTAACTTTACACCAGACGTACGACTTACGTAAACTGCGTATATTAATGCGCCGGGTGCAAGTACGTTCGTGAATCGGCGTATCTCACTCATTTGCATATTCAAATCGTAAATCAATGGGCGCGCCCCTTGTGACCAGCGTAAATATGCGCCCAGGATACGATGACGTAGGAAACTTACGTCGGTCGTAGGAAGCCTATTTTCAGGCGTATCTAGTTCTGTGGGCACGGCGCACAGATACGACGGCGCACATTGACACTTACGCGGCTTATCTCGAGATACGCCGGCGTAAGTGCTACGAGAATCCGGGCCATAATGTTTATTTAATAGAACTGAATAGAATAAAATATGGCCATTGACGACAGTTGAACCAAAGGTCATAAAAAGTTTTTTCCTCTCCCAGGCTCAACTTCAGTTCCTTTGAGCAGTTTATCACTCTGCAATTCATTACCCTTCAGGCACCATGCTGGCCAGCTGTGAGGGGACTGTAGAATATCCTCAGGTGTTCTGTCTGTTAGATAATGTTAAGTTCACCTTTAAAATAAAAGACATCCACGCAAATCAAAATGCATTCTTGCAGTTTTACTGAGAGATAGTCCAGTGTACATTGGATCACATTCAATGGGAATCTGATAAACATACAGATGCTAGTTCAGCTTTTATAAAGAAATTACAGAATGTTTGTCTATGCATGGCATGGTCCCAAAACATGAGTTATCCTTAACTAATTAATTCAACATTATATTTGGTCACCTGGGGTCATGAGTAAAGATTACTTGTCATAAAAAATCTAACTTGTGATTACAAACAAAAGGGTCATCCAAAGGGACTTTTTGTGATAAAAGCTCTTTTTCACAGAAATTGAGCAATGTACAGCCAATTAGTATACACATCATTTAGCAGTACATTGCAACAACAGGATTGTGTAATACCTAAGAATTTGGAACAAACTATTAAACTATATTTTTTTTGAGAAAAACAGTTCTTCATGAGTTTTTCATAAATTCAGACTCAAGGTATTCTGTATCTTAACATTCCCTCCTATAGTTCGAATTCTTCAGTATTAGACTCTCTCTGTGTCTTTAGACTTCCGCGGTATCTTCAACATTTAACAACTTCTATTCACTCTTTGAAATTGTGGTACCTGCTTAAAAGGGTTGTAAACGTTAATTTTTTATTTTCTAAATAGGTTCCTTTAAGCTAGTGCATTGATGTTTCACTTACCTTTTCCTTCAGTTTCCCTTCTAAATGTTTTTTTTTTCTTTGTCTGAATTTCTTACTTCCTGTTTCTTCTCAGTAAGCTTGCCCCCCATCATCCGAGCTGTTCTGGCTGAGGGTTAGTCAGTCAGAACAGCTTACTGAGGAGGAACAGGAAGTGAGAAATTCAGACGAAGAAAACAAGGAAAAAAAACATTTAGAAGAGAAATCGAAGGAAAAGGTTAGTAAACCAACAATGCAATCTTAAAAGAACTTATTTAGAAAATAAAAAACTAACCTTTACAACCCCTTTAAGTACATCCCTTAATAAAAGCACATATATATATATATATATATATATATATATATATATATATATATATATATATATATATATATATATATATATATATATATATATATATATATATATTGTCATTTCAAAGGGTATGGAAAAATTAGTACACTTATTATTCTGACACATTGATACATACAATTATTTTATTTATAATTTATCAGAATAGTCTAGAAATAAGTATTCTCAGTAATCATGCACAAGCAGAATGCATTATAAAATAAAGGAAACATGCTACCTTCTGTAGCTGCAGTCCTCACCGGCACCTTACTCCCAGGAAAGTCAGTAATAATGAGAGAAATTCCTCACCTTAGGTGCCTTGTTGTCCATCCTGTAATTGGTTGAGAGCCAGAGGTGGAACTGTTAAGTTTGCCTTTAAAATGAAAGACATCCACGCAAATCTATAAATGCATTTGTGCAGTTTTATTGAGAAATAGTTCAGCTGTACAATGGGAATGTGATAATCATACAGATGCAAATTCAGCTTTTATGAAGAAATTACAGAATGTTTGTCTATGCATGGCATGGTTCCAAAACATGGGTCATCCTTAACTAATTACTTCAACATTACATATGGTCATCTTGACCTCTGGGTCATGAGTAAAAATTACTTGTCTTAACCACTTATGGACCACCGGCCGTCGTTTTACATCTGCTGTTTGAAGAGGATGACCATTGGTATGGTAGCAGCTAGCTATCATAACCCCGGTATCCTCTTCTTCAGCAGGCGGTCCGCTACAAGATAAAAGTGGTCTCTGTGGCAGATACGCCGCAAGATCACTTTTATCGGTGGCGGGAGAGGGCTCTCTGGTGCCCTCCGCCGCTTACCAGAGACGTCGGCAGCGATCAGGTCTGTTCCCTTGCTGTGTATGGAGACAAGTGAGGGGAAGATCCCTCACCCAATGCTATTTTTATTTTAGAATGACATAATATTTATTTTAATTGCATTTTAGTCCAAATATGAGATCTGAGGTCTTTTTAACCACATATCTCATATTTTTTCTATTTGCTTATTTCATATTTTTATCTCATTGCTTTTTTCTATTACAAGGGATGTTTACATTCCTTGTAATAGGAAAACAAATGACGCATTTTTTATTTATATTTTTAAACAGTGTCAAATTAAAGTAAAATAAATATGATTTTTTTTTTTAAACCGGCCAGTCCCGACGAGCGTGCTGAAGTGAACGCATACGTGAGCAGCGTCCGCATATGAAAATGGTGTTCAAACCACACATGTGAGGCATCACAACGATCGTTAGAGTGAGCAATAATTCAATAATTTTAGACCTCCTCTGTAACTCAAAACATGCAACCTGTAGAATTTTTTAAACGTCACCTATGGAGGTTTTTAAGGGCAAAAGTTTGTCGCCATTTTTATTAAAAAGGGATTTTTTTTTTAAAAAGGGCGCTTTTAAGACCGCTGCGTAAATACGGTGTGACAAAAAGTATTGCAAACACCGCCATTTTATTCTCTAGGGTGTTAGAAAAAAATATATAATGTTTGGGGTTTTTTTCTAGCAAAAAAAAATGTTTTTAACTCGTAAACACCAAATCTCAGAAAGAGGCGCGGGGCTTAAGTGGTTAATAAATCAAACTTGTGATTTCAAACAGAAGGGTCATCCAAAGGGACTTTTTGTGATAATAGCTCTTTCCCAGAAACTGAGCAATGTACAGTTAATTAGTACACACTTCATTTGACAGTACATTGCAACAGCAGAATTGTGCCTTTCACACCTGCGGACCGTATGTCTGTATTTCATCCATCTGTTTTCGGATGAAATATGGACATACATGTATCCCTATGGGATTGCGGATGTCAGCAGATGAATATCCGCTGACATCCGATCTCATCGGTCCATTTCTGCAGACGGAGGAAAATCCTATTTTTCCATCCGTCTGCGGATCGGATGAACACGAACAGACGGTCCGTGACAGTCCATGTTCATCCGATCCCCCCATAGAGGAGAGGAAAGATCTGACAGGGCGGTCACCTGCCGGCTCAGCGGGGATGAACAAGGCGATCCCCGCTGAGCAAGCGGATGATAAAGGTACGGATCCTCACAAGATCCGTACATATGAAAGGGCCCTAATACCTAAGAATTTGGAACAAATTATTAAACTATATTTTTTAGAGAAAAACTGTTCTTTATAAGGAGGAACTCTGAGAATCCAGACTCCAGGTATTATGTATCTTAATATTGCCTCCTGTAGTTTGAATTCTTTGGTAGTAGACTTTCTCTTTCTGGTTGTTACTAAGGCCTCTAAGGATTCTCTAGGGATACTCACAGTGCTTGCCCTGTAATTAAATGCATCACACAGCTGAGGGGATAGATGGGAGGAGTATATCCTATAGTACTCATTCCCATATCCATCAGGGCCTAAGGCCTTGTGGAGTGGAGGGGAAGCGATGGCAGTTTGTACTTCCTCCAAAGTGAAGGGGGTTGATAACTGGGTTGTTATAGTGAGATGTGGGAGCAGTTTCAGGAAAAGATGCCACATGTAATAGTTATGGTTTAATGCTCTCAGGTACGCCACAGAATTTATTTACTGCAGCTCTGTGTCCCTGTCAGTGCCATCTTGGGAAGCCTGTGTGGAGGAGGTGAGGGGAAAGAACTCTGTGAGGCGGCACGGAGCCGAGTATCTCTCCATCATGCTGCTAATGTCTGCCAGGTCTGGTGTGGTAGCACTGCCAGGTGGAGTGAGAATCTCCGGTTCCCGGGGTCGCTGTGTGGAGCAGAGCTGCCTGATCAAGCAGCCACCTCAGTCTGCCGCTTGGCCACGCCCCCAGCATAACATTTTTTTATCCTCTTCCAGTTGATAGTGTTGCAATATATGCATTGTAAAATGTTCGGGGTGATTAGACTAGTGGTGCATGCGGTTTCAGGAACACGTGTCAGACCAGACTGCATTTTAAAGGCATAGCAGCCCACTTTTAGTTCAAAGGAAACAGAATTCAAAGAAAATGACAGCAACTTTCCACCATTACTGTATTGTTCATTCACTCAGCCTCCTGGCTTCCTCACTCGTAGCACTGCTGCTTCAGACCCCACGCCGAGGCCTTAGGATAGCTCTTCAGAGCAGTATGCTCATGCTGCCAGCTTTAGTCTCTCTCTCCTAGAGAACATGGGTGCCCTCCTTACACTCATACACAGAGTGTTTGTAGGGCGGAGTCCTCCTGATTCCTTAGCCCAGTGTTTCTCAATTGCAGTCCTCAGGCCCCCCCAACAGGTCAGGTTTTCAGGATTTCCATTATTTTGCACAGGTGATTTGATCAGTTTCACTGCCTTAGTAATCACCACAGCCTTTTCATCTGAGGGAAATCCTGAAAACCAGACCTGTTGGGGGGGCCTGAGGACTGGAATTGAGAAACACTGCCTTAGCCAGACTTCCTGTCTGCCTGGGTGAAGCTGTCTCCAAGTGGAAGCCCTGAGCTCTATCCTTGAGGTGAGTATGAACCCAGCCCACAGGTGTGCAACCAGCATGCCTGTCTTTGCAAAACCCAGGCTGAAGGTGATAATACACACAATGAAACCGGGTCGCCTCTCCACAGCATGTATACATGCATATGTGTCATGGATATGCAACAAAGTCTGTCTGCTTACCTGATCTCCATGTGTTCATTAAAGGCCTGACCCTGTTCTGGTTCCCCTTTTTATCACTTCCTCTTCCTGTATGGCCCCACCCAGGCCATTCCAGGAAGTCTATATTAACCGTTGCTCTACAGGTCTGCAGTGCTGTTCAACAGTGTTCCTTTGCTTAGTTCCTGTCTGCAGCGTAGTTTGCTGGTTCCTGTTTGCAGTGTGCTACGATCATCTTTCCGTGTACCGTTTTGGCTTGTTCCTGACTTATCCTTGTCTGCCTGTGCCCCTGACCATTTGCCTGTCCCACGGTTATCCTTGTCTGCCTGTTGCCTTGACCTCGGCCTACCCATCACCACCGTTTGTCCTGCCGGCTGCTTCCCCTCTCTCCCTGCGGAGTGTGACCTAGGGAATCTCTGGGTCGTGACCTGGATCCAGTTGCGGCCAAGGCCATCCCCACCATCAGGGGCTCTGGTGAATACAAAACTGGGTCTTAGACTCAGTGCCCGGGTGAACTTAGGTTCACGCTTCATCCCTGATAGCAGCGGTCGGCCATAGGGTTCACCACCCTGTGGTGCATCCCTGACCCCAACGGGGTGCACTTGTCACCTGACTACGGGTGACCTGACAATATGCGTGTAAATTACTGGACTCAGATGTAAAATTTTCTATTTTTATTTTACACCTCTGTACTCATCATTGTATTACTGCTGTGTGAATTGTTTCATAACCAACAATGCACCCCTGTTTTACTCCGCTGTGCAAGGCGCTGTATGGTTAAATACTGGACTACCTATTTTTATTGTTAATATTTTCATGTTAGGCCCCATGCACATGAGACGCTGCTAAACTCGAGTTCAGAGGCATTTGGGCATTTTTTTCAACTGCCCCTGAACACATTTAATGTTATCCTATGTGTCCATGCACACAATCACGTTTTTTGGCATTTTAAAGAAGTTGGGTTTATGTCCGTTTTTTCAGACGCAAAATTTTGGGTTCAGAAGCGTTTTATTTTTGCGTTTTAAACTTTGGCAGGGTCTACAATGTCTTTGAGATAAGCGCTGACAGCCGCAAATGCGGTAAAACGCCGCTAATCGTGGCAAAACGCTGCGCAATTCGCGGCAAAAACGGGCGTTTTAAACGCCGTTTTTTGCCTTTGAAAACGTGAGTTTAGAGGTGTTTGTAATTGCTTCTCGTGTGCATGGGGCCTAAGATTTCCAAATGGTTGTGGTTTTCTTCACCTCCAGACTCATTTAATATTTAACAACAGCCTTTTACAGAGTACATAGAACCATTCATATCTCTTCCTTGAGAAGCTCTATTCTCACAATCAGGATCATCGGGTTTGAATTTTTTATTTAAGAAAATATTGTGATATAAATGTTGTCATAAACCAAGCTAATACCCACAAATAAATGTTATTCCTCTAACCACAGAGCAGGCTCCTTTATATAATGCTATGACTCATAACCTCTGGTACCTCTAGCAAGGTGCTTTGAAGCTGAACTCCAGGCAAGTACACTAAAGGATACATATAAGGAAGCGGTTTTAAATTCCAAATTGTATTTCTGTAAATTCAGTCCTTCTATTTACACACTTGCAGGGAAGAACATAGTGCTGTTCTCCCTCCACCCTCAGGCTTCTGAGTGGAAATTGGACAATGAATGATCAGAAGGCTGAGGTCATCCCTCTGTTCGCTCTGTTCTCTCCCTCTGTAAGCATGTTCCATGTCAGCACATATGCATGCAGCACACAAGTCAAATTCAGGTACTTACAAGAATTGTGTTTAAAAATCTATAGTTAATAATTAATAATTAAATGTAGAGCTGTATGAATCTGCCTTTTTTCATATCTATGTGAAGTCCAGCTTTAGGAGGAGGGTTTCCTCTCAAAATTCCAAGCTGATTCAGTCAGGGTTCTTTTGCATCATTTGTTTTCTGTGAAAATGCAGTGGGGTTATGTGCAGGTACATTCTTACCACTTACTGAATTAATGAACTGGTAAAGGGACCCTTTGGATCCATTGTTTGTTCACCATAAAAAAAAAAAAAAAAAATCCACTAGGTAAACAAAATTGTTTCTTTTTAATTGGCAACCCACCAATTTACACGTGTATTAGGGATTGTTTTAAAAAATCCATTCCATGGGGTCTCTCTTTTTATAAAACACATATTTCATCTTTCCCACTGTCTCTTAACCACATCCATTCCGGATACTTTCACCCCCTTCCAGTCCTGGTTATTTTCAGCTTTTACTTTGAATGACAATTACTCAGTCATGTAACACTCTAACCAATTAGAGCTTTCATTTGGTGGTATTTAATCACCACTGTTTTTTTTGTTTTTTTTGCTTTCTAAACAAAAAATAGCAACATTTCTGAAAAAAGCATGTTTTTCTTATGTTTTAAAATTTTGCAAATAAAATATTCTTTCTTTGTGAATTCAGACCAAAATATATTCTGCTGCATTTCTTTAAAAAAATAAAATATCCCACTCGGTGTATATTATTTAGTCTGTGTGAAAGTTATAGAGTCTACAAACTTTGGTATATATTTGAAATTTCATCTGACCTGATGTACTGACTGCATATCTTATTTCTTAGGCCGCGTACACACGGTCGTTCCAAACCGATGAGAATGGTCCGACGGGCCATTTCCATCGGTTCACCACTGAAGTGGCCTGATGGTCTGATGTGCGTACACACCATCGTTCCAAAAACCGATCGGGTCAGAACGCGGTGACGTCAAACACACAACGTGCTGAATAAAACGAAGTTCAATGCTTCCAAGCATGCGTCGACTTGATTCTGAGCATGCACAGGTTTTGAACCGATGCTTTCTGTACTAACCATCGGTTTGGACCGATCGGGCAGCGGTCCATCGGTTCGATTTTAAAGCATGTTTTAAAATTTTGGACCGAAGGACAACAGACCGATGGGCTATACACATGGTCGTTTGGACCGATGAAACTGAACCTCGGTCCATTCTCATCGGTTTTGTCCGACCGTGTGTACACGGCCTCAAAAGGGCCCTAAAATGCCAGGACAGTATTATTTCTCACAAACAGCATGGGGATACTTACAATAATACCCCAAAACACATTCTGCTATACCTCCTGAGTATGGGAATTCCAAGTGTGTGAGACTTTTTCACAACCTAAATGCATAGAGGGGCCCAAAGTCCAAAGAGCACAGGATCAAAGACATTGGGTGGTGATCAGGATCACTGTAATTGGTGAGGTGGTTATAAGGGACAATATGACTGGTGTGGCCGTATATAGGCACAATAAGATTGGTATTGCAATGATGTGGGACAATATGACTGATGATTTCGTTATCAGGGACATTGTGAGTGGTGCGGCGGTGATTAGTGACACTGTGGGGTTGATTTACTAAAACTGGAGCGTGCAAAATCTGGTGCAGCTCTACATAGAAACCAGAGCTGAATTAAACAAGGTAAAGTTAAGCTGATTAGCTATTTTGAACAGCTGAACCAGCTTTTACACTGGCCAGTTTTAGTAAATCAACCCCTGTGAGTGAATGGCAGTGATTAGGGACAATATGAGTTGAATGGCAGTTAACATGGACACTGTAATGGGTGTGGCCATGATCACAGACACTGTAACTGGTGTGGTGGTGATCACAGACATTATAACTGGCATTGCGGTGTTAACAGACATTATAACTGGTGTGGCGGTGATGAGGGACACTGTATCTAGTGTGCCAGTGATTACAGGCCGTAGTTGTTGTGGCGGTGATCAGGGACACTGTAATTGGTGTGGGGGTGATGGCACTTTGAGTGGATGGCGGTGATTAAGGACCCTGACTGGTGACGGTGAGTTACAAAGAAAAACAGTGATAATTTTTTGAAGTTTTTTTATTTCATTTATTTATTTTCATATTTTTTTCTTTACATACTGTCACCCTAGCATTACAGTGTCATCATACAGACACTGTACTACTCTTTGGGGGTGATCAGGATTTTTTTTTGGACTGTGATTGCTTTTACAGCCATGATGGCTGTACTGTAAAAGCAAGCATTTCTCACTCTCTCTGGTTGCATTCCAGCCATTGAAAAACTACTGTGATAGCTGTGATTGGCTCCTATTATCACATGGTACAGTGCTGCTGTGAATGGCCTTGTACTACGTGCTCTCTGTGCCCCAATCACAGCAATCACAGTAGTAAACAGTGATGCAAGGAAATAACATGGATATACCATCCATGGGATCGCTGATTGGCTGCAGAAATCATATTTTCACCAGACAAAGCATGCACAGATCATGCCGCTGGGAGGTCCCTGGGAGCACACCCAAATAATGGATGCGGCGGGGGGGGTATGTCCACCAACATTGGCGCTGCCTCAGCGTTTATTTACTATGGCCAGATTGGAACTGGTTAAAGATTGTTACCCCAACATTTCATATTCCTGATATGTGACGGTGAGTTACAAAGAAAAACAGTGATAATTTTTTGAAGTTTTTTTATTTCATTTATTTACTTTCATATTTTTTTCTTTACATACTGTCACCCTAGCATTACAGTGTCATCATACAGACACTGTACTACTCTTTGGGGGTGATCAGGATTTTTTTATGGACTGTGATTGCTTTTACAGCCATGATGGCTGTACTGTAAAAGCAAGCATTTCTCACTCTCTCTGGTTGCATTCCAGCCATTGAAAAACTACTGTGATAGCTGTGATTGGCTCCTATTATCACATGGTACAGTGCTGCTGTGAATGGCCTTGTACTACGTGCTCTCTGTGCCCCAATCACAGCAATCACAGTAGTAAACAGTGATGCAAGGAAATAACATGGATATACCGTCCATGGGATCGCTGATTGGCTGCAGAAATCATATTTTCACCAGACAAAGCATGCACAGATCATGCCGCTGGGAGGTCCCTGGGAGCACACCCAAATAATGGATGCGGCGGGGGGGGGGGGGGTATGTCCACCAACATTGGCGCTGCCTCAGCGTTTATGTACTATGGCCAGATGGGAACTGGTTAAAGATTGTTACCCCAACATTTCATATTCCTGATATGTGTCTGTAGTTGTGTTAGAAATTATCCTGTTCTCTTGTATTACTTGTTTTGTGTTAAATACCTGTAGATCCTGGCAGTTCCCCTGCTTTGCTATTTAAAACTGACCATGCTAGGCATGAGAACACTTCCATTTCAGAATGTTAAATGTTCTGGCTGTGCTGGAAGAACAGCCTGCCTGTCCACCACTGGTCAAACTTGTGATGATATGATCCCATGTACAACCATTCACTGTGAAGATTAGTGTACTGCTGTTTCTACACCCTCACCTCTCCAAGCCCTTAGAGATTATGTGATCACCTATATAAAATAAATAAAGAATATATATATATATATATATATATATATATATATATATATATATATATATATATATATATATATATATATATATATATATACACACACACACAAATGTTTTGCCTTTCATTTCTATTTTAAAGTGAATGGGTTGTGTTACCAAGTATGGGTTCCTATCTATTTTAAAGCTAATAACATTTCTACAGCTTTAGTCACATCACTTATCTGTAATGAATGTCTCAGAATTTCTGGTACTCCAGTGGTGGACAGCTTTGGTTCTTCATGCAGAACAAATTCTCCAACGGGGACACTCCCCCTCCTTCCTCCTTCTGTATTGAGAAAAACGATTTAATTGATTACACTGCCTGTCGCATAATTATATAATGTACAATGATCTTGTGCAAATCCTTTAACTAAGCAACATAATCAAATCATAGTGAATAAACAATAAGTGATAAATCAATTGATAAAACAGTGAATGGTGAATAAAAGCCAATAGACGTAGTAGATCCAGTGTTCCAATATACGTGTTCCAATGCAAATAGGTTACAGTTGTCTATTAGTGATTCCCAGAGAGTCTAGATGCTGCCACCAACACCTCAGTGCTCAAAGAACTCTCACCTCATAGGCATACAGCATAAGCCATGGATTCAAATCCAATAGGGATCGGCTAAACTTTCCTCCCAGAGTCACCTCCGTAGCTCTTCAATAATCCCGTCTCACATGTGGGGGCAAAGTAGACAAGCCTCCAATAGTGTATTAATGTATTAAAAACCGTTTAGTTGAAGGATTTGCACAAGATAATTGTACATTATATATTTATGCACGTATAGTTGTGAACACTTTTAGGTTTTTCAGCAGTTCCCACATAATTTATTTATTAACTTTTTTTTTTATCATTGAATTTTCATCAATACAAGTAACATTGCAAGGAAATCATTTAATTGAATTTTTCACAGATTACTACTACATAGTAGTGCAGGGGACTACTCACATTTATTTCAACTGCCTGTAGCATGATCTTTGAATTGGGTAGATAATATTTTGACTGATCAGACTTGCCCCCCCCCCAACAGATCATTTTGCAAACAATTTAATCAGCAAAATAACTTTTCCCAATGTGGAGAAGGAGGGAGGAGAGGGTGTGTCCTTGCCAAAACATCTATACTGCTGTTATGCCTGTAGACCCAAAGTCAATAACTATCACTAGGGGAAGTTAAAGCGGAGGTTCACCCAAATAACATCTATATGAGACCAAATTCTTTATACTTCTAACATGTACAGTAGGCATTTTTTTTTTTAGGCTGTACATACCTTATAATCTATATTTACAATCCGGCTTCCGGGTACTCACTCCCACGGGAGTAGGCGTTTCCAAGCTGAGTCGCAATGTAATCTGGGAGTTCGCCCAGATGATTGATGTCTACCAGAACCCCCGTATTGCGTAGGCGCGTCACGAGAGTCACAGAGTTTCCGAAAGGAGCCGAACATGTAGAGCTGCGAGAGTTGGCTCTATACGGCGCCTGCGCAGTCAGTTCTACACGGCTCCTAGTCGGTGCGCAGGCGCCGTGTAGAGCTAACTCGCGGCTCTACATGTTCGGCTAATTTCGGAAACTCTGTGACTCTCATGATGTGCTTACGCAATACGGGGGTGGGGGGTTTTATCGGCCGGGGGGAACATTTTCTGAAGGACATCAATCATCTGGGCGAACTCCCAGATTACATTGCGGCTCAGCTTGGAAACGCCTACTCCCGCGGGAGTGAGTACCCGGAATCCGGATTGCAAATATAGATTATAAGGTATGTACAGCCTAAAAAATAAAAAATAAATGCCTACTGTACATGTTAGAAGTATAAAGAATTTGGTCTTATATAGATGTTATTTGGGTTAACCTCCGCTTTAAGAGACAGGAAGAGGACAGACATACCTGTAGTTAAGATTTCTCCAGGATCTGGTTTCCTGCACAACCTAGGACATTACAGGTAAATGATGTGGTTAAAGGTGCAGGAATTTTTGTTTTATAGACAGACTTCAACTTTAAAGATGATACACAGAGATTAAACAAATCCTCCTACATAAGTTTTACATGTATATCTGCTGTTTTCAGCTTTATATACTGTTTAGAAAGTGCACATCCTGTTTCATCAATTTTATAAACGGTACTAAAAAAAAAGTATCGGTACTCTTACTCATTGTAAAAAAAAAATGGTATTGGTGCATTCCTACTTTGGAGAGAGATAAGAAAACACTGCACATATATGTGCCCGGCTCAAATTTCATGAATCGGGTTTACATCCACTTTAAAGCACTGAATTGAGATGTACTTTCTGGTGAATTTTACAATAATAAATTAGAATGTATGCTGAAAAAATAAAATGACAAAAAATGTTGTAGATTCTATTATAGATTCATGGTATTTAACATATACTGTAAAGTATTGTAATATGTAACTGTGCATTTACCTGTCTGCATGGCTGTGAGATTCCATCTAGTGAAAAAATTGACAAGGTAAACAACATTTTCTATACAGTATGTGCTAATATACAATAAGCCAAAAAGGATATGTTCACACGTATGCCTTTGTTTTCAATGTAGGATCTTCAAATCTGGGTGGATGGTGTAGATGAAAATGGATTTGTTCTAGTCTCTTTTGGAGCTGGGGTGAAATATTTGTCTGAGGATATAGCCCAAAAACTAGCAGGTGCACTGGCTAAGTTACAACAGAAAGTTATTTGGAGGTAAGACATTTAAATTTTTATCATAAAGGATATCCAAAGGCAAAACTTTTTTTATGTTTTGGACAGAGTGGGAAAGGGTTGGAACCTCTGTCAGGTTGTGGGCAGGGCTCACTGTGTCAGGAAGTTCGCCCCCTAGAGGGCATGTCAGAAACCACAAGCCATTTTGTTTTTCTTCACACTTTGTGTTTGACCCCTTTACATCTGGAACCAGCAGTGAAACATCTCTCTCCTCCAGTGAAACACCATTACTTAATTTACTTTAAGCTATGTCTCTGCCCTTCCTGTTTGCCAGATTATTCTGCTCTCTCCAGCTGATATCTTGCTCCTTTGTGTACCTGCAGCTGTCCTTATCTTCACTACCATATGTTTTCTTGTTCATATATATTTATTGAGAAAAAAAGTAAAGCCTCGTACACACGACCAAGTTTCTCTGCAAAAACCGACAATGGAGAAATTTGGCTCGCCGAGATCCTCGACAGCCTAATAAGGAACTCGACGAGCAAAACGATGTGTTTCGCCCGTCGAGTTCCTCGGTCGTGTGTACGAGGCTTAAGAGTAAAGAACAAGTATACAAGTACTCGTTCAACTAGTACAAGTTGTCAGCTAGATAACTACATCACAAATGGAGCATGGAGTTAACCATACAGGATCAAAAAACAAGTAGTGTTTAGCATGGGAGGACAATTCCCAACAAAGTTATACAAAAGTAAAGTAACAATTCAAATATAAGTCAAGTGTAGGTAAGGAGAGGGATAAACCAGGGGAATGGTTTTGTAGGGGTGTAAGCATATAAGGGCAACCCAACAGGTTCCCAGAAGTTTGGCGCAGGATGTAGTGAAAGTAGGGTTACAAGAGTGCGTCGAACGCCTTTTGTATATCAAGAGAGATAAAGCACAAAGGGATGTGACGTGTACGAGCTGTATAAGCGAAAATAGATGCGTGATAGATATTGTCACCCACTTGCTGAGTAGGGATAAACCTAACTTGGTCTTTGTGAACTAAAGAGCCGATGATGGGGTTAAGATGAGAGGACAGGATGTTCGCGAGAATTTTGACGTTGAGGTTAAAGATCGAAATTGGCCTAAATTTAGACCAGATAGAGTAGTCTGAGTGTGGTTTAGGGATCATGGAGATTGCCACTGTTAGTGATTCTGTGCGGAACGAGTGACCATCTAAGTGAGAAGTATAGGCATATAATTATAGGCAAAGGGGACGAGAAGGTCAGCAAATTTCTTGTAGTACTTTGCACAGAGTTTGTCAGGACCCGGTCGTTTACGCGGTTTGAAAGTTTTAATTGCTTGGAGGATCTCACCAGCTGTGACAGATCTCTCCAGGTTCTCTCGGCGAGAAGAGGGTAGAGAATAGGGTGTCCACATTGGCAGGATTGAAGGCTTTGGGGTCCTGGTACAGGTTTGCAAGGCGTCTACGAAAACTTTTAATGATTTTCATAGGAGAACGAGAAAACACAGCAGTAGTAGTTGGAACAATCATCAATTCCTGACTCGACTACGCAAACTCCCTCTACCTAGGACTACCCAAATACCAGATTTCTTGTCTACAAGTCGTCCAGAACACAGCAGCCAGACTGGTAATGGGAAAAAAAAACTGGGAATCAATCACCCCGTCCCTGAGGAGTCGGACTCTCCATTGGCTAGCTGTAAAGGATCGGGTTACATTTAAGACCCTCTGCCTCACCCACAAATGCACACAAGGAAACGCACCTCAATACTTATGCAAGAAAATAAAACACTACACCCCTAATCAACTAACCAAAACCTCCTCCACATCCCCAAGTCCCGCTACAAATCTAAAAGAGAACTGAGAGTCGCATTCCAAGGACTACGGCTGTGGAACGCTCTACCCACGAACATCCGCATGGAAGAAATCCATCGGGCCTTCAGGAAAAAACCTAAGACCCACCTCTTCTGAAGGATCTGGACAACAATGGACGCCAAACGCCTTGAGGTGATTTAGTTTGCATTTGTAGCGTTATACAAGTTACTCACTCACTCATAGGGTTGCTGGTATACGTATCTGAGCACAGTTTCAACCTAATGGGTTTGAGGTTTCCGTGGAGTGTCAGGGAAATGTGTCAGGTTTGTTAGATTTCATATAAAGAGTGTGTTGCGATCTTCGGCGAGCCTTTTCAGCCGCTTCCGCCAAAAAAAAGTTAAGTTCTAGGCATGTTTTATAAAAGACCTGTTTGGTCGCTGGATAAGGTTGAGTTCGGAAGGCTGCTGAAGCTTTAAAGAAGGCATCTTCCAAGCATTTGTGCTGGAGGCATTTCTCTTTGCGTTGGTGCAAAGTCTGTCTGATACAGACGCCCTTAATGACCGGCTTATTGGCTTCCCGTAGGGTCAGTGGGGAAATGTCTGAAGACGTATTGGTGGTTATGTACTCTTTGAGGGCTGTTTCAATTTCTAGAAGGCGAGATGGGTACAATAAGATTGTCATTGATATACCAAGAAGTGTGGGTGGGTCTGGGGATCAAGGAAGAGAGTGACATACAAACAGCATTAAGATCCGTCCACAATAATGGTATGATTACTGAGGCCAAGAGGAGAGGAGAGGAGCCAATTGAGAGGAAAATGTGGTCAATATGCAAGAACGTCTTGTGGGGGTGGGAGATGTGAGTATATTGGCGTCTGGCTGGATTTTGTTCCCGCCAGGAGTCCAAGAGTGAGTGTTGGTTTAAGAGTTGTTGAAAAAGAAGGCGGCTAGGTCCCAGGGAGGGTGGGAGAGGGGGATCATCTGGGAAAGGATAGAGAACTTGGTTGGAGTCACCACAGATCAGGAGAGTGCCCTGCTTATGGGATTCTATCATAGTTAGCAAATGGAATAGGAATGCCAGTGGGTGGTTATTGGGAGTATAATAGGAGACAATAGTGACTTTGCTATCAAGAAGGTGGCCAGTTAACATGAGGCAGCGGCCTTTCGGGTCTTTGATCTCCACCAGGGGTGTAAAGGGAGTTGAGTGGTGGAAGGCAATAAGTATGCCTCTTTTCTTAGAGAAGGCAGAGGCTGTATATGCTTGTGGATATTGACGACCAAAACCTTTAGGCATGGACCGGACTGTAAAGTATGTCTCCTGCAGACAAACAACATGCACCACTAGAGGAGAGGGAGGGGAGAAAGGAAAATGAATAGAGGTACTGTAGAAAGCTAGGAGGGAAGGGCGAGGGGGAGGGAACCACAGCAAGAGGAAGATGAGGGGGAAGTAGAAGAGGGGATCAAGGAAATATCTTACTGTGTCCAATGGTGAGCAGGAAAAGTGCTCACATGGACAAAAGCGGGTCAGAAGAAAACGCTATAGGGGTAGCCGTGGACCTAGTGGGGGCTCTGGTTAGGGAAACATAAACTTATGGAGCCAGGCGGATCCCAACGCAGAAAAAGTTGCAGGAGCCCCCTACAATAATAGGGGTACTACTGGAATTGGTAGGTCATATAACTCTGCCTCAAAAATAACAAAAGGCTAGTAAAATCAACTTACAAGAACAAGTACAGTAGCAATAATGATAACCTCCACTATCCTTGGGGGAACATTAGCAGCTAGCGGGAAGGTGAGCATAACACACATATGTATAAGACAATCCGTGAGGAGCAGAACTGAGGCAGACCCTGGAACATTAAATAATTGCATGAGTCACTGTGTCAGATGGGGGTGGCACAGGGACTTAGACTGTACAAGGTCGGACTATTTAAAGAAAATAAAACATGCAATATAAAGCGCAAAAAACTGCAGTGGTGAAGGAAGAGAAAGGATCATGGAAGGATGGGGAGCAAAGCGAAGGAGAGCGGGAGAGTGAGAGGGGGAGAAGGGGAATGTACCGTATATACTCGAGTATAAGCTGACCCGAATATAAGCTGAGGCACCTAATTTTACCACAAAAAACTGGAAGACTTTTTGACTCGAGTATAAGCCTACGGTGAGAATGCAGCAGCTACTGTAAGTGGAAAAGAGTGTCAACAATGTCCATATGCAGCTTCACTGTGCCCATTTGCACGCCTCACTGTGCCCATTTGCATGCCTCACTGTGCCCATTTGCACACCTCACTGTTTTAGTTTTCCTCAGAGATAAATACGGCAGACTTTGGCATTTTTATCCTTGCCACTGGGTGAGGCTTGACACTGCTGTCACTGTTTTACATGGGCAGCCCAGCTGATGGATGCAAATAAGAACATATTGATTTCATTGTTTTTATATACCAGGCTATGTACCAACTTCCCCAAATGCAAGTGTGTTTGAAGAGGACACAGGAACAGCAGAAACGTGAAAAAAAACTGCCTGTGAATTTTGAATATTTCAGAAGGAAATGCAAAGTCAATTATAATTGCTAATTTCTTCCTCTGTACTATGTGCAGCAATTTGAGTGTTTAGCAAGTGAAAATGTCAGCCAATCTGCATACCTGCATTAGCCCTTGATATGCTGTCAGACTGCGGGCGGGCGTCCAGTGTAAAAAAGACACGCTGCATTTTTACCCTAGGCTAAGCCTGCATTAGACTGTGACATGCTGTCAGACTGCAGGAAGCCCCATCAGTAGGTTATACGGTGTTGTTGAAGGAAAAGCAGGTGTGGCTTCATCTCTTGCTGCTTGGCCAGGGTGACTTGAGAGAGGTCTTGGAAAATCTGGCAACGGTGACCTTGGAAGACCAGCGACTCCTTCTGGCGGGAAGCTGTTATCAGTTGTTCTTTTGCGTGAAAGAAGTGTAGCTTTACTATGACATGAGAGGGGCCTTCTTCTGGGTGTGGGGTTAGGTTCCTGTGGATTCTGTCCATTTCGAGGCACTCTATAGGAATTTAGGCACCAGTTCCTGAAAGAGGGCTATTATGGTGGACTGCAGATCAATCACAGACTCTGGAATGCCCCGTATACGTATGTTAGAGCGTCCGCCTTTGTTCTCAAAGTCCTCGAGCCTGGACTGGAGGGAAATATTTTCCTCACGCAGGGACTTCTGAGTGGTTGCCAGTGAGGATTTCTAGATCATCTGCCCTTTGATCCAGCACATCAGTGTGTCGCCCCATGTCTCTAATTTCCCAGATTAGCTTCTCAGTGATAGTGTCAGAGGTGTGCTTTAGGGCTCTTGTCAGCATTTGTTATACACCATCGTAGCCGGTGCAGCGTGATCTGTGGTGAGGCAGCAGAGATAGGTGAGCTGGGCGGGATGCACTGATGAGTGGCTGTGTGGCCTCAGGAGAAGCAGAGCATTAGACAAGCATGTCTTGCTTGATCAGCTCTGTACATGCACCTCTCCACCACCATACGTTTTCAACCCTTGGCTCCTTTCTCGACTATGTGTCTGCTTTATCCCAACCTGCAACCATTCGTTATCGACCTTTGGCTTGTTCCTGGACTAAGCTTCCGGCTGTTCCCAACCTGCAACCACTTGCTACCGACCTTTGGCTTGTTTCCTTACTATGCTTCTTCTTAATCCATACTTGCTATATTTGCTACTGGATCCCTTCTTGCTCATCTCCTAGTGGGGTGATCCTGTGGTCTGTGACCTGGTACTAACATGCAGCAAAACCCATCTCCACCATCAGAAGCTCTGGTGAATAATGGTTAGTGCTTAGACATCACTCCTCTGGTGAGCCCGCACCATCTGCCAAGTCGATCTGCTTGTGTACTTATTCTGCTGGTTGATGGGAGCCTCTCTACTGCTATAGCTACTGGTCTCCAAGCCTGATCCCTGACCAAGACACTGTGCACCAGCAGAGGAGAGGTACACTAAGTGCCCTGTCCACCCTCTAAACAAAACCACTGTCACCTGCCACAATCACCTGTTTCCTCCTCAGACTGGCTGCCGCCAATGGAGTTGTGCCCGAAAACTGAAGGTTAACTTGTGCTCCTATGCACATGTACCTCACAGAGGTTACTGGAACAACTGCCCTGGCGCAGCTCAAGGCTACATAACCTGAAGGGTTAAATGGCTTTAACTGTCAATATTAGATTCTTCAAAAATGTCAATGTTACACTTACTGAGGCACTGGAGAAGTCCAGATACATGTGTGATCAGTTTACAAAAATTAACAGAGGTAGAATTGGCTGTGCTCCTGAACATAACACTGTCTGTAAAAGTGTTCTCAGAAGATAAGTTGCATAGCAACATAGTGCAGCCCATACCTGTGATGGATAATGTCCAAATCATAAAAAAATCTACTGAAGTCCCTAAAGATGGCCCATTTTGAGGGGTAAGAATCACATATCTACAGCATGTTTTGACAGATGAACTCCGTGGCACACACACCCCAAGTTGTTACTGTTATATGTATATATACCCCTAATACAAACAAATATGACACATCTGCAGATGAAAGAAGTCACACGCGACCAAACCCCTGCAGCAGTCAGCCAGATGTTTAAAGAGACATCAAGCCATAAATGCCATAACATGGCAAGACATAATAAAAGGTGCATATTATGCACCTGCCTACAAGGTTTTTCTTTCTGTCTGCATTTCCACTAAAGAGATTCTCTCCCTCTATTTGAACTGGTAAATACAAGTTGTCAACATAACAGGAGGTGAAGGAATGTCTATTAAACAGGACACTTATACAACATGGAAAAAAAACAAGTTTTCGTTTAAGATATATTTTAAAAGAGAAGTTTGGGGTGCTTAAAAATAAATACACAAATTGACCACTATGCTGCAGCATCAGTGTGGTACTGCAGTTGTCCCAGGCTATGAATTGAATGATCACATGACTGCTGATCGCTCAGTTGACGATCTGCTTGAAGAGAAGAACGGTGAATGTTAGTCACTGCTCTCCGATCTGCCCCTCCAGCAATCACTGGAGCATTAAGTAGGAGAGCGCAGCTGGCTTCGGCTTCCAGCCATCAGCTGTCACTCAGCTAGCTGGGTGTTTCCCAACAATATATTTGGAGTCCTTTCAGAGCTTGGAGCAGCTCTGTGAGGTCCGCTGATAGCAGGCAATAGCCTGCTATTAAATGACTCTGGGTCACAGGAGGGAAAAAGTAAGATCACTCCTGTGATCCACAAGAGAAGTATGACCAAAAAAGCTTTGGTCATACTTCTCTTTTAAGCATTAATGACTAACAGAAATAAGTGCACATAGCTTGCCTGTGTTTAGGATTTATTTGTCTAATATATGTTAAATAGGACATGCCAACTACATGTGATATAAGTGGCACTTTATAAAGCACATTCATGTTTCAGTTATCTAGTTTTTAGCCAAGTCATTTGGACTAATTTGATATGGACAGGGAGGAGAGAGTGGTCAAACAGGTGGGAATCTTGGAGGGAGGGTTATTTTCAATTTAGAGAAAGGACATTTCCTCCACTGCTATTGTCAAGCAATAATCTCAACCCTGTTCACTTGACAAAATTAAGAAATTATCTACATAAACGAAAGAAATGGACAATGCCATTATTGTAAAAAAAAAAAAAACTTTCCCATTGAATATTTTTTTACATAAAGGGTAGAATAAAAGGGTTCTTTTTTATATTGTCTGTACTGGATTTTGCCTGTTCATAAAGTAATGCCATCTAGGGTTTAAGATTACCGTTTCCTTCTAGGCTTCCAATCCCAGCATAAATTATTTCCATAGAGATTCATTATAGTGACCAGACCATGGAATTGAGAAATGTTTCCCCTCTCCAATTCCCATGTTGTTCTTTGATAAAAAATATTTTAACAGGCTGTTGCAACGGTTTCTTATTTAGTGAACTAAGTAAATATACCTGTACTCTATTTTTATAGGCACCATACAATCTTTTGGGCTCCACACATGCTGGTATTCATAAAAGTGATCTTTTTTTTTTTTTAAGTGTCAAAAGTAAAAAATTTAAATTAAAATTAACAAAAAATATATATTTTTTAAAGTGCCCCTGTCCCCGGTAGCTCACACGCAGAAGCAAACGCATCATAAGTCCCGCCAACATATGAAAATGGTGTTCAGACCACACATAAGGTATTGCCGTGAACGTTGGAGCGAGAGCAATAATTCTAGCCCTAGGCCTCCTCTGTAACTCAAAACATGTAACCAGTAAAAAAAATTAAAGCGTTGCACATGAGGATTTTTAAGTACCAAAGTTTGACGCCATTCCACGAGCATGTGCAATTTTGAAGGGTGTTAGGTATCTATTTACTCGGCGTAACATCATCTTTCACATTATGCAAAAAAATTGGGCTAACTTTAATGTTTTTTTTTTTTTTTAAAGCGTGAAACAGTTTTTTTTTCCCAAAAACACGTGTTCAAAAAATTGCTGCGCAAATACAGTGCAATATAAAAAATTGCAATGTCCGCCATTGTATTCTCTAGGGTCTCTGCTAAAAAAAAAGATACATAATGTTTGTTTGTTTTTTGTAATTTTCTAGCAAAAAAAAATTATGATTTTTACATGTAGGAGCAAAGAGCCAGAATTGGCCTGGGTGGGAAGTGGTTAAGATGTAATACATCTTTGTATCATTCCCCGTTTCCTGTTTATTTTAAGCTCTGATGAGCAGCACACCGCTTTGTTTTACTCCTTTTAATGTCCTGTTATTTTCTGTAGTGTCATTATATTATTATTATTGTCACCATTATATGTTTTGCTTTAAGGTTTTCTGGACCCAAGCCTAAGAATCTAGGTAACAACACAAAGCTTGTAGAATGGCTACCTCAAAATGATTTACTTGGTGAGTAAATTATAAACAGCATTATTTTTATGTTTTTGTAAAGAAAAATGCAAGATAATGAAAAAAAGAGGCATTTAAATGTTAAGGTAAATTTGTTATGATTTACAGAAGCTACTAATACTGACCTCATTTCCTTTATATCATAAACAATAATACTGTGCATATAACAAAAAAATAAAACAAAATGTGTGAATCAAAGCACCACCACAAATGTGAGATATTTTCACAATAACCAAAAAGAAATAAAAAAGTGTTGCGCTAAATAAATAAAAGAAAATGATAAATGCGAAATAGTAAAAAAAAATCTGTCTCAAAGGAACGTGTTCATCACATTAACAAACCCCCTGGATCAGCTGTGGGTGAAAATAGATCCAAATCCCTCCACCAGGTGTGTACACCACCACCACCACCACAAAAGGTTGGACTTTTACCAGAGTGCCTGGACCTTTTATTACGAAGGGTCAAACAGGCTTAATTTACTAATCCCAGTAGAGACCACCGACAAGGGGTAGGAAAGGAACCACATCAGGATCAGTTCAAATGTGCCCAAAGGACTTTGCCCACACAATGACAGATATCCAAGTTAAAACCAGCGTTGCATCATATAAAAAAGGCGGCCGCCACAAAACATCCAGGTAAGAATGGAAGTGCATGATAGCAGGAACAAGCTGCTCTGCCCGGCCGGTTTCGTCAGCAAAAGGACTCCTTCCGGGCCAAGAGCGTAATTTCCTGCCATCGCACTAACTAAATAAGGAGCCAAGCAATTTAAGCCTGACTTTCATCTCTGCAGCATGAATGGAAAAAAGGAGGACTACAACCAAGCCTCATTTTCATATTGTAAGAAGAACTCACATCTCAGTCTAAAACAAACAGATAGATTTGCATATTACTTGCAGCCCATTTGATTTGGTAATATGCAAATTACTAATTAAATTAGATTTGGGATGTGGGTACTGGCATTTGATGTGGAAGTTCTTCTTTTTCCCCTCATGGGGACTCTCTACTTTGGTTGGGGCGGGTTTGTTGTATCGCACGTCTCTATCTGTTTGTTTTAGACTGAGATGTGAGTTCTTCTTACAATTTGAAAATGAGGTTTGGTTGTCATCCGCCTTTTTTCCATTCAGGCTGCAGAGATGAAAGTGATGCCTCAATCGCTTGGCTCCTTACAAGCGTGCAATCGCAGGAAATGAAGCTCATCACCCTGAATAAGTCCTTTTGCTGACAAAACCATAAGACATAAGTTATAGTTAGTATCTTGAATTTAATTTGTTGGCTGAGTGGCAGCAAATTGAGAGATTGACAGAGGGGTATAGCAGACGCTGAGCGGTTTATGAGATGGATGAGTCTGGCAGCAGCGTTCATAATTTCTTAACCACTTGGCAACTGTCAGGCTGCAATGGACAGCCAATGTAGGCAAAGCGATGTACACCCCTATGTAGCTGCCTATTTCTGAATTTTGGGCAGGAGGCTGTCAACATTTCCTGGCCAATGATTCACGGCTGGTACCTGCTGATCGACTGTGTGTAATCAGAGTCCAGAGCTCTTTGTTGATAAACAACACAGAGCTCTGTACAGGGAGAGATCTTTAGCAAAAAAGCAGTGCATTTTACACATGTTACACATAGTTAGGCACACATTTAACCTTTTTATTGCCCTAGATGTTAATGCCTTCCCAGCCAGTGTCATTAGTACAGTGACAGTGTATAGTATTATCACTAATCACTGTATTAATGGCACTGATGATGTCAGTGGCAGTTAGTCAGTTTCCCCCCAGCGTCAGTTAGTGTCAGATTTTCTGCTGCGCTGTGGCAGTCCCATGATAAGTCACTGATTGCCACTATTAGTAGTATAAAAATGAATAAAAACTAAAAAAATTCCAGGACATATACCATAGTTTGTAGGCGCTATGACTTTAATGCAAACCAATCAATATACACTTATTTGGATTTTTTATCAGAAAAATTTAACAGAATACATTTTGGCCCAAATTTAAGAAGAAATTTGTTTTTTCCAAATTTTTTATTGGATATGTTTTATAGCAGAAAGTAAAAAATATGTTTTTCTGTCTTTTTTCTTTATAGCGCAGAAAAAAAAAAACAGTAGTGATCAAATACCAGCAGAAAAAGGCTCTGCTTGTCTGAAAAAAAATATATACATTTCTCTTAGGTACAGCATTGCATGACTGCACAGTTACCAGCTTAACTATCAGTAACAAAAACATTCATTTGATTGAGTAGGGAAAGTTTTTAAGCAGTTGTAAACCACTGCAAGGTAAAGCCATAATGTGCTACTATGCATTACCTTAAAACTAAGCCTTTCCGTGCAGAGATATCAGAGCTGGAGGCCGCTTCCATTTTCTGTGACTGGGCGGAGCCGCGATGACGTCACTTCCAGGCATGTACAGAGGAGCCGCCTGTCACAGCATAGGAGTCCTGCCGAAACGGCACAGATGGCCGCTCCTTCAGAGCGCATGAGCCAGTGATGTCACTGGCTGCGTGTACAGTAAAAACCTCCTAAATGTTTAAGAGATATTTACACTACTTATAGGTAAGCCTTATTATAGGCTTACCTATAGGTAAAAGTCATGCATGGAAGTTAACTTCCACTATAAGAAAGTTTGAATCTCAACCGGTTCAGCAGGTATTCAAACCATGTATAGGCAGGCTGATTGTACACAAGTTGATCGATCAACATGGGCACAATCAACCTGTCAGATTTTTCATATAATTATTGCCAGCGACAATAATCACTGTGTGTTCTCCTGGCCGGGACAGTCACCACCCTGCTGGGAGAACACAATAGTTCTGTGGGAGGGATTCCCCCATCAACACTGTTTTTCTTGCTGTCTATGAAGGTTCTTTGTGGTATAAGCTAAGGAAGCAATTAAAACTCTGAAGTATATTATTGTGCTTTACTGAACAGAAAAGCTGCACAAACAACTGCAAGATACACAATTCATAGCATACAAATTATTACAAAATATGCCTACACGTGCCCAAATTAGCTATCCTTCCCAACAAATAACCATGGACCATGTATGTGATAGGCATAAGTATACTAAACTGCTACTTAACCTGGGTTTGCTGGTGATGAAATGTTCTCATGGTTCCTTGCTCAGAGTCCAGCACAAAACATCTGTTTAAAAAACTTTCTCCTCTGTCTCCAGTACAAGTGTGTCTTTTTCTGAGCACATGGCCTGTTCAAAGTCCTATTCCCCGCCCCAATTTCCTGCTACATCATATCCTGTAGCCTCACTTCCTGTGCTGAGCTCATAAACTAGTCCAACGGGTTTATTTGCATATCAGTAGGGGGAGCATTATTTTCCAAACACAACACATGTAACTAAAATCTAACCATTCACATATCTAAGCTATAAAAAATCTATAAGCTATAAAAAATCACCAACATAGCTATAGCAACACAAACACCGACTGTGTTGATGGGGGAATCGAGTGATTTTCTTCCCTGCAACCCGGGGTCGTAGGAAAGAAAGTTGATCTGTCAGCTTTAGGCTCTGTAAACTTGGTGTCTCAGGGACAGAAAGTGAATTATAAATATCTTCAATGAGATTTCAGAGAGTGGTTTCCTTTCCCACTCTATCCATATCCCTTCTACCTAAAGCTAAAAATATTGTGGCCAGAGTTAAGTATTTATATTTAATAAAGGGTTGTTTAAAATATGTTTTAAAGTGAGTCCAGATTGCATCAGTTTTTTTGGACCATTATGACGCATTAGGGTTATGCTATGGTTATGGATTATTGTTATAAACAATATAGGTACATGTTGGCAAATGGAATTAAACAATGCATACTTATTTTCAAAAAAGTGACAGTTATTTTTAAATTTGTCTAAATGAGGTCCTTGTTTAAAGCTTTGTGAATTGAGCCATACTATTTAAAACTATTGAAGTATAGAGGAAACATATAGAACTATGTATATAATCTGCTCATTTCCCATTTATCAGATTTCATATTCACCACAATTTGCTCCCAGCCCAATTATCAGACCATCTAAAACGGTTTCCGAAACCTTCAAACCTGGCAAATTTTCTGCCGTGTGCGCCATGCATATTATCATCTTCAATTGCTTAAAGCACAAATGAAACATGAAATATTGCAGTTATTGCTACATGTGATGTGATAGCTAACGTCTATTTTCAAATACCACAAATGTAAAGTAAAATATTGTATTATAGCAAACATTTACTTGACAAAGGGATTCAATTACATTATAGGACATCCAAAAATCAAGACATTTCTCAGCCATGGAGGACTGAATGGTATTTTTGAAGCTATGTACCATGGAGTGCCTGTAGTAGGAATACCGTTGTTTGGGGACCATTATGATACTATGACCAGAATACAGGCTAAGGGCATGGGCATTCTCCTGGAGTGGAAAAGAATGACAGAGGCCAACCTGTATAAAGCTCTTTCAGATGTTATTTATAATCACAGGTAAGAAAATTATTCTGTCTATTATAAACAAAGGCTTGACTCCAGGCAAATTGATAATTAGCCTTCAAACTGCCACGTTACTTGTGTATAGTTTAGAATTATGAGGTCAGGTGAGGTCTTACTAATGATTGCAAATGCTCTGAAAATGTAAAGACCCCACCCCTTTCCCATACTCGTTTACATAATTACAACCAATATTGCACTTCTGTGATGTACAATGGGGGATATTTACTAAAACTGGTGCATTTAGAATGTGGTGCAGCTGTGCATGGTAGCCAATCAGCTTCCAGCGTCAGCTTTTTCAATTAAGCTTTGACAATAAAACCTGGAAGCTGAGTGTCTTTTGTGCAGAGCTGCAGCAGATTTTACACTCTCCAGTTTTAGTGAATAACCTCCAATGTGACAGACGGCTATAAATGCATCAATACTTAGATTTACTGAGTGGGTGTAGCAAAGTTTTGCTGGGCCTGGGGACTTTTTTTTACAAGCCTTTATCTTTTCTTTCAAAGCTTTCTATCACGCGGTAAATATGCTTCCCCTCTATCATTTTCCCATTGCCTAGCAGATGTTCTGTTATCCAACATATCCCTCTCAATTATAATAAAATTCCCACTAAAAGGACAGAGATAGATAAGATCAAATAGCAGGTATGTGAAATGTGTTAGAGTGCATTGTGCAACTTGTAAAATATATTTGGCTGTATTATTTAGGCACAAATAGGACAATGGTGAAATGCATAAATTAGTTTTTTTTTACATGTTAAAACTATTAATGTTAAATGGTTTACATATTATTACATAAGCCATTTCTGTTTTTTCTTTATGTAAACTAAAAAAACTGTACTGAAACAGCAAAAACACTGCTGAATAAAAGATCAAACATCATTTACATGCTTAAAGGGAAAGACGCCACAGATATGGTTAGTGAAGTGAACATTTGACGTGTGAAATAACTAGGTAGTATAGTGTTTGGCAAAAAATGACTTTTTGTTTCTTTATTTTCCTGGCACTTTTGATTTACCTGCCTTCAGCTTTATGTATTTTCCCAAGAATTATAAGGGTAACGTTTGCATGTGGTCTTTTTTCTTCCTTCCTTTTATTTTTATAGAGACTATATATATATATATATATATATATATATATATATATATATATATATATATATATATATATATATATATATATATAAATAAAAAATGCAGTTTAAAATTGTGTTTAAAAACGATAAAAAAAAAACCAAAAAAAAAAAACATTGTGCTTAAAGCCTAAATTTAGCCACACTTTTCTTTTTAATCAGCACAAGGGACAGTATTTATTATCAATGAGGAGTATCCTTTATGCTGCTGCCTGTTGCTTTAATTAAAATCCAAAGTCCTCTGAACCCTCTCTCCCTTTAGCAGTAATCTTCTGGTGCTGTTAGGGTTGTTAGACCTGAGGGACCTGTGACAGGCACTCATCATCTCGACTATGCCTGACTATGAATGTAAAATACTTATGGAGGATGGGCAGATGAATGAAAAGTCTGCCTCTTCTATACATAGATCTTTTTTTTATTTATGGAAGCTATAACACAGCCATACCTCCCAACTTTTTGAGATGGGAACAAGGGACACCTATCAGCAAAAGTATGCAGGCATAGGACACACCCCTTGCCACACCCCTTAAAGGAGAATTGTACAAAAAACAAGATTGGTTAAACCCACAAGTGCTTTTTTTTTACCATTACTATTCCTTTATATTGGCTTTTGGAATTTACAAATGCAGCAATTTAGATTTTTTTTTTTTAGATAAAAAGTGCATTTTATATACATCTATTTAGATCAGATCCAAAATGAGGGACACATGAGGGGGAAAGAGGGACAGAGGGACATTGTTCCAAATCATGGACAGTCCCTCGAAATCAGGGACAGTTGGGAGCTATGCACAGCTTCTATGAATGAAGGAGGGAGAACAGAAAAGACAGGCATATTCAACACATTGATGAGGGCCTGTTACAGGCTTCTTTGCTCTATTAACTCCTGCGGCAATGGAAGATTACTGCTGTGCGGGTATGATAGCATTCAGAGGACTTTAAATTTAAACTCAAGCAGCACAGGAGGGCACTTAGCACCATCCATTCATCCATATCCATTGTGCTGATTTACAGTAAAAAAATGTCTGATTAAACTTGGGCTTTAATGTATAGTATTTTTACAAAAAAAGCTCATATGATTTGTAGCCTGCAGTAATTGCATGTTGACGAGGCTGTTCGGTAACAGAAGTCACTATAAATACTGCTTTACAGAAGATACAACCCAAGTTGAGAGTTATCTGCCTTTTTTAAATGTATTTTTAATTATCAAAGGAACGGGCTTCTTCAATGCAAGAAAGGTACAGGTAACACATTTGGTGTGTCTAGTTTAAGCGATTAATTAATTTAAATATTAGCACCCCTCACACCTCAGAAACTGAGACCAATATTTTAATATAGTTTATATTTAGAGAATTTTTCTGCCATTACAAGCTCGTAGAATCATTTGCATTGTTATCTGCTAATTATTTTATTTTGTTAACTTAGTTATCAACAACAAGCCATGAAGCTATCTAACATTCACAAAGATCAGCCCGGCCATCCTGTCAGTAGAGCCACTTACTGGATTGACTACATTCTTCGCCACAATGGAGCCAAGCATCTCCGTGCTACTACCTATGACATCCCTACTTATCAGTACTTCTTGGTCGATATTGTATTAGTCATAATTGTTGTTGCTATTTTAGCCTGGTATGCACTTTACAAAATTGTAAAATATGTGCGAAGGAGCAGAAGTGCAGAACACAGCGCCACAAATGGAGTCTGCCATAATGGTTTAGCAAATGGCAGGCACAAAAAAAATGGGCATATCAAGCATAAGGAAAAAGTGAAATGAACGATGGTATCCTAATTTATAGTTTTAAAGGAGCCACTGCACCAATTCTAAGTTTCTCTTCATAATACTGGACTCTGCACTGCATCATAGAATATATCATCATTAAAGGCCTGAGCAGTAAGGAACTTATGTCCATGCATTAAAACCTTAATTTATTATAATGCTTGTTTATTCTTTTCCCATTTTGAGCCTTTCTCTGCACTGAAAGACTAATGCCACGTACACACAATCGGAATTTCCGATGGAAAAAGTCAGACAGACTTTTTCCATCGGATATTCCGATCGTGTGCAACCCCATCTGAGTTTTTTCATTGGAAATTCCGATGAATTACATCGGAGTTTAGATATAGAACATGTTCTATTTTTCGTCAAAATTCCGATGTGATTTGGCCAGTCAAAAGCCTGATCGTGTGTACGCGGCATTAGAGGTTATCACTATTAACACTCTTAAACCACCATTATAAGTATCATCAGCATTGCTAACACATTTCAGCCTTGATTAAAGAAAAATCAGTATAGCAATTTGTTTAAAATTTGCATCTAAACTGACTACATAGCATAACCCTAATGTGATTTAAGAAAGGCAACAACACTTTGGAGAAACACTTACCATTTACTGGGCTCTTTGCATTTAATCCTATACAATATTGAAGAATTAAAACAAATTGGTGGCTACTCCTCCCAGGTATGTAAAGAGCTGACAGTGGTATGGGTAATACCTAGAATGCCATGTTTAAGCAATAAATAATTGGCAACTTTTGCATATTAGCTGTCCTCACAGCAGTAGAAATTGAGACAAAATGAATAACGTATCTAATCAATCAAATTAGTTCTGTCATTCCAACTCATAGAGCAGTTTTATTTCAACTGCCTTTCTTCCATAATGATATTTTAGGTTTACATAAATGTATAATTGATTCATTAATTTAATGTCACCCAAACACTTATTTTATTTATTTGAACATTAGGATATATGTCTGTGAACATGTGTGAATGTGTCACTTGCCATATCTCAACACATCCAATTACATATTCTGATTCAGCAGCACAAGCACTTAAAAAAAAAAAAAAAACCTTGTTCACCTCTGCAGTTGTAGGCATTGTGGAGAAATTCAACTTCAAATTTCACAACAGAAGCATTCAAATCACAGCTATTTTCCCCTTATTTACGGAGAGTTGTATCTTGGCAGTGTGCCAGCATTCTATTGTAAACAAACAGCAAGTGTTTCCAAACTCATAGAAACTGGCTAAGACTTGACTTTGGAGGCTCTTTTGTGATCTTTGAAGATGAATTGCTTCACAATACAAGCAGCTATTGAGGTTAGTGATGGCTCGATTTAAAACTCTTTTACTGCTTGTTAAGAGTATGTAAAAAAGTTAATGTCCATACTCTGGGCATTTTTCCCTACAGCTTTGTGGATTCAGCCTGTTTGACTTCCTAGAGATGAGTAAAATGATGTAGATAAATTGTATTATACCTGATCAGGTGGATCTTATTTTTTTCCTGTACAAATCACAGTTTGCCATGATGAATTTATTTTTGATTTTTTTGAAAGCTAGTGAGTTGCAGTTTTCATGATTTTTTTTCAATACCAGGAGTACTTTTACAGCATTATGCTGCCTGTTTTTAAACAGGAAAATGCATGGGAATGAGCCCAAGTTGCTTTTAATATGTAAAAAAACAGTAGCAGACAAATAAAGTTCAAACCTTATCTTGCCCTAATAGCAATTAAAATCCTATGCAGGAAATGTTCCATTAATTTCCAATAGTCACGGTTAACATATGCCATATGCCAAGGCATCTGATCACATGAGTAGTTAGTAGGGAGGTTGGAAGTTGCTATTGGAAGTAGATCAGTGGGCAATTGGAGGAGTTTTAGGTAAGTATTACATTTTTTTTAAAAACACTTTTTTATTTTATGGGACTCTTTAATCAGGCTGGGGTGTATGTTCATTATAAGATATGTTTACAGTAGGCAGAGAAGAGCATGCTGCAAACCTCAGTAGCAGCAGCTAAAAATGGTGGATTAGTGAATGGCCAAGGGGCAGATACAGGTATATCACAAACTGTTTTTGTGAGCAGTAAAGTCAATGGCCACTCTAAGTAGTTTGAGGATATCAGACCTGTTCACAAGTACAGACTAGGTGTTTTGAAGAAAAATAAAAGCTTGAAGCAACTGCATTGTCGTCTATGTTTCCATTCTGTGCCATTCTTAATAGGCACCATTTTGACACCTGATTGCCCACTCTTTTCTCTCACATTCCTGATGACTCGTAACTATGAAGGGCTACGTTGTTGGCAAAAAAAATAAAAAATGTATATGAGGCAGGAGGGATGGGCGAGCTGGATCATTACCGAGAAGTGTCAACTATTCCTGTTCAAAACATCTTGGCAGAACACTGGGAAAATTAGAGCTGTTACAATTATGTGGAAGAACGTCTAGGTCCCTACACTTTACATCTGCTGATGGCTTTCTTTTTTTATGTTAATATAATAGAGATTCAATACAATCAGCTGAACTCTACATATTAAAATGAAAAAGCATGTTAATAAATATAGTATGGCAACATTCCCATTTCTATCTGAAAAGTGTATTTACCTGTTTGGAAGATAAACCTAATTTACAAAAAGGGTTAAGCCTGTGTATTGTAGTAATGATGGTAAGGTGAATATTTCACTGTGAATGATGGGTATCTGCCCATGCTTGAACCCTTTGGTGGTTTTCTGTATAACACACCTGATAAGTAACTGTGGCACATTTCCTTTTATCTATAGGACAGCAAATAATTCAAAATGTTCCCACAAGTAGTACAATGTACAATAATCACCCATAGGGAAGTCCTGCATGGTATGTTCCTCACTTGACCATTGCTGGCGGTGCTTAACGCACACAAAGGTGCTTAAGCAGTGGTCTAACCAATACATAGACATTGCAGCCCCCTTTCAAGACCTTTTGTTTTTAACTATTTCTTTCATTTAAAGTAGATCTTGCTTGGTTTATGATTTCATATTTCTTTGGGAGTATTGTTATTGAGACTGAGCATATGTTAGAAATAATTATTATAGAAGTATTCTCTAACACGGTATGAAAGTACTGTAGATAATAACATCAGAATCCCAATGTGTTTAATTTGAATGCAAACTGCACATAATGCTTATGTGTATGTACTGTACATAGCATACCATTCTTTATTTATTAACAGAATACAGTTTTTACAATTTTCACCTTGTCCTCCACCAGGAGCTTCATGGACTGAAGTTTTTGCAACGTCCAAATAACTAAGAAAGCATTTGAAGCAGTGATTGGTGGAATATATATATATATATATTTTTTAGGTGTGTACGGTATATATTGAATAAATAGATGAGACTTTCATAAATTTTCAGCACTCGAGACCATACACATCAATTCATAAGTGAAGTGTTTAAATTGTGATTATTTACTTTTGTACCACCATATAGCATATGGCACTGGATAAAGAGTTGAGCAGCACTTCCTCCCGTTAATCCCAGTGAACTGAGCTGTTCTCGGATGGCTTAAAGGGTCACTAAAGGAAAACATTTTTTTAGCTGAAATGACTGTTTACAGGGCATAGAGACATAATAGTTAACTGATTCCTTTTAAAAATGATTAAAAATAGATAAAAAAACAATCATATAATGTGCCTGCAGTGTAGTTTCGTTTTTGCTGTTGTTTGCTGGTTCTCTGATGTACAGAGAGCCACTAGAGGGCAGTCAGCCAATAGAGAGCAGTGATACTTTGTCTAAAACTCCTCAGCACCAATCCAGTTTCGTTTTACACACAGCTCCTTGATTAGTGACCACCGTGAGAAATCTCCCAGTACTGTGGTTATCAGGAAACAGGCAACCAGGATGTGTCCAGAACAGAGAGGATTTACAGCAACATCAAAGCAAAAACGAACAATGAGCACATGAAACCAGGACTGCAGCAAGGTAAAGGAAGCTATTTAGCTAAAAAAAAAAATTCCTTTAGTGACCCTTTAACTTACAGGCACTGTGTACAGAGCTGCGCTGTGTGTCTCTATACCTTCAGATAACTGTGGTTGGTCATGGAGGTCAATCACAGTGATAACATGATGAAAACAGTTTGGCCTGGATTCACATACATCGGTGCATATTTATGCGGGCGTAGCGTATCTAATATACGCTACGCCGACGCAACGCACAGAGGCAAGCACTGGATTTACAAAGCACTTGCTCTTAAAGATACGCTGGGTTTCCTCGATGTAAGCCAGCGTAGGTGGAAGTGGGCGTGAGCCATGCTAATGAGGCGTGACCCATGCAAATGATGGGGCAAGCGCCATAGAAGTACTTAAAATTAACGGCGCATGCGCCATCCCGTGGCCGCGTCCCAGTGCGCATGCTCAGAATCACGTCGGAACTACTCCCTATGATATGCCGGATCACTGCCTACGACGTGAATGTAACCTACGCCTAGTCGTATTCACATACAACATAAACGACAAAAGATACAACGGCTTGTGTTCCCTGGTCCATACCTTTGCATGGGTTGTGCCTCCTATATGGGGAATAACTTTATGCCGGACGTACGACTTACGCAAACCGCGTATATTATGCGCCGGGCGCAAGTACGTTCGTGAATCGGCGTATCTCCCTCATTTGCATATGTGCATAGAAAATCAGTGGGAGCGGCAAATGCGCCCAGCGTAAATATGCGCACACGATACGATGGCGTAGGCAAGTTACGTCGGTCGTAGGAAGCCTATTTTTAGGCATATCTCAGATTGTGGGCACGGCGCATAGATACGACGGCGCATAGTTATACTTACGTGGCGTATCTCGAGATACGTCGGCGTAAGTGCTTTGTGAATCCGGGCCTATGTGTTTAAATTAAAAAACCTTCCCCTTCCATTTACAACAGAGGAAGTGGAGGGATAAGGAACGAATAAATGAATGACATTAGTATCTGAGCATTGTACTCATCATGGCAGCGCATTCACATATAGTTTAATCCTTTCGGCCCCCTTCCTCTCCTACACAGCTTATCTCCACACCGTCTCTTTATAGGGTTGATTTACTAAAGGCAAATAGACTGTGCACTTTGCAAATTGCAGTTGCACTCTGCAAGAGCAGTTGCTCCAGAGCTTAGTAAATGAGAAGAAGCTCTGTTGACTTCCATCATCCAATCAGGGCTCAAGTCCTGCGGGAACGCGTGGGAACGGAGTTCCTGCACTTTTTTCACAGCAGGAACTCAGTTGCCTTTGCAGGACTGGAGCAGTCGAGAGCAGCCGAGCCGCCCGAGCCAATCCTTCACTAAGAGGCGATGCCCAGCTCAAGTCACTATCAGTGGCAGGCGAGCCTTAGTAATCCTTTATGTTACGGGCCGCTTCCTGTATATGGATTCATCAGGTCACATCCGTCACTTCCTCGATGCCGCAATGTCTCCTGGGAGCTTTTGACATTGTTCCAAGGAGACATTGCAGAGGTCTGCCGCGAGTTATCGCGGGTTTAAGAAAAAACATGTGGTTTAGTAATTATGCATATGAGCGTATCATTTTTTTTTTTTTTGGGCGGGGGAGTGGATCTTGGGTGGGAGTTCCCACACTTTTTTCCCCCGGGCTTGACCCCTGCATCCAATCATGTGCAAGCAAAAATGTGCTGTTATTTTTTTACTTGCATGTGATTTGGTATTCTATGCAAAGTGAAGCTTTACCTTATTTACTAAGCTCTGGAGCAACTTGCAGAGTGTAACATCACTTTACAAAGGTGACAGTCTATTTGCCTTTAGTAAATCAACCCCTATGTGACCTGTATATTAACTTTCTACCTACCTTATCCTTCATATGTGCACACTGACCTCTTCATCTCTATTCTCCCACTGTTTGTGCCCTGTACCTGTGACATATTAACCCCTTTATCTTCTCTTCAAAAAATTTGATCAGTTTGGGAGTCTACTTTTCAAAAAGGGATATTTTCAGTTTGTTGCAGTGTATTGGCATTCATTTGTTAATATCATGTAAGGGAAATAGTATTTTTTGCAAAACGTTTGGCATTTTTACCTTTTATGTAGTAAAAAAAAAAATCCCAATGATTTTTTAATACCACCAAAAATCAGCTACAGTATATCTGTCTTCAAAAATAGTTTTAAAATTCATGATGCACGGTGGAGTAATTGTCAGTCAAAGTATCACACCACTGGAAACTGAAAAACTACCTGGTAATGAGGAGGTATTACAGATCCATATTCAACTGGTTAAAAAAATTGAGAATATGCACAGAACAATGATGACCTATTTTGCAGACAACATCTGCATCTTCAGGACCAGGTAGTCAGCAATTTCAAATATGTTTGTAGTCATTTGTCTATGATTATTAACAAGTGGCATAAGCATATACAATGGTCACAGACTTATATTTGCATATATAAAGGTAGTATATTTTGTGAAACAAAATCCATTAAATTAGGTTCACACTGTTGCGATTTAAACAGGAATCACACCACATTCCTATTCAAATCACATTTTGTATGGCTCAAAGCGCACTGCATCCGCACCAAAATCGTACAGGATCCTTTTTTTCCTGCAGCAGATTTGGATCGTATGGGTGTTCGCACCCATAGGATCCGATTCTGCAAATTGCACTGCGTTTTGGAAACCGATTTCGGGGTGTTGTTTCCGTGTGTTCGCTGCCAATTCCACGCCGCATCAGTGTGAACAAGGCCTTGCATCCCGGCACATGCCAGAAATGAAACTGTCCCATTTGCTTCTGCTCTCAACCAAACTATCAAACCTGCAAATGGTTGGTATCATAATTGAACAGGGGCACCATCATGGCAGTTGAGGATCAATGGAGGCAAATGTCGCAGCTTCCTTGGCTAAAAACGATAGGAGGGTTTAGTTCTGCTTTGAAATATACTTTCATTGCAAGCAAAGTAAAACAAAGAAATGCTCTGTTCCCCAAAAGACTAAAGATCGCCATCCATACATGGGACTTCAATTTAAGCTGGAAACCCAGTGAAAAAGAAGAGCCATCTTGCTGACTACTTGGTTCTGAAGAAGCAAATGTTGTCCCCATGATGAATCAACATTGCTCTGTGCACATTTGGGAATAGTTTATACTCAGTAACCTGTACAGATACTTGGAGATGTAAATCAAACAGCAAATTCTGTAAAAAAGAAAAGCTTCCTTGCTGACTACTTGATTGAAGATACGAATGTTGTCCAAAGAGTGTATCATCATTGCTTTGTGTACATTCTGGAATTGTTTAAACACAATTTACTATGCATTAGTTGTAGATGTAGTCTGTAATTGTAAATTGTTTGTTAGATTGCAAAAAATATATTTTACTATTTGGAGTGGACAGCTGTCCATATGTCTTTTAGAAACAATATTATCAATAATCACCTATGACTATTATCATGTGGTCTCAAATGCTCTAAACTATAGTCTCACCCATTTATTTAATAGATAGTTTTTGTAAAAGGAATGTCAGCACTTGAGATATGATGACATAAGTAAAATCTTAAACCGTTCTCTTTATTAAACTCTTTTTATATATATATATACGTATTTTAAGTGTACAGTTATTTTACTGTTGAGTAAACGTAGAGCTTAAAGCTAAGTATGTATTCTATTAAAACTGTCCATTGTTTGTAACTGTGGCATACAATTTCTTGCTTTCCAAATTGCAAAAAATAATACGGCAATATTAACCATGTGTATGTATTCCATTTTAAATTGAACTGAAAGAGAACCACTATTATCCAAGAATAAAATACCTTTATTAGAATTAATTGGTAATGTTATAAAATGCATTGTAACCACAATCTAGAAAACGACAACTTGTTTATCTACCCTACAATTTTTTTTCATGAGCCACATGTAAATTGTAAAAAAGTAACACTATTTCCTAATTTCAGAAGAAACATGCATTATGTTTGTGCACATGTAGCAATAGAAATAAACAATGTTACATTTTGAGAATCCATAGTGTCATTATTTTGTATTGCATCTTTTCCATTTTGGTTCCTGCAGATGAACCTTTTCTTTGTTTTCTCTTCTTGTTTAATCTGAACACAATAAAAGGGAAGTAAAAAGCTATATGTGTACAATATATATGGCCAAAGATGTGTGAACTCCTGACAATCATACCCAATATAAGGCCAAAAGTTTGTTGACACCTCTTAAAATATTGAGTTCAGGAGTTTCCAGGGAAGAGTACCCTACCCTTATTGCTACAGCATACAAAGACATTTCAGAAAATTGTGCATTTCCAACAGCTTGGGAATGATTGTGACCCTGTGCAAAAAGACAGTTGCATAAAGACATGGTTTGATGTATTTGGTGCGAAAAGAGTAAAATGCACAATGCAGTTTTCCTATGGGAAAAGATTGCGGTGGAGCATACACACGGCCGGGTTTCCGACCAAAGCTCTCATGGCAGTTTTCCTGCCAGGAAACCTGGTCGTGTGTAGGGGAAAAAGTTACCGAGCAGGTTCTTGGTTTTCCCGGTGGACTTTTTACCGCCGGGAAAACCGATCGTGTGTACTAGGCATTAGGCTGCTGTTACTATACTTCTTTTGAAATACAGCTTTGGTAGCAAAGATCAGAAATATATAGATTGGTGTTAATATTTTTTTTTTGTAGCCACAACATTGCCTCATTAGCAGAACAGCAAGCTTGGGCCAGCCCCCAATAATGATAAGAAAAAAAGTGTTTTCCCCTTTAACACAAGCAATACTTGTTGCAATGTACATATTGGATCATTGTCTTATAGCCTCACAGCCATAACGTTATATTGGCCCTATTGCCCACAAAGCTTATATTACAAAAAAATGATAGCCAATGTTTGGAGTTACTATGCAACCTCTACGGTCACACATGATCTGTTTATGATTTGTGACCCCAGAACACCTGATGTTACTGAGAAAACAGAGAAAACTGTGAGCCAGTCACTAAGTGGAGAGATAATACTGAAGAATTGGATCAGATATCAGTGTCATTCCTCAAAAGTCGAGCAGGTGAGAGGCATCATTCTGATTACTGCAACTTATCTGCTTGGTTTGCTTTTTCAAGCCATATGATACAGTTGGTTCTCTGAAAGGGCCTTTCTTTCTAACAGGGAGCAGTTATATCCTCTCTTTGTGCTTTTCCTCTTTGTATTTATAATAACAAGGATAAAATATATTACTTTTGTGATATATTGTATGAACAACAAAAAAAGCTACTACTTCAGTGCTTTCTCCTTATTGACTGTATCTGACATTTTGACAAATGACGTGCATAGTTCCCATGATGCTGTGGTCTATTACATTCTTGATATTCATATAAACCCATTTGATAATTATCACAGTTTTTTTATGTTTTTTAATTTACAATGACCAGTTTAAAAATGAATAACCAACCTGACTTTTGACATCTTCATGATATGCATGGGCCATCTAAAAGAGTGATAGTTTAGTATGAAGTTTCCTGGCATGCAGAGAAAATTTTCAGATTCCCCATCCTATTGGTAAAGTTGGGTAAACAGCGGCCGCTCACTGGAATTTTATTATAACATGGCGGCTTGTTGGCAAAGACCCTTTCATAGATCTATAGGGGAAGAGCAGCTGGTCCTGAGTTTACCAATAGGACGGGGAATCAGAAATGTTTTAGGTGTACCAACATGGCGGTGTTCTATAATTTTCCTCGACCTCTGACAATAGCGACGAGTTGGCAATTTTGACAGAACACTGGCAGAGTTTGCTTTCACTTTCCACTGGCACCGCCCCCTCTCTCCAGCCACCCCCTATATGAATAATGGATAGATTCATGCATAGCAATTGATGGGCACAGTGGCAGCATTTGATAGCACAATGGCTACATTTGATGGGCACAATGGCTGCAATTAATGGGCACAGTGGCTGCAATTGATGGGCACAATGGCTGTGTTTGATAGCACAGTGGCTGCGTTTGATGTCACAGTGGCTGCAATTGATGGGCACAGTGGCTACAATTGATGGGCACAGTGGCTGCACTTGATGGCACAGTGGCTGCATTTGATGGGGCACAGTAGCTGCATTTTATGGCACAGTGGCTGCAATTGATGGGCCCAGTGGCTGTGATTGATGGGCACAGTGGCAGCATTTGATGGGCACAGTGGCTGCTTTTGATGGGGCACAGTGGCTGCTTTTGATGGGACACCGTGGCTGCGTTCGATGGCACAGTGGCTGCAATTGATAAGCACAGTGGCTGGGTTTGATGGCACAGTGCCTGCATTTGATGAGGCACAGTGGCAGTATTTGATGGGCACAGTGGCAGCATTTGATGGCAAAGTGGCAGCATTTGTTTGCCACAGTGGCATCAGTTAATGGGCACAGTAGCTGCAATTAATGGGCACAGTGGTTGTGTTTGATGGCATAGTGGCTGTGTTTGATGGCACAGTGGCTGCAATTGATGGGCACAGTGGCTGCACACAGTGACTGCATTTGATGGGCACAATGGCTGCATTTTATGGGCACAGTGGCTGCAATTTATGGGCACAGTGGATGCATTTGATGGCACAGTGGCTGTGTTTCATGGGCACATTGGCTGCAATTGATGGGCACAGCGGCTGCGTTTGATGGTACAGTGACAGCATTTGATGGGCACACTGGCTGCATTTGATGGGGCACAGTGGCTGCAATTGATGGGCACAGTGACTGAACACAGTTTGTTTGTGCCCCTCCAACAATTTTGCATATAATCCAGATGAGAGAGCAAGAAGGGAGGAGACACATACATTTACATATGTGAGGAACTTATTCATCACTTTAATCAACAAAATGACATATCTCCCCTTAATATCAGTTCTAACCGCATGTATAGATATGGGCATTGCTTTTGTAACCAGTGTAGATACACCCCTAGCATATAAAGAGAAACTGACATGAAAAGCTCCAGCAATATTGGCCCTTTTTAGAGAGAGAACCCTGGCCCCCCGCAAATGAGTTTCTTGCAGTAGTATTAAGTGTGGTTTGTACTTTTTAATACTAATAATCAAAAACCAAGGGTGCCTTTCAATTTTGAATTAAGGCCCCCGGGCATTCCAGGATACCACTCTAAGATTTACCTCCATCTCCAATAATCATGAGGCAGCTAGTAACAGGCCCACAACCCCACCCCCCAAGCATTTCGACGAGCGTTTGAACATACGATATTTAAGTCGAACACAAGTGTTCGACTCGAACACGAAGCTCATTCCTTCTCCAGAGCTTAGTAAATGAGGACGCTTCACTTTGAAAAGAGCACCCAATCACGTTCAAGGAAAAAAAATAAAAAATGTCTTGCACCTGATTGGATGATGGAAATCAGCAGAACTTCTGCTCATTTACTAAGCTCTGGAGAACTGCATTTGCAGAGTGTTTTTGCCCTTAGTAAATCAACCCCTGTATGTATTGCAGCGCACCACAATTTTATTTTATTTATTTTAGGTACTTATATAGGGCCGTCAATTTATGCAGTGCTTTACATATAAGTTGTACATTCACATAAGTCCCTGCCCTCAAGGAGCTTACAATCTAAGGTCCCTAGCTCAGATTCATACATACACTGCGCTTCTCTAGAGACTTTTGTCACAGGGTCATTTAAAAAATGACAGGCAGAGGAAGAGGCAGGCCCTTCCGCAGGGGTGGTAGGGGTAGGGCAGGAGCACCTGGCCGGAGCCAAAGTGGGAAGTGGCACAAGGTGCGTTCGATTACGTCAAAGGATGCACCAAACCACCACCACCATATACCCTCCGCTTGAGTCACATGAATTATTTTCCGATCCATCAGAAGACATTTCCGATGCGCAGCCATTCTTGGCATTGGATCAGGAAGAGGAGGTAGCAACAGCCGCCATTCAGCAGTCTGATGACAGTACCCAGATCAGTCCAAGGAGGTTGGTCCCTGCTGTTGCTGCCTACTCCGAGATCTCTAATGTTAGTGGTGGGGAAGGTGACGTCGATGATGACGTTTCTACAGACGTCATGAGGGTGCCCACAAGAGAGGAAAAGGAGGGGAGTTCAGAGGGAGAGATGGACCAGCAGATAGGGAGGAGAAGTAGGCCGAACATACATTGCACAGGAGGAACAAACTAGACTGCTAATGTATCAGGAGCGAGCCATCAACCATGTACGGTCACATCTGGCGCTCCCAGGACGCCGGCCCATGGCTTTGCAGTGTGGGCTTTTTTTAACGTGTCCGTTGCTGACAATAGTGTTGCCATCTGCAGCCTTTGCAGTCAACGCATACGTCACAGTAAGCCCAACACTCACCTAGGGACGACCGACTTAACAAGGCACCTGGCCTCCCATCACCGAGCCCAGTGGGAGCAACGCCATCAGAACCCACAAAGTCATACTCCAGGCTCTCACCGTCCAGCCTCTTCTCCTTCTCCTCTATACTCACAATTGTCCTCCACTCCACCTTCCATCATGCTGTCCTCATGTTTTTCTGCAAAAAGGCAGGCTTCCGTGGCCCAAATGTTCAATCGGAAAAAAACAATGACGCCAGATAACCCTCTTATCCAATGGTTGACCGCTGGCTTGTTGGAACTGATAGCCCGCCAACTACTGCCATATAAACTGGTGGAGTCGGAGGATTTTCGAAATTTTGTGGCCATTGGAACACCACAATGGAAGGTCCCAGGAAGGAAATATTTCTCACAAAGGGCATCCAAGAGCTATATGGCCATGTTCAGTGGCAAGTGAATGTATCTCTGGCATACAGTGTCTGTGCCAAGATACATCTGAAACATGGGCAGGGAAGATATATAACTTTTACTGCCCACTGGGTGAACCTTCTGACGGCCATCAAGCATTTACCCGTGGCACCAATGTAGATTTGGTTTTACCACCACGGATTGCATGCAGGCCAGCCTGTTCTTCTCCTCATCCTCCCTCTCCTCCTCGGATGACTCCTCCTTTTCTGATGCTACCGTCTCTTCTGCTGCGCCGCCCAAGAACCCCACAACCTATTCGACATGCCAGGTGAGACGTTGCCATGCTGTGCTGCGTCTGTTGTGCCTGGAAGACAAGAGCCACACTGGTCCTGCACTCCTTTCAGCTTTGCGTTCACAGGCAGATCAGTGGCTAACACCGCTCAATTTGACAGTTGGTAAAGTGGTGTGCGACAACGGTGCCAATCTGCTGAGCACGCTGAAACAGGGCAAAATTACAAATTACACACGTGCCATGCATGGCACACGTCCTGAACTTGGTCATGCAGCGATTCATTGCCAAATACCCTGGGGTCCAGGACGTCTTGCGGCAGGCCAGGAAAATATCGGGCCATTTCAGAAGATCTTACACGGCCATGGCTCGCCTTGCTGACATTCAGCGGCAACATAACCTGCCCGTCAGACTTCTTATTTGTGACGCGATGGAACTCAACCTTGTATATGCTTAATAGGCTGCTCCATCAGAAACGTGCAGTTAACGAATACCTGTACGAACTCTGCGGCAGGACAAGTTCTGGGGAGCTTGTTTTTTTTCCACCGCGCCAGTGGCTGCTCATGCGTGACTCATGCAGACTTCTGTGGCTATTTGATGAGATCACCAAACTGGTCAGTCGCAGCCAGAGCGCCATCAGTGACATCGTACCTTGTGCCTTCTTTCTGGAGCGTGCATTGCGTCATGTCTTTGATCAAGCCATCGAGAAGCAGGAGCAGGAAGATGAGGAAGTCACAATGCTGGATGAATTCCCAGGAGAGGGCTACTCCACCTGAGACAAGTCAACAACGGGAGTCTGAAGAGGGTTTTAAGGGGGACCCCCGTATAAAAATCATAAAGGGCATGAAGGGCAAGGACCAGTACTGGGTGGCAACGTACTTAGACCCCCAATACAAACAAAACATTTATAAATAAATAAACTTATTTATCCTGTGCATGCCTAATGTACCTCCAGCCACAGAATACAAAGTTGTTTGCTGTCAGGTGAATGCCTGTGGGCTAATTTTTGGTGTCTGCAATGGGCAGCACTTACTTCTGTATCCGGTGAATGCCTAATGTACCACCAGCCACAGCATACAAAGTTGTTTGCTGTCAGGTGAACGCCTGTGGGCTAATTTTTGGGGCCTGTACTGGTCGACACTTACTTCTGTATCCGGTGAATAGCTTAATGTACCTCCAGCCACAGAATACAAAGTTGTTTGCTGTCAGGTGAACGCCTGTCGGCTAATTTTTGGGGCTTGTAATGGCCGACACTTACTTCTGTATCCGGTTTTTCGCTTAATACTTCTGGTAGGTCAGTGTCCATGTTGTGGGACTATTTGTGCACAGCTAGAAAGTATTTTGTGGCTGCAAATATGACCTTCAGGTTTTTAATGTTAGCCTGCCATTAAAAACAATGGGGTTTGCCGCAAACTTGCGGTTTGCGAACATTTGAGAAAGTTTGTGGTTAGCGTTCACGAACCACCCCGTCAGATGTTCGTCCATCACTACCTACTAGCATGTCTTTAGAGTGTGGGAGCAGTGGTAGCTGCGGTGCTCCATTTTTTTTGTGGGGGGATGGCAAACAAACCCCCCCAGAAGGCAGGGCCGGACTGGACTACTGGGATACCGGGAAAATTCCCAGTAGGCCGACTGCTATCAATGCCCTGGTGCTGCCTTTGCCTAGCTGTCAGTCGAATACAAAGCAGCGGCAGGCCGGCGGGCTGCAGCCTCCATCGCGCCGCACTTTACAATTATACAATGCCGTGCCCTCTTATCTGAACACCGGCGCCTGCAGAGTGATCATGTGCCTAAGGGTAGCAGCCGAGCAGGAGAGCGTCAGAACGCTGTGGTGCTGCTTTATTTCCCCTTCCTTTGGCCCGCGCGGTGCCAGCACCGCCCACTAGTTTAAGTCTGCAGGGTCACGAGTGAGGGCATAGGAGAACAACATCGGCCGCCATTGGAGCAGAAAAATTAAGGTGAACAAATTGCAATATGTATATGAAACTCTCTCACCATTGCACGGTGTACCCCCCCCTCCTCTCTCTGTCACCTTTGCTGCCCCTGCAATTTAATTGTAATATGTATAATAATCTCTCTTTCTCTCTCTCTCTCTCTCTCTCTCTCTCTCACCATTTCATGAATGGTTGCCCCCCGTCACCTTTGCTTGCTGCCCCTGCAAATTGTAATCTGTATAATAATCTCCTTCTCAATGAGAGAGAGAGATTATTATACAGATTACAATTAAATTGCAGGGGCAGCAAAGGGGACAGAGAGAGTCTCTCACTATTGCACGGTGCACCCCCCCCCTCTCTGTCACCTTTGCTGCCCCTGCAAATTGTAATCTATATTATCTCTCTCTCTCTCTCACCATTGCATGGTGCACCCCCCTCCTCTCTCTGTTACCTTTGATGCCTCTCTCTCTCACCGTTGCACCCTCCCTCTCTCTCTCACCGTTGCACCCTCCCTCTCTCTCTCTCTCACTGTAACACATCCCTCTCTCTCTCTCTCCGTTGCACCCTCCCTCTCTCTCTCTTGCACCCTCCCTCTCTCTCTCTCACTGTTGCACCCTTTCTCTCTCACCGTTGCACCCTCTATCTCTCTCAGTTGCACCCTCTCTCTCTCTCTCACCGTTGCACCTCCTCTCTTACCGTTGCACCCTCTCTCTCTCACCGTTGCACCCCCCTCTCTCACCGTTGCACCCTCCCTCTCTCTCACCGTTGCACCCCCTCTCTCTCTCCGTTGCACCCCCCTCTCTCACCATTGCATCCTCTCTCTCACGTTGCACCCTCTCTCTCACAGTTGGACCCCCCTCTCGCTCTCTCACCGTTGCATCCTCTCTCTCTCTCACCATTGTACCCCCTCTCTCTCTTACCATTGCACCCCCTCTCTCTCTCTCTCACCATTGCACCCCCTCTCCCTCTCTCTCTCACCATTGCACCCCCTCTCTCTCACCATTGCACCCCCCTCTCTTTTTCACCATTGCACCCCCCTCTCTCTCTCTCACCATTGCACCCCCTCTGTCTCTCTCATCATTGCACCCCCTCTCTCTCCCTCTCACCATTGCACCCCCGGCCCCTCTCTGGCTCTCTCATGGATTTATTTCTTATTTTTTCTTGCACCCTCTCTCTCTCACAGTTGCACCCTCTCTCTCTCACCGTTGCACCCTCTCTCTCTCTCACCGTTGCACCCTCTCTCTTACTGCTGCACCCTCTCTCACTGTTGTACTATCTCTCTCTCACAGTTGCACCCCCCTCTCTCTCTCACTGTTGCACCCTCCCTCTCTCTCACCGTTGCACCCCTCTCTCTCACCGTTGCACCTCCCTCTCTCGCTCTCTCACTGTTGCATCCTCTCTCTCTCTCACCATTGCACCCCCTCTCTCTCTCTCACCATTGCACCCCCCCTGCAACTGCACACTGAAGCTTCTGTGCTGTCCTCCCTCGTCCTTGTATGTGGCACACATACACAGCAGCAATCTCCCGCTGTGTCATGGAGCTGAGGATCCGTCTGAGCTGCTCGGCGACGCTGTAGGAAAGTCCCGCCTCCTAGACCGGGTTCTGTGATTGACGGAACACTGATCCAATGGGGCATTACAACAGTGTGACTTGTGTCACAGGAGGCGGGCCTTTCTTACAGCGGCCGCCCGGGCAGGCAATTTACATCCAAGCTCCATGACACAGGAGATCGTGATCCAGGTACTAGTGGGCACTGCATTTGGTGGGTACTGCAGAGGTGGGCTGCATTTGGTGTTCTGTATCTCATGGGCTGCATTTGGTGTTCTGCATCTGGTGGGCTGCATTTATAGTTTTGCATCTAGTGGGCTGCATTTTGTGTGCTGCATCTGGTGGGGTGCATTTGGTGGGAATTGCACTGGTGGGCTGCATCTGGTGGGCTGTATTTTGTGGGAATTGCACTGGTGAGCTGCATTTGGTGGGCTCTGCACAGGTGTTCTGCATCTGGTGGGCTGCATCTGGTGGGCTGTATTTGGTGGGGTGCATTTAGTAGGAATTACACTGGTGGGCTGCATTGGGTAGGTACTGTACAGGTGGGCTGCATTTGGTTGGCATTGCATTTGGTGGGCTGCATCTGGTGGGCTTCATTTAGTGGGCTCTGCACAGGTGGGCTGCGTTTGGTGGGCACTGCACTTGTGGGCTGCATTTGGTGGGAATTGCACTGGTGCGCTGCATTTGGTGGGCTCTGCACAGGTGGGCTGCATCTGGTGGGCTGCATCTGTTGGGGTGCATTTGGTGGGAATTACACTGGTAGGCTGCATTGGGTGGGCACTGTACAGGTGGGCTGCATTTGGTGGAATTGCATCTGGTGGGCTGCATCTGGTGGTCTATGCACAGGTGGTAGTGGTAAAAGCTGCGCTGCAATGTGATGTGAGAAATCAATATAACAATCAAATTATAAAGAATATGATGCATACAAAACACTAGTGCAATGTGAAATGATCAAGTGAAGGTGCAAAGTCCATATGAGTGGATGTATCTCAGGGAAAATCAGGATGACAGAAAGTTCTCCGAGTGTGTGAAAAGATATCCAAACTTATCCAGTGAATCTGTATAGCAGATAGAAAAGTCCTCCACCGTTAAATCCTAACTGCTTACCACAACGATAAGTAAATCAAGCATGTAACCGTGACTGCCAATTCCAAGATTCCAGGGGAAAATTTTCACTTTATCTTTGTTTCAGATATCAGACTATTCACTTTCCATAGTATGACCCAAAAGAGAAAAGGCTGACATAGCGTGATACCGTAATAAAATTTGTTTATTAGTAAAAGTGTTGCACTTACAGTTATGCAGTAAAACAGTGCGTGTGTAATAATAGCCGGCCGGCTTAACTGTCCGCTCGTCCTTCCGGGTAGACTGCGCAGTACGATTCGTGGTGACGTCAGCACGCCGCTCCTCCCTACGCCGTTTCGTCACAACAATGACTTCTTCCAGGGGCACAAGCGGCGTGCTGACTCGCCACTCTTTTAAAAGCAATAACAACATCCGGGACCGCCCAGCTCTGAACCTTGGAGATCGCGGGCGCAAACCGCCATGTTTGAATTGGGATCCCTGCCACCAATGAATAGTGATGCAGGCAAAAAACTCAAAAGCGGGGATATATATAGAATAAAACGTACAATCTAAATCAATAATTCATACGCCTTAGAAAATATAATTTAAAACGAACGATTAAAAAATGGAACGTTTAAAAATGGAACTAAAAAAATATAATAAACAGGTTAGGTAAATGTGAGAAATTATGTAATGAAAACTATCTCACATACCACAATATCCTGAAAAAAGAAAAAAAGTTATAAGCACTGGTTGCAAGTGCCAAAAGGTTTTATGACCATAAAAAAATAAAATAAAAGTTAAAAAATTGAAACACTTATAGCTGAAATTGTATTAATGGTTAATTGTTGACACGAGTAAGCTGGTTAGGCTGCCCTCTTGTGGCCACAACAAAAAAGACTCAAATCACAACTAGAGCATAAGTGATGCAAATACAAAACATGACACTTGTGACAAATGTCAAATTTCAATTTGACAACAGCACATATGAGCCAAAAATGGCTCAGGCTATATCTATATCATTAGAGGATATTAATATTAATAAAAAAATATCAATAAAAAATATATTAAATTAACCAAAAAAAAACAAGAGAAAAAAAAAAACTTTAATATAAAAAAGCCCAGATAAACCAAAAGTCAGAGCTGGTGTACAAGAAAAAGGACATGAAAATTAGCCATTGTCTATGAAGGCATTGACATCGGTGTCTATATTCAGTCCAAAGGGAACATATGTGCGGACTCTATATATCCAGGCCATTTCTAGCCTGGATAATTCTCTTACTAATGAGTTGCCTCTCCAGTGGGGATCAAATTTATCAATCCCAATGAAGAGAGTGCCTTCTGGGTTTCGATCATGAAATTGGTCGTAATGATTGGACACAGAATGTTTTGGAAATCCAGACCTAATATTGGTGATATGTTCACCTAATCTAACATTCATTGGTCTTTTGGTCCTGCCAATATACTGTAACCCACACGGGCATTCTAGAAGATATACAACACCAGTTGTACTGCACGTAATAAAAGGCTCTATCTTATGTTCTTTCAGAGTGCTTGTAGAGATAAAGGATAACGTTTTCTTAGATTTTATCTTATTTATCTTACACACTGTACAGTTTCTACATTGGTGATAGCCCTTGATGTCTCGTTGAAAGAAAGACACCTTTTTTGTAGGAGGGTCAACCACATTAGGAGCTATTTTGTCCCGTAGTGAGGGTACACCTCTGAAGATTACTTGAGGGTTTGTTGGTAAGAAGGTACTTATGATCCTATCATTGGACAGCAGATGCCAATGTTTTTTAATCAGTTTTTTTATGGCATAATGTTGGTTGGAATAGGTAGTGACAAATGGCACTATGGGTCTATCCCCACCAGATTTAGTACCAGAGGTCAACAACACATTCCTATCCAATGCAGCAACTTCCTTAAAGGTATTATCCAAGATTAAAGGGTCATATCCCTTCTCCAGTAGTCTGACTTTAAGTGTCCCAGCTTGAGTTTCGTAATCTTTCAGGGTAGAACAATTCCTCCTCATCCTAATGAATTGGCTTTTGGGAACAGAATTTAGCCAATTATCGTGGTGACAGCTTCCTATTGGAATAAATGCATTCCTGTCTGTCTTTTTAAAGTAAGTTTTGGTCAAAAATGAGTCATTCTCCTTCATGATGGTAAGATCAAGAAAGTCAATAGACTCCTGACTAGCTTCAAATGACAGACATATGCCTCGCTCGTTGACATTGAGTGAGGACATAAAGGAATCCAATTGTGGTTTGCTGCCTGTCCATAGGAGGAGGACGTCATCTATATACCTAGCCCACAATTTAATGTGGGGATGGGGATCCAGGTAGATGACGTCCTCCTCCCACTTAGCCATGAACAGATTGGCCAAGCTAGGCGCGTACTTCGCGCCCATGGCAACTCCACGAACCTGTTTATAATAGTTATGGTCAAACCAGAAATAATTCTGACCTGCAGCATATTCCAATAGTTCCATGAGGAAATCTTTCTGTGGTGGTAATAATTCAGAAGAGAGATCCAAGTAGTATTTGACAGCTTCTAGGCCCAAATTGTGGGGAATGATGGTATACAGAGATTGAACATCTGCTGTTACCATCCATACCCCATGATCAGCCCTTAGTGATGACAGCATGTTAATAACCTGTTTAGAGTCCTTAAGGTGCGATGGCATCTTCTGAACCAGAGGCTGAAGGTAATAGTCGATATACTTGCCCACCCTGGATGTGATCGAATCTATGCCACTAATGATTGGGCGTCCAGGGGGGCAAGTTAGACTCTTATGCATCTTGGGCAAGCTGTATAAAATCGGAACCCTTGGGGCCTTCGGCACCAAAAACAATTGTTCTTTATCATTGAGTATCCCCAGTTGGGAGCCCTTCTGGATCAATGTCTCCAATGTCTCTTTATATTGGATGATCGGATTGCCCGGTAAAGGAACATAAGTATCTCTATCATTAACTATTGTTTTGATTCCATCAATATAGAAGGTCCGATCCATAACTACTATACCCCCTCCTTTGTCCGCTGGACGTATAACGAGATCCTTATTTGTACATAAGGTGTCCAAGCCTATTTCTAGGTTATGGTCCATCTTATGGCCAGACACTTTCATTTTTTCCAAGTCTCTGAGCACTACATCTCTAAAGACTCGCAATGAAGGGGCCAAAGTACCAGGGGGGTTCCAAGTAGATGCATTGGCAAGTCCCGAGTGTTGTACAGTTGATTCACTCACAGCTGTATCTCTGGATGGTAAGTCAGCAAAGTAGCGTCTGATGTTAACTTTGCGAATGTATTGATGAACATCCATATAGGTTTGAAACTTATTGAGTTTCCTCGGGGGGGCAAATTTAAGTCCTTTGTTTAACAATGCAATTTCTGGCTGGGTTAGAACATGGGAGCTAATATTAAAAATACCATCCCCTTTTAAGTTCTCGATTTTTTTAGGATTTGTTCTCCTCCCCCCTCTGCTCCCTCTTTTCCTTCCACCGGTCTTTTTGTTCCTTTGTTTGGTTTGGGAAAACCCCAATGTTCACCTACATTCTTTTCCCATTGGCCTAAAGGGAAATCCCTTGAGGGTCCAAGGCGATATAGTTCATGAACCTGTCTCGCCTGTTCATAGTCGACCGGTCCACTGTTACTGGGGCCCTCACGGTCTCTTAGTGGATAAAAGCGATTTTTGGTGTCAAAATCGCTGTCATAGTCAAGGTCCTCCCTTGGTCTTTCTACATAATAGCGGGGATCTTGATAAGATCTCTGATCCAATGATGGACCATGTTTGTAGTAGTTACCCTGGCCTCTTCCAGGATCCCTTTCTCTTCTAGGGGAATCCCTATAGTGATGATAGTCCTGAGGACCGTTATTCCGATCTGGATTAGCCCCATAATTATCATATGAGGGTTTATTCCAACCAGAGTTTTTGATCTGTGGATAGCTTTTTGAGGTACCTGATGTCCTATTAGGTGAATGATTATTTGCCTTTCTCAGCCTTTTTCCTCCCTTTTTAGAGGGTTTAGGGGTCTTTATCTGATCCCCTACAGGCACAGGATGTTGTAAGTGAGTTACTGTTTTCACTGGGCTCTTATCTCCCTGTACAATAGCTTCCATTCTTGAGTTGGCCTCATTTTGCTGTTCGGCCGCCAATTTCTTTTGCCAATCGAAGACCAAACTGGCCTGGTAGTCTCCGAAATCCCTATTATATTTTTTTATTTTTTTAATTTTTTGTTCTTTTTCTTCTTTGTCAAGGATCACCAAAAGATGAGAGGATCGTTGTTTATACTCATCACTCTCTTTGCTTGATGCTAAGGTTTCTTTAAGTGCTTTTATCTCATTGTCCAATTTTTCTAATTTAGTGTTTTTTTTGGTTACTAAAAAACGTAGAAAATTAATTCCTGCTTCATTAAAATACCTAAACCATTCTTGTAACTCATGGTCGCCATTCTGAGGGCTCACCTGCCACCTCAGACTCCTGGGGACCATGCTGAGTTTGATATAGGTGTTTAAAAACGCTATATCCCACTGAGTGTGTATTTCAGTGATGGTAAGATTTCTGAGTCTGATAAAAAGACCCTTCATATCACTCTCATTGTCATCATACATTTTGAAAACATCTTCAGTGTTGACAATTTTAGCAGCCCTGTATTCAAATACATCCATGTTGTGCTAAATTGCTATATACAAACAATATGAGTGAATATGGGAGTTAAATATTATGATAGTATAAATATTCCCAACCTGTTCAAGGTAATTAAGTGAATAAATAAAATATGACCGCTGCTGTAAATTGGTATCTGTGGCAAAATGTGTATAAAAATAAATACTGCGCAGGTCTAAACGATTTTGAATAGTGAGAAACCACTTGAATTGGTTCAAAAACAGTGAAAAAAATATAAAAATAAAATTAAAAATAAAAATGAATACAATAAAAATAAAAAATATGAAACTAAAAAGCTGCTGCTGCTCAAAATGTCAGATAAACATAAATTGCAAATAGTAGTGGTAAAAGCTGCGCTGCAATGTGATGTGAGAAATCAATATAACAATCAAATTATAAAGAATATGATGCATACAAAACACTAGTGCAATGTGAAATGATCAAGTGAAGGTGCAAAGTCCATATGAGTGGATGTATCTCAGGGAAAATCAGGATGACAGAAAGTTCTCCGAGTGTGTGAAAAGATATCCAAACTTATCCAGTGAATCTGTATAGCAGATAGAAAAGTCCTCCACCGTTAAATCCTAACTGCTTACCACAACGATAAGTAAATCAAGCATGTAACCGTGACTGCCAATTCCAAGATTCCAGGGGAAAATTTTCACTTTATCTTTGTTTCAGATATCAGACTATTCACTTTCCATAGTATGACCCAAAAGAGAAAAGGCTGACATAGCGTGATACCGTAATAAAATTTGTTTATTAGTAAAAGTGTTGCACTTACAGTTATGCAGTAAAACAGTGCGTGTGTAATAATAGCCGGCCGGCTTAACTGTCCGCTCGTCCTTCCGGGTAGACTGCGCAGTACGATTCGTGGTGACGTCAGCACGCCGCTCCTCCCTATGCCGTTTCGTCACAACAATGACTTCTTCCAGGGGCACAAGCCCCTGGAAGAAGTCATTGTGGAAAGTGAATAGTCTGATATCTGAAACAAAGATAAAGTGAAAATTTTCCCCTGGAATCTTGGAATTGGCAGTCACGGTTACATGCTTGATTTACTTATCGTTGTGGTAAGCAGTTAGGATTTAATGGTGGAGGACTTTTCTATCTGCTATACAGATTCACTGGATAAGTTTGGATATCTTTTCACACACTCATCCTGATTTTCCCTGAGATACATCCACTCATATGGACTTTGCACCTTCACTTGATCATTTCACATTGCACTAGTGTTTTGTATGCATCATATTCTTTATAATTTGATTGTTATATTGATTTCTCACATCACATTGCAGCGCAGCTTTTACCACTACTATTTGCAATTTATGTTTATCTGACATTTTGAGCAGCAGCAGCTTTTTAGTTTCATATTTTTTATTTTTATTGTATTCATTTTTATTTTTAATTTTATTTTTATATTTTTTTCACTGTTTTTGAACCAATTCAAGTGGTTTCTCACTATTCAAAATCGTTTAGACCTGCGCAGTATTTATTTTTATACACTATGCACAGGTGGGCTGCGTTTGGTGGGCATTGCACTGGTAGGCTGCATTTGGTGGCCATTGCATTTGGTGGGCACTGTACAGGTGGGCTGCATTTGGTGGGCACTGCACATGTGTTCTGCATTTGGTGGGCATTGCACACGTGGTCTGCATTTTGTGGGCACTACACATGTGGGCTGCATTTGGTGGGCACTGCACATGTGGGCTGCATCTGGTGGGCATTGCACAGGTGGGCTGCATTTGGTGGGTGGGCAGGCTGCATTTGGTGGGAACTGATAAGCTGCATTTGCTGGTCACTGATAAGCTGCATTTGCTGGGCACTAATAAGCTGCATTTGCTGGGCACTGGCAGGTTGCATTTGATGACAACTGGTGAGGCTACATTTTATGGGCACTGATGAGGCTGCATTTTATGGGTACTGCTGAGGCTGTATTGATCTCTTGCATCTCAGAGGAGGTCAGCATCAGTGCCGCCAAGCCGGTCTGAAGGGGGTCAGTGATGTAAGGGGGGAGTGAATACAATAATGTAAGGGGGGACTGATATAAGGGCTTCTCCCTTATATCAGTAACCCACCCCCCCCTTACCTTAGTGTATTCTTTCTGCAGAAAGTGGTCTCTGGTCACCAGAGCCGCCCCCCCCCCCCCCCCCCCCTCACATTCACAGAGTCCCTGGGGTCCCCATTGATGATTGCTACACTTTTACTACTTTTAACTGGAATTTTCCCTTATATATCCCTAGCCCTATGTGCTTTCATATCTGTCTTATCTATATATAATACACTATTCAAATGTGCTTTAAAATGTATGGTTTTCCCTTTCATGAACAAGAAAATAATGATGCTATGCTGTTACGCTGGTATAATAATGCTGTGGGGCTGGTATGAATTTTTTTCCAGGGCTGGTTTTTATTCCCAGTCCGGCACTGCCAGCAAGTCTGCACTTACCCCATTCAGGTTGCAGCTTCTCCGGCTTCTTATCCCGGCCAATCAGGTCTTATGACCCACTTCCTGTCCTGATTGGCTGAGAGGAGAAGTCCGAAGACAATGGCAAATATTGAGTGGGTGGGCACGGGCACAGTGCTCTGCACAACCCATTTGAAGCCAATTAAGGCCTCGGGCTGTAATCATGTGCTTAACAAAAAACAACTCATAGAAATCTATGCGGCCCGCACTCCGCAAGGAGATTAGGGGGGCGGTCACCACTACATGGGAGGAAAACAGAATTCCCAGAGGAAACCCATGCAGGCACAGGAAGAACATGCAAACTTCAGGCAGGTAGTGTCATGGTTGGGATTTGAACCAGCACAATGCACTAACGCACGTTGTGGTGTACTGTGTTGGCAAGATTGGTGCATGTCAGTTTTTTTGCACATTCTGATGCGGTGCCCTTTAATTTCAATAGGTTGCCCTAATGCAGTGTGTTAATGAGCAAAAAAAACATGCTAACACACATGCATTACTGCAATGCAACACACTGGGAGATTCCTAGAAAGAGGTAAGTTCACTTTCTGTTTTCCAGGCCCTGTATAGCTAGTAGCCCATACATAACCTTTCAAGTGGAATGCATAGCCATGGCACAGCCTCACTTGCTGGTCAGGGCCGGATTCCCGACAAGGTCACCGAGGCCAGGCCTCGGGGCGGCAGTGGGTACAGAAGCGGCACGGGGAAAAGAAAAAAAAGAGGACACACAGCTCTATTCTGCCAGGCAGATCGGAGGAGCCGCCATCAGTATTATTGTGATTTCTCCCCCCACCCCGATGAATGGCAGGTAAGGGAAGGTGGGTAAGTTACAAGGGAGGAGTGAGAGAGGGGAGGGGAGGAGAGGAGAGGGAGGATCCCCCTCTGGTCGCTGGCTCCGTCCCCTGCTCTGTCCGGTCACCATGACAACCACTCCCAGCCACATGAACTCTCAGGTGCGTGTGCACGTCTACCCATATCCTGGCAACAGTCATCAACTTCCGCTCAGAGCACGGGGGACAACGGAGCGCTCCAGGTACCGTGGGATCAGGGTGATGACATGTCCCGGGGTCCCGGGGGTGTCAGGCTGTCTGTAATGTCAGTGTCGGTTTGGGGGTGTCCCGTGATTCTGGGGGTTCAGTGACCCAGCATGGAGATGACACCCCCCATCCCTGTCATCAGTGATTGTATAATACTCCCCCCACATAGTGTCCATTTATTTCAATGAGCAGAATTCAGACACCCCCCATGTATTGGGGTGTTAGTGGGGGGGGTCTGCCCTGTTAGGTGTGAGATATCTGTATCTGTGCCTCTGCCCAGGACATGTCTGCTCACTACAACTTGCTAAGGCGTTTTTTTATCAATGAGATATGGGGATAGTTTAATGATCACTGCTCACAAATTGATTGTACAATCTGCTTAAAGCCCAAAGCATTTATTATATTGCAGCTATATCATGTGATGATTACATTAGTTTTAATTTTTTTAGGATTTCTTTCTTTTCACCTGTCGGGTTGGGGGACTTTTTTTTGGTGGGGGGGCGGCATTGAAGGACCCGGCCTTGGGGCGGCAAAGGGAGTAAATCCGGGCCTGTTGCTGGTCACTGTTGTATTGTGTTCCAATGTTCTGATCTCTTCTTATGTAAAGCCTGAAGGAACTAACCTTACATCCTAATCTATGCAACAAGTTCACAGGACTTCACTTTATTGCCTTTGTGAGCATTAATTAGCACATTGTTAGTAATCTTCAAATGTATTTGCTATGCTTTGTGCTTCATATCAGTCCAAACAGGAGACAGATGGTGAGTGCAAACTAACTGATAAGAAACTACCATTTAAAGGAAATGACAGTTATGCTAAATGGCTAGAAATATATTATTAAAAACACATACACAACAGTATATATACTCTAGATTTTAAATGTTAAGGCAGAACTCAACCCTATATCCAGGGCCGTCTTTAATATTGATTGGACCCTGGGCAAACATTTTCTTGTCCCCCGTGGCTATGGTGTTTATTCCCACTTTTCACTGCCCAATTGATACGCTGGATTATTTGTACGATTTGTAAGCTACTCTAATTGTTATATTTTGCTCAATATAGTTTGCTAATACTTGTTAATTTTATTTTCTTATAATTTCAATAAAAAGTTTGAAGGAAAAGGAAAAGTAAAAAAAAAAATGCCATTTTAGTTTTAATTGTATTTTAGTCCTCTCAATTGTTTTAGTTTTAGTCGTATTTTAGACAACTAAAATAGTATTAATTTCGGCAATGAAAATGTTTTAGTCGACAAAATTAGCACTGCAGTACATGGCAATAGGGCAGAGCTGGACAGTATTAGTAACAGAACTTCCCACTGAGATATCAGGACACAGCACAGGACTAAAACTTCAAGGGACAAGGAAGTTTAAACTGGGATAGTTGTCAAGTATGAGGCATCTGCTTTGGGCCCCACAACAATGATGGGGCTCAGGGCAGCTTCCCCTTTTGCCCTGCCTTAAAGACGGCCCTGCCTATATCACGAATTCCCATCTGGATGAAGTGGGATAGGGTTTAAACAGATGGAAACCCTAACTGGGTAACACCAAAGAAATTCTGCTCTAGGTGAGTGACCGACTCTCACATGTTGTGAACTAGAACCCAGGGTGCTGCACAGCTCATCTGTGAGACTCAGTAGAATACAAAAATCCAGAATATTGCTGCATTCCTTGGTATCTTTATTGAAGCATTAAAATCGTATCACAGGTATGACAGGAACATGAAAAGTAACACGTTTCGTGATAAAGTCAGCACTTACTCAAACTTCATATATACATATATTGCATGAAATATATATATGCATGATACAAGTAAGCATGGTTTGACCATTAAATAGAGCGTAAACTTCCATCCTTAAAGCGGAGCTCCACCCTAAAATGGAACTCCCGCTGATCGGAACCCTCCCCCCCTCTGGTGTCACATTTGACACCTTTCAGGGGGGAGGGGGGTGCAGATACCTGTCTAAAGACAGGTATCTGCACCCACTTCTGTGCCACACAGTCTGCGGGTAGGCTGCGGGCAGAACGTCAGTTCCCGTCCCCGTCCCCCCGTTGTGTTCTGGGAACACTCGGCTCCCAGAACACAGCGGGAGCCAGTCAGACTGAGCAGAGCAACTCGCGCATGCACCGTAGGGAACCGGGCAGTGAAGCCGGAGCACTTCCCTTCATGGTTCCCTCACCGAGGATGGCGGGGGGGGGGGAGCAGAGTGACGAGCGATCGCTCGTCCTCTGCTGCGGACGGCACTGGACTCCAGGACAGGTAAGTGTGATGATATTAAAAGTCAGCAGCTGCAGTATTTGTAGCTGCTGGCTTTTAATATTTTTTTTTTCAGCGGACATCCGTTTTAAGTTTTACCAATAGGTAGTGTAAATATCTCTTAAACATGCACAGTTTAAGAGATATTTACTGTTCTAGCAGCCAGTTATGTCACTGGTGCAGGCGCTCTGAAGGAAGAGCCGCCATACTGTTTCTTCAGAGCAGTGTGCTGTGACTGGTGGCTCCCACACTCTTCGCAGCTACGGCCAGCCACAGAGCTAGAGCGGCGAACCCAGAAGGAAGACCGGGTATAAATGGATGCTGCTGGCATCACTGAAAGGCTTTGTTTTCAGGTAGCTGTCACATAATGTGCTAGTATGCAATGCACACTAGCACATTATGCCTTTACATTGCAGGTCATGACAAAAATATAAAAATCTAAATAAAAGTGCTAGAAACATATATATCCTGATCATCATACGCCCTATAGACCCTACACACTGTTGTTGTCGCAACCTGTTAGTGATCTTAATGTCATACTTTTCACCTATATATATATATATATATATATATATATATATATATATATATATATATATATATATATATATATAAATATATATATATATATATATATATATATATATATATATATATATATATATATATATATAAATATATATATATATATATATTTTTTTTTAATAAGATCTGGTCTTGTTTCTGTGAATGTAGCACACCTATTTGATGTTCTGGTAACCTTGCTTTCCTTTTACTCAATAAAAGAAGTTTGGAACAAAAAAATATAAAAAATAAATAAATATAATACTAATAAAATAATAATAATAATAAAGTGCAGATGTGTACAACCCCTTTAAGCAATTGGGAACAATAAATCGATTAGAAATGCACTCCCACTACACTAATGATAACCTATGCTCCCTGCCTTCCCATACTAACATGTCATATGACACATAAATCAGAAAACAAAATAATCACAAATAAAACAAGCCACACAAATCTCCTCCAACCCGTCACCCACCAACACAGATCCAGCAGCCACTGCTGGATGACCATGCGGGAAAGCTCAAGGAAGGAGACAGTCAACCAACTACAGCAGGACACACTGTTACGTACCTTAGGTGTAAGCCTGATGCGTGGAGGGAGACCTCCCGTACAACTCCGGCTCAGAGACCACTGGAATGGAGACAGTGGTGGTAAGAGCACGGTTAGTTAAAGGTGCCTGTTCCGGTCCTTGCTGCAGGGTGTAGAGGAGCCAAGAGGAAGCTGGAACCGCTGGACAGGGAGCAGGGGATGCAGGTCGACAGACTAGCGGATGCAGGTCAGCAGAGCTGTGGATGCAGGTCAGCAAACTAGCGGATGCAGGTCAGCAGAGCAGTGGATGCAGGTCAGCAGAGCAGCGGTGCAGATCAGCAGAATAGCGGAGTCAGACAAGCCGGGTCATACACATCAGGGTAACAGCATAAACGACAGGCAGGAGAATAGTCAGAGTCCAGGCCGGGTCTTAGCAACAGGTAATCAGGCAGAGAACTGAGCTGGGTCAAACAACCCGAAGTCAGGACTGGAGATAGAAGCAAGGTCAGGAAGCCGGGTCATACACAGGGACAGAATGCTTCACACAGGAACAGGAACACAAGGGATGGACGCAGATCAAGCTGCAAGGTGCAGCATTCCTAGAGCGTCTTTTATAGGCCATTGGGCGCCAAAGGTGCGTCTAACGCACAGGCGTGCGCAAAGGCCGTGATTCGCGCATGCACATAGGTGCGTGCAAGGTCCAAGGTTCGCGCATGCGCATAGGCGCACGCCTTCGGAAGTGGGCAGTACGCCCCTGACACACACTCCCAAACTAAGTGCACATAAAGTCCCAATATGAGGGATACACATAATGTCGTTTCCTCCTCTGACAGGCTTTGTGGCTTACAAGCCATACTTGGATGACATTTAGTTTGCTAGAGCACTGTGTAACTCAGAGGTTAGCTGTATATTCCCCAACCTGTGACTGCATGTATACAAAGGAAATAAGGAAGGGGGAGGGGGAATGCTGGGGACATCATTGACCTAATACGTACTAATATGACATTGTCCTAATACCGTATGTCAATGATGTCAATGATGTTACAAGTCACACTACCCTTTGTTACATGCAGCTCCGAGCGATTGGTTGAGCGACTTGCATGCAATTTTGCACGTTGCACATAGGGCAGCCCATTCACTTCATGGGCTGCCATATACGTGTGTGCAACCCATAAAGAAGCTCATGCTCTTTTTTTGGGTGACAAGGGTAGTGGGCTTTTTAAATGTATTGCGTCATGGTAAGAATTACATTGCGTTTGGGGAGCCATTAAAGAAAATGGCACCCAAAAGCACGTCACGCATCCTGCGGTAATTTGATCTGCAATCTGAAATCGAGAGATACGAACGGGGCCCTGATGCCGCGTACACACGGTCATTTTTTGTCTTGTAAAAAAACTTCGTTTTTTCTCATAAAAAAAAAAAAAACGTTTTTCAAACTTCATTTTAAAAAACGACGTTGCCTACACACCATCGTTTTTTCAAAATGCTCTGGCAAAGCGCGGTTACGTTCAGCACGTACGACGGCACTCTGTTCCATTCAAGCTTGCGTCATAACTTGCTTCTGAGCATGCGCGGGTTTAAAAACGTTGTTTTAAACGTCGTTTTGCCCACACACTATCGTTTTAAATGACACAAAAAACAACGTTTTGAAAAACGACATAAAAAATTGAAGCATGTTCGATTTTTTTTTTGTCGTTTTTCAGAAGAAATAAGACAACGTTTTGCCCACACACGATCATTTTAAATTACGTTTTTAAAAATGTCGTTTTATTTCATCACAAAAAACGACCGTGTGTACGCGGCATTAGTGTTGTTTTACATGAACATTCCTAATTTGTTCAGTGTATACTTTTTTTTTTTTTTTTAGCAATGTGGATATCTGTTCTGAAGCAAAAGTTTTAACATGAGCAAACTCTTTTAGCCATATAAGCCTCTTCCATACAAAATACCTGGATGGAGTTCCCATTTATGTGTTATGATGTTTGTGTCTTTACTTTGCAGACAACTATAATAGCAGTAGAAAATTGTAAACGTTAGGGTCTTAGTGGTGCTTTACCAGCACATTGGGATTGCAGATGAGGCTTCGCTCGAATAACGCTTGGATAACGCTCGAAAAACACCCCAGTGTGAAAGGGACTGATATGGAATTTGGGGGACCCCCACACTTTTTTTTTGGTTCGGGTTCCCCTTAATATTTATACCAGACCCAAAGGGCGTTTTTTTTTCAATGACTTTGATCTGTATTGCCAGGACTGACAATTCACTAATAGCCGCGAGTAGTATTAAATGACTTTTTTTCCTTTAGAAATGACACTTTGTGCAGGGACAGTTCTAAACACAAGAAACATGCGCTACTTTACAGGCATACGCCAGACACCCCCAGGTACGAAATTTAAAGGAATATTTCACTTTTATTGTTTTTACTTTAAGCATTATTAAAATCACTGCTCCCGAAAAAACTGACATTTTTAAAACCTTTTTTTGCCTTGAAACATGTCCCCTGGGGCAGGACCCAGGTCTCCAAACACTTTTTATGACAATAACTTACATATTAACCTTTAAAATGAGCACTATTGATTTCTTCCGTAGACTTTTAAAGGGTGTTCTGCAGCTTTTCGAATTTGCCGCAAACACCCCAAATTGTTCGCTGTTCACCGAACAGGCGAACAGCCAATGTTTGAGTCTAATGCCACGTAGACACGATCGTTTTTCGGCATGAAAAAAAACAAAGTTTTTCGGCATGAAAAAAAAACAAAGTTTTTCCAACTTCATCATTAAAACGACGACGCTCTAGCAAAGCGCGGTGAAGTACAACTTGTACGACGGCATTATAAAGGGGAAGTTCCATTCGCCTTTGGGCTGCTTTAGCTGATTCCGTTTTAGTAAAAGACAATTCACGCTTTTTTGTCTGTTACAGCGTGATGAATGTGCTTACTCCATTATGAACGGTAGTTTTACCAGAACAAGCGCTCCAGTCTCATAACTTGCTTCTGAGCATGTGCAGGTTTTTAACATCGTTTTAGCCCACACACGATCATTTTTTACAACCCGAAAAACGACATTGTTTAAATTGACATTAAAATCGTTCGATTTTTTTTTTTTTACGTTTTTTAGAACCTAAAAAATTATGTGAAGCCCACACACGATCATTTTAAATTACGTTTTTGAAAAACAACGTTTTTTTCATGCCGAAAAATGATCGTGTGTACGCAGCATAATTCATGTTCGACTCGAACATAAAGCTCATCCCTTATCAAAAGCATATATCTTTTTAATAATTTTTGTTTTATGCCCTTACTGTATTTTCCTGCTCTGATTTTGATTTCACAAGCAGAGTCACCTGAGAGACAACCCCACTGAACCTTAAACTGTTACTAAACCCACAACAGTAAAATCAGTCTGTATATGCAGTAAAGCAAGCTGTGGAACCTAAGACACATGGCTTGTTTACCCATTGTGTAAAAAGGCTGTTTTATCCTGTCTTCTCTGATCCCCCTTCTTCTACTGTCCCCAATTTTTTCCTGATAATACAGAGCTTTTGGAGTCAGGTTATACATGCTCAGTTTGGTGAGTATTGCTAGAGAGTTTTTTTTCAACTTTCCATCTATTAAATCCTCTGCTCTTGTTGTTTTAACTTTGGATAGTAAAACTTTTTTTTATTTCTGCCAGTAAATACCTTATACAGCCCACTTTCTGTTTTTGGTTTGGTCATTAACCAAAGCTTATGACATCATGCACATCTCTCTCTCTCTCTCTCTCTCTCTCTCTCTCTCTCTCTCTCTCTCTCACTTGCCAGGAAGTGAGGGGGGGGAGTCATAAGAGGGCCAATGAAAGTGGCAGAGCTGAAGGTGTGCCTCTGTGTGTCTGTGTAAATCCACAAAGTGAAGAGGCAGCAGCTTAAGCCGCCCACAATTAAAATGGTTGCAGCCAGACTCAGTGGAGGGAGACTTCTGCAGCATATTTGGCAAGTACAGAATCACAGTATATATAAAATAATATGGAAAGTGGTTGGAGGGAAGCTTCAGAATGGCAAAGATATTTTTATTATAAATTATGTGAGCAGACTGCAGTTCCTCTTTAACCAGACACTGATAGAGTCACAAGACTGCTATATACTGCTGACAAGAAAAGGTAAAATGTAACCGTTTATATTTACCAAAATAATTGCATTTCCATGTTCTATGTACTATGGGAGACCCGATATAGTGAATGCAGGGTCCTACCTGGGTTTAGTAGCACTTTAATGTAGATATTTGATCTGTGCAATTTGGACGAAGGTTATTTCAAAACCCCAAATGTAGAAATAAATTGTGCTTTATAGAAAAATGGATAATAACATAGATACTGTAGTTATATGAAGAGATTTAGATATTGAGCTAGTGTTGTGCAGATACTAGAATTATGGACAAGCAATGCCACCTTGTGGCACTTTTATGCATTTACATCAACGTTTTAAATAAAATTAGTGTTTGTCTTATAGTATATACATTTTCTTGAATGCATTGCCTTTGTCACACTGTAGAAAATTATATTCTGTTATTTTGAAGAATTTAAAACACCTGATCGCGATACTACCTGCATGGAATTTGCATGTTCTCTGTGTGCTTGTGTGAGATTTATCCCACACTCCAAAAGTATATTGGAAGGTTTATTTTCTAAATTGGCGATACGGCACTGCATTACTGTAACTGACAATTGCGCGGTTGTGTGACACTGTACCCAAATAAAACTGATGTCCTTTTTTTATCACAAATAGTGCTTTATTTTGGTTGTATTTGATTACCTCTGCGGTTTTTATTTTTTGTGCTATAAACAAAAAAATAATTTTTTTTTTACTTTATGCTATAAAACATATCCAATAAAATAAAAAATTAAAATAAAATTTCTTCTGCTACATATTATTGGTAAAAAAATAAATAAAAAAATCCCCATAAGCGTATTGATTGGTTTTCACAAAGGTTAAAGCGTCTATAAACTTTGGGATATTTTTTATGGATTTTTTTTTTATTACTAATAATGGAGGCGATCAGCGATTTTTAACAGGACTGCGACATTGCGGCAGACAAATCGGACACCTAATTGACACTTTTGACACTTTTTGGGGACCATAGACACTAATACAGTGATCAGGGCTAAATAAGATGCACTGTAACTGTACTAATGACACTGGCAGGGAAGGGGTTAACATCAGGGGCGATCAAAGGGTTAAGTGTCCCTAAGGATTGCTTTCTAAATCTGGGGGGAATGCTGTGACTGGAGAAAGACAGAGATCCGTGTTTCTGCTTAGCAGAAATACAAGTTTCCCATCCCTCACAGAACGGCGGTCTGCCTTGTTTACATAGACAGACCGCCGTTCTGCCTTTCCTGAGAATGATCAACGGTTCGCGGCACTGGACCTGTTGATTGACTCCCGCTGTGTCCAGTCACATCGGTAGTGGGTCGCTTACGGTGTGCACACATGCCCCAGACCCATTGTACGAAATCACGTACCTGTATTTGATATTGCGCAGGAGGGCTGCCCTGCCACAGTATATATGCGTGGGGCAGTCCTTAAAGTGGAGGTTCACCCTAAAACAATTATCTAACATTACATCCAGCATACTAACGACATGTACAGTATGCAGGTATTTTTATTTTCTCGCCATACAAACCGTTATATTGTTATTTCCCCCCCGGCTTCCGGGTTCTGATTCCGGCGGGACTGGGCGTTCCTATCCCTGGGTTAGATGATTGACGTCTGGTGAAAAACTTCCCATGGCGCACAAGGCGCGTCACCAGTTTTCCGTAAATAGCCGACTTGCGAGTCTGCGCTATACAGTGCCTGAGCCCGCCGTATAGAGCCAACTCGCAGGTCGGCTATTTACGGAAAACTGGTGACGCGCCTTGTGCGCCATGGGAAGTTTTTCACCAGACATCAATCATCTAACCCAGGGATAGGAACGCCCAGTCCCGCGGGGATCAGAACCCGGAAGCCGGGGGGAAAATAACAATATAACGGTATGTACGGCGGAAAAAAAAAATACCTGCATACTGTACATGTCGTTAGTATGCTGGATGTAATGTTAGATAATTGTTTTAGGATGAACCTCCACTTTAAGTGGTTAAATAGCACTGGACAGTAGTGAACAAAGTCAACAATGGGCTCTTGTACAGAAATGGGCCCGGATTTACAAAGCACTTGCGCCGACATATCTCAAGATACGCCGCGTAAGTGCAAATATGGACGTGTGTCTGGCTGGGCGTAGGTTACGTTCATGGCGTACGCAGTGATCCGGCGTATCTTAGGCAGTTGTTCAGACGTGGTTGTGAGCATGCGTAGAGGGATGCGTCCACGTCCCGGCGCATGCGCAATTCGTGATACGTATCTGCCTGGCGCTCGGACCATCATTTGCATGGGGTCACGCCTCATTTGCATGGCTCACGCCCACTTCCACCTACGCCGACTTACGTCTTCGAAACCCAGCACAGTTTTGGGAGCAGTGTCTTTGTGAATTCAATGCTTGTCTCTGTGCACTGCGTCGGCGTAGCGTATTTTATTTGCACTACGGCGGCGTAATGTGCGCCCGCTCTCTGTGAATCCGGGCCATGGTGTTTGCCTAAACTAACAGCCACATGGCTAAAATAAGTATTGTAATGGTGGATAAAACATGTATATTTGATTAGTAAATTATAAGATAAAAAAGAGAAAATTAAATTGCGCAGTAGTCGCTTCATAGCCATCTTGTCAACCTGTGGCTCATTGTTTCCCTTGGGGGTTAGAAACACTTGTCATACCACTCTAGATTCACATTCTATAGCCTGTAAGCCTTTGTTAAGCAACTATCACTCTAACTTTACAGTCCAGGATCTGTGTTTGCAGGTCGGGTCCATGAGAAGGTCACACCAAACACCTGCCCCAACTACAACAACTGGGATACAAGGTGCTTGGTCCAGACAGGGGACCTGCCACCACTGCCAGGCTGGCTAACCTTCCTTTTCCCAGCCCCCACTTGTCCCCTAAATAAGCCAGTCTTTATACGTATGCTTATTTACCAGGTATCAGCTATATCGCTCACTTCAGGGGAATAAAGGGGTGAATGACTTTTTTTTATATAATGTTTATTTGTAAATGTAAGAAATAGTAATTACAATGTTTCTTTTTTTTCTTTTTCATATAACTGCAGTTAAATGACATTTTCCAGAAAGGTCCGTAATGACCTGGGGAACAGACCTCCTGTCCACAACACAGGGAAGACTCACTGGTTCTTAGAAGGTTTCAGGTATATGATGGCCTGCAAGGTTCACAAAGTTCTAAGAGTCCCGACTTTCCCTAGAAAAGAAAGCCGCAAGCCTGAGATACAGTGGCGGCTGGTGCTCAATTTTTTTTGGGGGGCGCAAACAGACTGAAAAAAAAAAACATCAATTGCAGCCACTGTGCCCATCAAACGCATCTACTGTGCCCGTCAAACGCATCTACTGTGCCCATCAAACGCAGCCACCATGCCCGTCAAACACAGCCACTGCGCCCATCAAATGCAGCCACTGTGCCCATCAAATGCAGCCACTGTGCCATCAATTGCCACCACTGTGCCCATCAAACGCAGCCACTGTGCACATCAAACGCAGCCACTTTGCCCATCAAAAGCAGCCACTGTGCCCATCAAACGCAGCCACTGTACCCAAATTGCCGCCACTGTACCATCAAACGCAGCTACTGTGCCCATTAACTGCTGCCGGTGTGCCCATCAACTGCTGCCAGTGTGCCCATCAATTGCTGCCAGTGTGCCCATCAACTGCCGCTCCTTTCCCCATCAACTGCTGCCAGTGTGCTCATCAACTGTCGCTACTGTGACCATCAACTGCTGCCAGTGTGCCTATCAACTGCTGCCAGTGTTCCCATCAACTGTCGCTACTGTGACCATCACCTGCTGCCAGTGTGCCCATCAATTGCCGCTGCTGTGCCCATCAAATGCTGCCACTGTGCATCCCCCGCTCTGGCACTTACCTGTCTCGGTGGGGCTCCGGTCACGGTCCTCCACACTCCTCGCTCCTCTAATCTTCCATCCTCTCTTCCTGTCTCTGCTATGACTACTGATAGGCGGCGTCCAATGACAGCGCCTGTGTGTTTCAGCCCATCAGGTTACTGGTAACATACCCGGCAACCTGATTGGCTGAGAGGCGGGTCAGTGTTAGGGAAGCTACCCTAAGACACCACTGAGTAAGCAGCGAACGCACAGCGTTGCGCCCGCTGCTTACCCATTTGGAAGCCTATCAGAGCCCATGGCTCTAATCAGGAAGCCTATTAGAGCTGCCAGCTCTAATCAGGCACTTCCATATGTAATTCATATGCCCGTGCCCGACAAGGGGCCGGGCACATAAATATGGGGCGGCAGGGGCGACCATAGATAGATTCATGCAATGCAATGCATGAATCTATCTATGGTGAGTGACAGGAGAGGGGGGGCGAGCAGGTGAGGGGGGTGGCACTCCTGCGCCCTTTATGGATGCACCACCGCTGCTGAGATACCTACTATTTCCTCCAAAGGGACGGATCCCCCCCTGTTGCCAACTGTCTAAATCCTAACCTATAAGGAGCTTTTAGGGGGCATTGCTCAGGTTGTAAATGACCTGGGGCAGCTTTGGGCACCCCAAAGAGAGCTGTAATATGCAGGGCTGTTGCAAGGATTTTTGACATCCTAGGCAAAACGGAATTTTTCCACTGCCCCCTTAACTCAAACCCATTTGCCCTACCCATGCATATCCCACCTTTTTAACGAAGCACCCATCAAATGTAGCCCACCAGCGCCCATCAAATGCAGCCTCACCAGTGCCCATCAAATGCAGCCTACCAGCCCTTCATCAATGCAGCCTACCAGTGCCCATCAAGGAATATTTGCTCCATTCATTTGGGAGTAGGGATACAGACACAGTCCTCCGCTGCTGCTGTGCCTCTGATACTATATGCGAACGGAGTGGTGGCACTTGCTGATGCTGAGGCTTAGGTGCTTGCTGCAGAGAGAAGAGAGTAGAAACACCAGTGGCCAGGCTCCCTAGGCAGCAGTGCGCCCTAGGCGGCTGCCGAGTTTGCCTAGTGGTAGCACCGGCCCTGGTAATAAGGCACAGTGAACAGTGGCTGTGGTCAATGATTGTTAATAGTGGGGTGGGCTTAAAATGACAAGTTTAAATAGTTAAATAAAACCTGAGCCTTATTGTACTTTTAGCTCTTACCCCTGCAGAGCTGCTCATGATGATTTTTCCACTGTTCTGCCACGAATCTAATGCCGCGTACACATAGTCGTTTTTCGGCATGAAAAAAAAAGAAATTTTTAAAAACGTCATTTAACCACTTCCCGACGGCCGTACGACTATATACGGCCGCATGGTGGTTCTACTTCTCTGGGGCGCCGTCATTTGACGTCCGCCCCTTTCCGCGTTCCCCGCGCGCGCTCCCGCGCGCGCAGCGGGGAACTTCTGTGCTGGCCGTGTCCATTGGACAAAGCCAATCACAGATCGCCGTGAACGGCCAATCGGAGTGGCCGTTTGCTAGGCGATCTGTGCGGCCAATGAAAGATGATCTCATATGTTTACAAATGAGATAATTTCTCATTGCCGGCTCTCACAGACAGCGGTGCTGTCAGGGAGAGAGGAGACCGATCTGTGTCTCTTGTACATAGAGACACAGATCGGTCACCTCCCCCAGTCACCCCCCTTCCCCCACAGTTAGAACACTATATAGGGAATACATTTAACCCCTTCCTCACCCCCTAGTGCTAACCCCTTCCCTGACAGTCATTATACAGTAATCAGTGCACATTTATAGCACTGATTGCAGTATAAATGTGAATGGTGCCAAAAATTTGTCAAAAGTGCCCGAAGTGTCCGCCATAATGTCGCAATAAAAATCGCAGATCACCGCCATTACTAGTAAAAAATAATAATACAAAATTATAATTCTGTCCCTTATTTTGTAGGCGCTATAACTTTTGCGCAAACCAGTCGCTTATTGCGATTCTTTTTTTTTTTTTTGCTAAAAATATGTAGAATACGTATCGGCCTAGACTGAGGATAAAAAAAAAAAAAAAAAAATTGAGCTATTTATTATAGCAACAAGTAAAACATATATATATTTTTTTCAAAATTGTCGCTCTATTTTTGTTTATAGCGCAAAAAATAAAAACCGCAAAGGTGATCAAATACCACCAAAAGAAAGCTCTATTTGTGGGAAAAAAAGGACGTAAATGTTGTTTAAAGGACGTCAATTTTGTTTGGGAGCCACGTCGCACGACCGCGCAATTGTCAGTAAACCGACGCAGTGCCGAATCGCAAAAAGTCCTCTGGGCAGGAAGGGGGTTTAAGTGCCCAGTAAGGAAGTGGTTAAAATCATTGTGTGTGGGCTTCACATCATTTTTCGGCTTCTGAAAATGTTGTTTTTCGGGTTGTAAAAAATTATCGTGTGTGGGCTAAAACAACGTTTTTTAAACCTGTGCATGCCCAGAAGAGAGTTATGAGACGGGAGCGCTCGTTCTGGTAAAACTACCGTTCATAATGGAGTAAGCACATTCATCATGCTGTAATAGACAAAAAAGCGCGAATCGTCTTTTACTTTTAGCCCAAAGGCGAATAGAACTTCCCCTTCAGAGTGCCGTCGTACGTGTTGTACGTCACCGCGCTTTGTTCATAATTTTTCAAAAACGATGGTGTGTGGGCAACATTTTAATGATGAAGTTGGAAAAATTTCGTTTTTTGGACATGCTGAAAAATTTCATTTTTTTTCATGCCGAAAAATGACCGTGTGTGCGCGCGGCATTAGAAACCGCTCACTCCCCACTGACACACCTGGTTAGAAGTAAAGGACCTCTCACACCTGGATAACTTAAGTGTTAGTAAGTCACAATGCATTAATAAAGTACAGACTACCAGATATTAAGTTAACCCCTTCCTGACAACCGTAAGCATAAATGCAGCCTCACGGAAGTGTGTCATTATCCATGGGGCAGCATGTATGCGTATCTGTCTTTGTGCTGGGAGCGTGCCACATGGTGATCTCCCTGCACAAAGACCAGGCTCTCACCAATAGCCCCAGGTTTCCTACAAACGATCGAGACCGGTTCCGGGTCACCTGATAGTTGTGATAGCTTCTGATTGGCTTTCAGAGGCAGTACACACTGCTGCGACTTGAAAGTTGGCACGACTTTGCCAGGCAACTTCAAGGCAACTTCAAGACAATTTCACGGCAACTTCAAAGGAACTTCGAAGCAAATTCAGGGAATGCCTGGGTAAGCTTCCTGTAATGTCAGATCCAAATCATATCAATTAGGATGAGCATCCAACTTGGAGGCAACTTCTATTAAAGTTTATGGGCACAAGTCGGCTAGAAGTTGCTTTGAAGTAGTACAGGAACCTTTTCTAAAGTTGGAGCGACTTCAGTAGTGCTAATTAAGACAGCTCTCATTGACTAAAATGGGATTTCACATGTCACGCGACTTGGAGTCTCAGAAGTCGGATCCCAAGTTGCAGCAGTTTAACCACTTAAGGACCGCCACGCGACAATATACGTTGACAGAATGGCACGGGTCCCCAGTGCCCCCGGTGCCAGCGGTGGTCCGTTTAGCTGTGGGAGTGATCCGAGATGAGGGGGCGGTCATTGGTTTCTGGCCACCCCCTCGTGAACGCTCCTGGCCAGTCCGATGCTTCCTCTGCCTGTGTAATGTAAACACAGGCAGGAGGATGTGATGTCACGCTCCTCGAGGCAGTCTTTTTATGCCGGAGCTCGAGGAGAGAAGACATCCAAGAAAGTGCACCAACACCACACTGACACTTAGGTACACATAGGCACACAAATCACCCCAGTCACCCCAAGATCACCCCCCAGATCACCCCCTGCACCCCCAGTCACAGTGTCACTGATTGCAATGATCATTTATTTATTAATCACTACATATAGTGTAATTTGTGACTGTAAAAAGTGTCAGGGCAGTTAGCCTTAGGCCCCTTTAGGTCCAGGGTAGCCCCCTACCCCCCCTAATAAAGGTTTAACCCCTTGATCGCCCCCCCCCCCCAGTTAACCCTTTCACCCCCCCTATCGCCAGTGTCACTAAGCAATTGTTTTTTTGATCGCTGTATTAGTGTCGCTGATGCCGCTAGGTAGCCAGTTATTTTTTTAATAACAGAGTTAACCCCTTCACCAGTGATCACTGGTTAACCAGTTAGTTATTTAGTTATTTAGGTTCCCTGTCAGGTTTTTATATAGCGTCAGGTACCCCCATATATTACCTAATAAAGGTTTTAACCCCCTGATTGCCCCCTAGTTAACCCTTTCACCAGTGATCACTGGTAGCACCTGCGTTTTGCCCCTCCGCCCAGCCCAGCCCACCCAAGTGCAGTATCGATCGATCACTGTCACTTACAAAAAACAACACACATAACTGCAGTGTTCGCAGAGACAGGCCTGATCCCTACGATCACGAACAGTTTTTTTGTAGCGTTTTCTACATTTGCTGACAGGTCAGGTGCTTTTTTACCTGTGAATCCTTACTAGTGTACCACTAAATTTAGAGCCCAAAATGGCAAAGCGAATGTACACTAGTAAAGAGGCCTACGAGTTTCTGGGCCTGACAGATAGTGAAGAGGAGGTCACGCATCTGTCAGAGTCTGGCTCAGAATACATCCCGGTAGAAGACAGCGGCTCCATGTCAGATAGCTCTGTCGACGAAGTTGTGGTCCCTGCTAAGGGCAGGCATACCCGACCCCATTCTGCTGTTGTTGAGGTGTAAGAACCACAGGACCCTCGTATGGAGCAGAGAGCCAGTACTAGCGCCGCTATTCCTTCTGGTGAACTGGCAAGCACCAGCCGCCTAGTACACCCTGGTCATTCATCCAGCACTGTAGTATCACGTGGTGACGTGGCGAGTCCCATAAGTGCAGTTCAAGCTGGCGCCACTTGATTTTTATTCGCTGTTTTTCACGGAAGATCTCTATAGATCTATTGTAGACCAGAGTAACTTATATGCTGGTAATTTCATCGCCGCTAATCCCCAGTCCGTCCTTGCCAGAGAATGGAAACCACTTAAGGTTTCCGAATGTAAGACCTTTCTGGGCCTTTGCCTCAACATGGGCATACATCAATTTCCGAAGTTGCGAACGTATTGGTCCACACGTCCACATGACCATGTGCCCATGTTCTCTGCTTCTATGGCCAGGAAACGATACGAGGCGATCTTGCGGTTCATGCACTTCAACGACAATGAACTTTGTCGTCCACGTGGAGACCCTGAATACTACCGGGTCTACAAAATTCGGCCCCTCATAAACCACTTCCAAAAAGTGTCTCTATACTTATTTCAATTGGCTTTGCTGAACGCTCATGTGATATACAGAGCTTCAGGACAGACTGGATCCTTCCTTTAATTCCAGGATGAGATCATCATAGAACTCCTGTATCCAGGCGGTTCTGCACCTCACCATTCCCAACCAAATGCAGTAAGCCGACTGCATGAAAGGCATTTTTCTTTTGTCCTCGAGAGTACCCCTACCCAAAAATCCCCCCAAAGAAAATGTTGTGTCTGTAGAAAGCGCGGATATAGGCGCGACACATGTTATTATTGTCCACTCTGTCCTGACAATCCTGGTCTTTGCATTGGGAAATGTTTTGAACGCTACCACACATGAGTGAAGTTTTAGGATAGGGTAAAGCATTTCACAGGCTAGGACACACTTACACAGGGTCTCCCAAGATGCCATCGCATCTTGAGAGACCCAAACCTAGAACCGAAAAGTTGAACAGTCAGTTACAAAAAAAAGTGTTAAAAAAAGTAAAAAATAAAAAACACAAAAAAAAATAAAAATAAAAAATAGTTGGCGTTTTATTGTTCTCTCCCTCTCTATTCTCTCTCTATTGTTCTGTTCTTTTTTTACTGTATTCTATTGTGCAATGTTTTATTATTGTTATGTTTTATCATGCTTGCTTTTCAGATATGTAATTTACTTTACTGTTTTCAGGTACACCATTCAGCTGTTGCGCGGATTTATTTATCTTGACAGCAACAGCGTTTGCTCCCACAATACATAAAGCCGTGACTCCAGTGCTGTAGGAGGTGATTTTACCACCACCGTTAAAAAAAAGAGCATATATGCCAAAGCATGGCGGCATTAGGGGCGGAGGAGCGATTTTGCTCCTAATGCCGCATACATGCGGTCAACATTCCGACGGAGGCTTGCCCGTGAAAAAGTCAGACCGTGTGTACGCAGCATAGCTTTTTTGCGGGAGGATGCCCCCATGCTTCGGCATATATATATTTTAGGCACAGGTTGCGTTAAAAAAAGTTTCATTTTTACTATGCTTTTTTTTGGTATTTGCTTTGCAGGTATGGTATGATCTTACTGTTATACTGTAATGTTACTTTATTTTAATGTTAACCATCATTTGCTTAGCAGGTACACCATTCAGTTGCAGCGCAGATTTATTTAGTTTGACAGCAACAGCGTTTGCTCCCACGATACATAAATCTGCGACTTCATCGCCGTAGGAGGTGATTTCACCACCACAGTTAAAAAAAAAGAGCATATATGCCGAAACATGGGGGGCGGAGGAGCGACTTGCCCGTGGAAAAGTCCAACTGTGTGTATGCGGCATAACTTTTTATGCCGCGTACATACGGTCGAAATGTACACCGGTCGGCTTTCATTTAAAAGCAATCCTAGCGGCTAATTAGCCTTTAGACTGCTTTTACAAGCACTGGGAGGGAATGCCCCCCGGAAATAAACAGCGCCATTGGGAAATTGGAAAAGCATTTTATCACACCGATCTTGGTGTGGTCAGATTCTTTGAGGGCAGAGGAAAGATTATGGATCTAATAGACCCCAATTATTTAAAAAAAAAGAGTACCTGTCACTAACTTTTGCTATCATAGGGGATACTTACATTCCCTGAGATAACAATAAAAATGTAAAAAAAAATAAAAATGGAAGGGACAGTTTACAAAAAAATAATAAAATTAAAAAAATTAAAAAAAGCACCCCTGTCCCCCCTGCTCTTGCGCAAAGGCGAAGTGTCGGTCTGGTGTCATATGATGTAAACAGCAATTGCACCATGCATATGAGGTATCACCGCAAAGGTCAGATCGAGGGCAGTAATTTTAGCAGTAGACCTCCTCTGTAAATCTAATGTGGTAACCTGTGAAGGCTTTAAAGGCTTTTAGTGCAATTAAACATAAAAAAAGTGTATTTTTTCCCAAAAAAATGCGTTTGAAAAATCGCTGCGCAAATACTGGGGCAGATCCACAGAGAGAGTGCGCCGGCGTATCTACTGATACGCTGGCGTACTTTCAAATTTTCCACGTCGTATCTTTAGTTTGAATCCTCAAACCAAGATACGACGGCATCTGGGTTAGATCCGACAGGCGTACGGCTTCGTACGCCTTCGGATCTTAGTTGGAATACTTCGGCGTCCGCTATGTGGAGTTTGCGTCGTTTTCCGCGTCGGGTATGCAAATTAGCTATTTCCGACGATCCACGAACGTACTTGCGGCCGTCGCATTCTTTTACGTCGTCTCTAGTCGGCTTTTTCCGGCGTAAAGTTAAAGCTGGTGTTTTGCTGCGTATAGTTAGACTTGCCATGTTAAGTATGGCCGTCGTTCCCGCGTTCAATTAGAATTTTTTTTTTGCGTAAGTCGTCCGTGAATCGGGATGGACGTAATTCACGTCTATGTTAAAAAAATGTCGTCTTAGCGATGTCATTTAGCGCAATGCACGGCGGGAAATTTAGGGACAGCGCATGCGCAGTTCATTCGGCGCGGGGATGCGCTTCATTTAAATGAAACACGCCCCCTAATTTTGGCATTTTATGGCCTTCGAAACTGTGATGCCGCGTACACACGATCATTTTTCAGCATGAAAGAAAACAGCGTTTTTCAGCATGTCCAAAAAACGATGTTTTTCTAACTTCATCATTAAAAACAACGTTGCCCACATACCATCGTTTTAAAAAAATGATGAACAAAGCGCGGTGACGTACAACACGTACAACGGCACTCTAAAGGTGAAGTTCTAGTCGCCTTTGGGCTGCTTTAGCTGATTCCTTGTTAGTAAAAGACGATTCGCGCTTTTTTGTCTGTTACAGCGTGATGAATGTGCTTACTCCATTATGAACGGTAGTTTTACCAGAACGAGCGCTCCCATCTCATAACTTGCTTCTGAGCATGCACAGGTTTAAAATGTCATTTTAGCCCACACACGATAGATTTTTACAACCCGAAAAACTTCATTTTTTAAAACGATGTTAAAAAAATGTTCGTAAAAAAATGACGTTTTTCAGAAGCTGAAAAACGATGTGCAGCCCACACACGATCATTTTAAATGACGTTTTTTAAAAACAATGTTTTTTCATGCTGAAAAATGATCGTGTGTACGCGGCATGATAGGTAGTGAGGAGTGAAATCAAAAATTTGCGCCCTTAGAAATCCTGAAGGCGATGCTTGGTTTTCAGGGCCCCGTACGCAGCTGGGCTCCCGAAAAGTTCCACACATGTGGTATCCCCGTACTCAGGAGAAGCAGAAAATGTATTTTGGGGTGGAATTCCACATATAACCATGGCATGTGTGAGCAATATATCATTTAATGACACATTTTTGTAATTTTTTTTGGTCATTAATCAATCACTTAAGGCAAAAAAAAAAAAATATTCAATGGGCTCAACATGCCTCTCAGCAAATAACTTGGGGTGTCTACTTTCCAAAATGGGGTCATTTGGGGGGGTTGTGTGCCATCTTGGCATTTTCTGGCCTTCAAAAATGTATGCCCTTAGAAATCTTGAAGGCGGTGCTTGGTTTTTGGGGTCCCGTATGCGGCTAGGCTCCCAAAAAGTCCCACACATGTGGTATCCCCATACTCAAGAGAAGCAGCAGAATGGGGTGTAATTCCACATATAACCATGGAATGTGTGAGCAATATATCATTTAGTGACAATTTTCTGCTAAAAAAAAAGTTTGTAATATTCCCGCAACTTGTGGCAAAATATAAAATATTCTATGAACTCAAAATGCCTCTCAGCAAATAGCTTGGGGTGTCTACTTTCCAAAATGGGGTCATTTGGGGGGGTTTGTGCTATTTTGGCATTTTATGGCCTTCGAAAATGTGATAGTTAGTGAGGAGCGAAATCAAAAATTTGCGCCCTTAGAAATCCTGAAGGCGGTGCTTGGTTTTTGGGGCCCCATACATGGCTAGGCTCCCAAAAAGTCCCACACATGTGGTATCCCCGTACTCAGGAGAAGCAGCAGAATGTATTTTGGGGTGCAATTCCACATATAACCATGGCACGTGTGAGCAATTAGTGACAACTTTTTGTAAATTTTTAATTTTTTTTTGTCGTTATTCAATCACTTGAGACAAAAAAAAATATTCAATAAACTCAACATGCCTCTCAGAAGTTTCCTTGGGGTGTCTACTTTTCAAAATGGGGTCATTTGGGGGGGGTTTTGTACTGCCCTGCCATTTTAGCACCTCAAGAATTGAGATAGGCAGTCATAAAATAAAAGCTGTGTAAATTCCAGAAATTATACCCTAGTTTGTAGACGCTATAACTTTTGCGAAAACCAATAAATACCGTATTTATTGGCGTATAACGCGTGTCGGCGTATAACGCGCACCCCAATTTCAGAGGGAAGTTTCAGGAAAAAAACATTTTTTTTTAATTTTGTGGTCAGTGTGCCTAAATGCAGCCTATGTACCCCATCTCCAGCCTAAATGCAGCCTATGTGCCCCAGCTCCAGCCTAAATGCAGCCTATGTGCCCAGCTCCAGCTTAAATGCAGCCTATGTGCCCAGCTCCAGCCTAAATGCAGCCTATGTGCCCAGCTCCAGTCTATATGCCCCTAAGTTTTATTTGCCTAGATGCAGCTTATGTGCCCATTTGCAGCCTCACCTTCTCTCGTTGAGTGAGGGAATTACCGAGCCGTCATCTCCTGTTCATCCTGTTCATTCGGTGGCAGTCACATACACAGTCCCGCCTCCGCCATCGGCATTGGACCAGCTCCTGTGATTGATAGAACACTTGTCCAATGCCGGTGGGGGGAGCGGGACTGTGTGTGTGACGTTAGAGCCGAGTAAACAGGAGAGACGGCTCGTGGATTCCGGCGGCGCTCTGCGGCACTCTGCAGCGCTCGTCCCCCTCCTTCCCCTCCAAGCCCAAGGTACACTATCAGCGTATAGTGCGCACCCGTGATTTCCCCCCTATTTTCAGGGGGAAAAAGTGCGCGGTATACGCCGATAAATACGGTATACGCGTATTGAATTTTTTTTACTAAAGACATGTGGCTGAATACATTTTGCCCTAAATGTATGACTAAAATTTAGTTTATTCGATTTTTCTTATAACAAAAAGTAGAAAATATAATTTTTTTAAAAAAAATTGGGTCTTTTTCCATTTATATCGGCAAAAATAAAAATCGCAGAGGCAATCAAATACCATCAAAAGAAAGCTCTATTTGTAGGAAGAAAAGGACGCAAATTTTGTTTGGGTATAACATTGCATGACTGCCAAATTACCAGTTAAAGCAGCGCAGTGCCAAATTGTAAAAACACCTTGGGTCCTTAACCTGCATATTGGTCCGGGTCTTAAGTGGTTAAGCCATGCCAGTGATCAGTCACTGCTAGAACATCATGTGTTTTTATTTCGTCTTCTGAATGAAGAGAAAGATACATTGAAATATATAAACACCAAAAATATAAAAAAAGAAAGAAAAAAAAAGAAAAAGAAATAACTAGATCAAGATTTTTCAGGGTTAGTGTTACGCCGCGTACACACCATCACTTTATGTGATGAAAAAAAACGACGTTTTTAAAAACGTCACTTTAAATGACCGTGTGTGGGGGAAAACGTTGTTTTATGTGTTCTGAAAAAACGACAAAAAAAAATTGAAGCATGCTTTAATTTTATGTGTCGTTTTTCAAAACGTCGTTTTTTACTTCACAGAAATTGACCGTGTGTAGCAAAGAACGACGTTTAAAACAACGTTTTTACACCCGCGCATGCCCAGAAGCTAGTTATGAAGCAAGCTTCAATGGTAAAATGTGGTGAGAACGTAACCTCGCTTTGCTAGAGCATTGTGAAAAAATGATGGTGTGTAGGCAACTTCGTCTTTGAAAATTGAAGTTTCAAAAACGTCGTTTTTTACTTCACAGAAAATGTCGTTTTTTTTTCATCACATAAAGTGATGGTGTGTATGCGGCATTAGGGTCAAAAGTCTGGGTCACGGTCAGCATATTTTGAGTAGAATTATAAAAAATAATAATAATTAAATTAGTATCAGTGTCAGTTAACCACTTGCCTACTGGGCACTTATACCCCTTTGCTGCCCAGGCCAATGTTCAGCTTTCAGCACTGTTGCACTTTGAATGACAATTGTGCAGTCATGCAATACTGTACCCAAAGAACATTTTTATAATTTTTTTCACACAAATAGAGATTTCTTTTGGTGGTATTTAATCACCACTGGGCTTTTAATTTTTTTTCTAAAGAAACAAATAAAGACCGAAAATTGTGAAAAATGAATAAATTATTTCAAAGTTTGTTATACAATTTTGAAAACAGGTAATTTTTCTCCTCCACTGATGCACGCTGATGAGGCCACACTGATGGGCACCAATTGGCACTGATAGGCTGCACTGATGGGCATTTAAATGCCCTGATGAGGCGGCAATCATAAGGCAGCACTGATGAGGCTGCACTGATAAAGCAGCACTGGTGGGCACTGATGAGGAGGCACTGATGCACACTGATAGGCAGCACTGAAGGGCACTGAGAGGTGGCACTGATAGGTGGCACTGATGAACACTGATAGGCTGCACTGATGGGCATTAAATGGCCCAGATGAGGTGGCAATGATGAGGCAGCACTGATGGACACTGATGAGGCTGCACTGATGGGCATGGACGAGGCAGCACTGATAGGTGGCACTGAAGGGCACTGAGAAGTGGCACTGTAAGGCGGCACTGATAAGCACTGGTAGGTGGCACTGGTAGGTGACACTGATGATGAGGCACTGACAGGCACTGATTGGCAGCACTGATGGAACTGAAAGATGTCACTGGTGATTGCAGGATGGCACACTGTTTTTAGTTACAAGTGGCACCATTTTCTGAATGCACAACATACACATTTCTTATCATTAAGTTTTAGGTATTTAAAAAGGTAGCGCCACCCCTACTTCCACACCCTATCTAATCAATTATTCCACCCAGGTGGAATAAATTACTGCTTTATAATACCTGTAGGGGGGTGTCAAAACCCCACATACATTGTGCATTGGTACTCCTTCATTTCCACTGCGCGGATTCATTTATACATTTCCCACTCCTTTACCTTAGTGCAGTCCTCCTTCACTTACCTCATCCTTCGATTTTGCTTTAAAATGTCCTTATTTCTTCTGAGAAATCCTCACTTCCTGTTCTTCTGTCTGTAACTCCACACCGTAATGCGAGGCTTTCTCCCTGGTGTGGAGTGTCGTGCTCGCCCCCTCCCTTGCACTACAGGAGAGTTAGGACGCTCTCTACATTGCAGATAGAGAAATGAGCTGTGTGTTAGTGGGCGTCCTGACTCTCCTGTAGTCCAAGGGAGGGGGCGAGCACGACACTCCACACCAGGGAGAAAGCCTTGCATTACAGTGTAGTTACAGACAGAAGAACAGGAAGTGAGCATTTCTTAGAAGAAATAAGGACATTTAAAAGCAAAATTGGAGGATGAGGTAAGTGAAGGAGGATTGCACTAAGGTAAAGGAAGCTATTTAGGAAAACATTTTTTACCTGTACATCCCCTTTAAGAAAAGGTACTATCTTCAATACAGAGAAGTAAAAAAAAAAAAAGATAATATAACAATTTTTTTTTAAAATTTATTTACTATTACATTCTTTTACTGTATGCTTTAATTTTTTAATTATTTAAGTTTGGAAGAAGACTAAATATCATTTACAATCACTTTAATTAGTTGAAGTACAATTGATAGAAAACAAAAAAGGGAAAATGAATGTGTCAAAATAATATCAAATTTCAACATTTTAAATGTATATAAAAATAAAATTAATTACATATTTTTTACAGTGTAGCAGGTAAAATACAGCTGCAAAGTGCAATGCAATGTAACTTTTATATATTTTATATATTTATATTTAGCAAGAGGATTATGGCAAGCACAAAAGGCTGGCAATTGGAAGTATTAGACAGATGCAACAAAGTAATAAATATTTTCATATTTCGATGTTGCAGTGGGATGTACCCAACATTTTTAAATTAATAATCAAAGGTGAGATTTTCAGCAGCAGTAGATATAGCACATATTTTCAAGGAACCAAGTTCATTCCAGATAGACAGATAAATATATACACACAGTTCATTCATAGATAAACACATACATAGATGCATAGACATATTGGGCCAGATTTACAGAAGAGATACGACGGCGTATCTCCTGATACGCCGTCGTATCTCTGTGATCCGCCCGTCCTAACTATGCGGCTGATTCATAGAATCAGTTACGCATAGATAGCCCTAAGATCCGACAGGTGTAATTGACTTACACCGTCGGATCTTAGGATGCAATTCTAGGCCGGCCGCTAGGTGGCGATTCCATTGCGGTCAGCGTAGAATATGCAAATGACTAGTTACGGCGATCCACGAAGATCTGCGCATTCGTCGCAATCTCGTACGTCGTCGCTAGTCGGTTTTTCCCATCGCAAAGTTACACCTGCTTTAACATGGCTTATCTTTAGATCAGCCATGTTAAAGTATTGCCATCGTTTCTGTGTCAAATTTCGTTTTTTTTTTTGCGGAAGACGTCCGGGAATACGAAACGCCGTAACTCACGTCGCCGTTCAAAAAAAAAACGTCGGGGCGCCGTAATTTTGCGCAAAGCACGTCAGAAAATTTTAACACGGAGCATGCGCAGAACGTTCGGCACGGGAACGCGCCTAATTTAAATGGTGCCCGCCCCATTTGAATTAGGCGGGCTTGCGCCGAGCGGATTTACGTTACACTGCCGCAAGTTTACAGGTAAGAGCTTTGTGAATCAGGCACTTACGCTGTAAACCTGCGGCGGTGTAACGTAAATCAGATATGTTACGCCGCCGGGGAGCAACGTAATTGTACCTGAATCTGGCCCATAGATTTTGCGGTCAATTTGTTTTACGCAATATCAATTACACCAAATAAACACCCATTATTACCAACAGATAAATAAAATGTACTCATAAAAAGGACACAGTGTAAAACATTTGCTCTTTTTCTAGCAGGGATTCAAAGGATTGACTTCATTTGCAGATGAGCATTGTAATTTATACCGTAATTTGTATTTTATTACCGTTTATTACATTTTTCACAGTACAAAAAAGCACTGCAACGTCAGTTCAACAATATGACCACAGCACTGAACAGCCTTCAAAATCGCCCAGAGGAGGTCAGCACAATTTACTGTGCATTTTCAATTAATTTAATGGAAATTATATGCTTTTTACTGAAAATGTAATACAGTCTACACTAGGTCCACAGAAGCAGAAAATAGCCAAGTGTCTAATAATAAATACTGCTCATTAGAATTCCATTGTTATAAAGTCTTCTATTCTAGCACTGGTACATAATGTAACTAATTCAAAAGCCCCTTGATCTATTTTCTAAATTAAGGATGGTTTGCAAGTCCTAGAATCTTGATGACTTAACAGAGCCACAACTTTTAGAAAGTTCAAACATTAATCATGTAAGAGGTCACAATGGCTCCATCCCTCTGACTTAAGCCATCAAATGATATTATGCTATTAGAGATGTGCTACATACTTTAAAATATCACTGATTGGTCTCCTTTTTTTTCTTTTGTAACAATCAGTTTTCCACAGTTCAGTGGCTAAAAGGAAATGCGGATTAGCAGAAAAAATGGTAAAAACACATTGTCTAACAATGTTAGTTGTATGCCCAATCTCTCCAGTTATATAGTTGTTTCTTTTTCATTTATCATATTTACCCAGTTAATGAATACCTGAGTACAGGGATTGGACGGGAGGACGTACACCTGGAGTGACGTATACAGGCGCTTGAAACGCTGCTCGTTTTAAAAGTTTTCTTTGCTGTTATCTGTCAGATCGCATGTAAGCGCAGATTTTTCCTTTAATAAATTATTTTTGGTGCTTACTACTTCACGATTGGAGTCCCCTCCTCTGTTTTTATGTTTCCCCTCCTGCTGGACATACCCATTATCTGGAGATATTGAGGACCTGGCCATGGCTACCTAATCAGGATTGGCGGAGTCTACATACAGAGGACCGGGAGTGACACCCATAGTGGAGGCATTTTATTATCTACACGGAGGTAAGAGTCCCGGGAGCCCGGGGATGGATTATTACACCCGTCTGGCAACATTTACTGGACTGTTTTGAGAACACATTAGTGACATCTCTCTGGCAGCTTATATGAACATTAGCACTTGATTATTATTATTCACACATATTTTTCATCCCACTTTGGTCATCTATCACGGCTATATCTTGGTGACCCTTATTGGATTGTTATTTATCTTACCTTGAAGTTTGAACATTTTATGCATTTTTATTTTTTGCACTTGATATTTTGAGCTTATTTGTGCTCTCGTTCACGTCTTTACAGACTGGTACTTTTTTATATATTTTTTTCTCATTTTCTTTCACCGCGTCTGCGTGTTAGAGTGCGCAGAACTCCACTTTATTGCAATACCTGAGTACAGTCAGTGATTTTCATGTCAGAGAATAGAGCTAGGTACTTATGACCCCTTGTCTCCATCTCCTCCTCTTGTCCCAGCATCCCCTTTATGAGAATACAATACCCTAAATAGATGAGCAGGAAGATATATCCATTTTCACGTCACTCTAAGGTTTGCGTCACATCTGTGCTGTGCAACACAGGCACATTGCTTACTGCATTCGGCAATGAATGGCACTGCAATTCTCTAACCCATGTTGGCCCGAAGAGCTATTTTGGCATGACCCTGACCATGGCATACATGTAGCATTATAAAAATCTATTTATTTTTTAGTGTAGCACCCTTCTAGTTTGGGTGCTAGGATGTATATAGTTGCTTAAAGCCCATACACACTATCAGGCCCCGTACACACGTCCGAGGAACTCGACGGGCAAAACACATCGTTTTGCTCGTCGAGTTCTGTGTGAAGCCGCCGAGGATCTCGGCGAGCCGAAATTTCCCATTGAACAACGAGGAAATAGAGAACATGTTCTCTATTTCCATCGCCGAGATCCTCCTTGGCTTCCTCGGCCGAAAGTGTAGACACGGCCGGGTTTCTCGGCAGAATACAGCTCCGACCGAGTTTCTGGCTGAATTCTGCCAAGAAATCGTGTGTACGGGGCCTCAGATTTTCTGAAGATTTTTGTCTTCAGATTTACCAAAACTATATAATATGAGGTCAAATCTTAAGAGTTTCAATTCGTATGCAATCAAGAAGGCCCTTGCACTACATCGTTTTGGTAAATCTGAAGACAAAAATCTGCAGAAAATCTAATAGTGTGTATTACTAGTAATTCTAGTGATATTTGCTCTGCCACCTAATGGTGGGGCTAGAGGCAAATCTATCTTCAGCAGATCTGCTTAACCCCCCTGGCGGTATTCCCGAGTCTGACTCGGGGTTAGATATTCATGCTGCGAGCGGTAACCCCGAGTCAGACTCGGGCTTGCCTCGCTAGATCCACAGGCAGTGTTTACTTACCTTGTCCCTGGATCCAGCGATGCCACCGCGCTGTGTGAGCGAGCGGGACCTCGCTCGATTCACACAGTGCCTCTGTGTGTCGCTGATCTCCGTTCCCTGCGACGTTATGAAGCACGGGAGCGGAGAACGGCGCCAAATTCAAAAACGTAAACAAACACATTACATACAGTATACTGTAATCTTATAGATTACAGTACTGTATGTAAAAAATACACACCCCCCTTGTCCCTAGTGGTCTGCCCAGTGCCCTACACTTTTTTTTTATAATAAAAACTTTTCTTTCTGCCTGCAAACTGTAGATTGTCCATAGCAACCAAAAGTGTCCCTTTATGTCAAAAATAGTTTTAGAGCAGCTAAAAAACAGCGATAATAAATTATAATCACTTGCAGAATTGTGCGATAGCGATTTGTGGGGAAATTCGTCATAAAAATAAAAAAAAATGACAGCGACAATTCTGCAACTGAGCAAATTTCAGTGATTTTGATTTGATTACATTATTGAATATGTTTTATTATAATTATATTATTATTTGTTATAATTATTTATAATTATTTATTATATTATAATTTATAATTTTGTTTTAAAAAAAATGTCATACCCAGGATGCCTATTAGAATCTTGTTTGGTCAGATTTAAGTGAGTTATTTCTAAAAATTACAGGCCTACAGTATAAAACGCCAAATTTCCTTGCAAATAATGGTACCACTTTCAGCACCTTTTTTCTGAAAGAATCATACCGCCAGGGAGGTTAACAGAATGCCAGTGCTGGCTGTGTACTTTTTTCTGTCCCCCCCCCCAAGAGAATATACCACTGGTCACCACTGCAGAATGCTGTAATTTATTAGTTAAGGCTGGCCCTGTGTTCTGGTGCTGTTGAGTTTGCTTGGACTCCTCCCGCTTCCTAGAAACTAGTAGAGCTTTCTAGAACATGGGTGGAAGTTAGGCAAATAGGCAGCATGAGTATGTAGCAGTCCCAGCCAATTACAGGGGGGTGCCGCTAAGCATGCTGGGATTGGCCTGTATATTCAGGGAACATGTGATCTCTGGGTCCTTCCCTGCCCAGATGGTGGAGTGCAACAGCTGGGGGTAAGGCAGGCACCACTCGCACTTGATGCCATGCGGCCTCAGGTGGTCCTGAAGCTAAAGTAAGGGAGTGACCCTAGTGCTTCAGAAGAGCTGACTGAAAGAACTTCACCTACTACTCAATTCTACATCAACTAGAGTCCTCAAGTTGTACATAGTTTTATTCCAGAGTATCCTACTACAAATCCCCTACCCTTCCCAAGTTCTTAAAATAAAACTACAAAAACAACATCCCCTATTCTGGTCATTGACTACATCGAGAATAAGTGTGTGCCTGGCTGCAGAAAATACCTTGCGCCTGGCTGCCAGTGAAGAAGTGAGGACTGTCAGTGTAATACTCAAGCAGCTCCCACAGGGCTAGTGCTACACTAGATAAAGGAAAACATAATTGGGACCTATTGGTTTGCTGGTCTTAGCAACCTACTGCATGTAAGCACTGCATTTCTACTGTAATACAGCAACTTATGTTTGATGTTGATGTGGAAAAGAGTCTTATTGAAAAAGCTGACTTTGAAAGTAAGTTAAACATTATTTTCCACTGCTGGTTACTATACAGTAAAAAAGCTTCTGTCATCTGATCCCTGTGCACCATAGTCACAAATAAGCCGTGCCCACATTTGTAATAGGTCAGAGCCTATAATTAGTTATTGTAAAATAGTTGTTAAAGCTGTAGTAAACTCTCCAGAAAAAAATTATAAATGGTCTCCCTGCAGGTTTAACTCATGACTTATGACAGACTTAACTACAAGCTGAGCCCTCCAGTGCTGCGCTGTTATCACTCTCCCTGGTCCTTGGGGCTTCCATCTTCACCCGGTCTTTCTTGTAGGTTTCATATCTTCAGCCGCTTGTCCAGAGTAATTAACATACAGTAACATATTGCAAAACATAGAACGTACAGTGATCTGATATACCATATTTTTCGCTCCTATAAGACGCACTTCCCCCACACCCCCCAAAAAATGGGGAGAAATGTCTGTGTGTCTTATGGAGCGAATATTGACCTGACGTCCCCCACCCAGTCGCCGCCACCAGCAGCGGTGTTTAAATACCCGGCCGGCGGCTCGCCTCCTCTGAGGCAGAAAAGAGGAGTCCAAGTAAGTGGTGCAGCAGTGCCAGGCCAGCCTTTCAGTGAACGAGCATGACCCGGCTGCACGCCGCACCTCACACTTTGGGAGGAGCAAGTGCTGACGACTGTGCTACTGTGCTGTGTACATGAGCAGCATGGGCTAGACTGACTTCACTGCATCACACGAGGAATCTGAACCCCTGCAGAGCAAACTCATCACTGTAATCTGTGCATCAAGGTTTATTATTTTTTAATTTTCTCTTTATGGTTGACCTGATTTGAATGAAGGGGGGGTACTTTGGAGTTGTGGCCGGGTACTTTGGAAGCCTAATGTACTGACCAATGGCTAAATGTCAGTGATTGTGAGCAACTGAGCTTCATAAAGTCTGATGCTAGTGATGATGAGTTTTTGGGGTTCCCCCAACACTAGAAGAGTACTCGAACCTTAAGGTCTCTCCTCATTTGTTAATGACAGTGATGATGGTTCCTAATGCCATTGTTGACTGCTGTTTACTTTACATGGTTGAAATATTATTCTGTTATATTTTATTAAATATTTTATTAAATATTTTATTACACCATTTGGTTCAGAATATTATTTTTCTTGTTTTCCTCCTCTAAAACCTAGGTGCGTCTTATGGAGAGACAAAAACGGTTTAGACTATGTATGCACACCATAGTGCAATAGTTTTCCATTCCAAATACTTTTGTACAATTGTCCTTTAGTAAATGCCTACCTCCATCTCCCTGAGTACGGTCCATTAGGACAAATACCTTTAGCGACAAACCTGCAATCTTCACTGTGTAGCTCTGCTTGGGGCTGCACAGTCTTATGCTCAAAAACAGCTGCTTTGTACTGCACATGCAGACTGCAGCCATTTTTCTATGGGTAAGCCATACTCTTTACATTGGAAAATAACATGGTGCATAAGCACATGTGAACTCCTGTTACATTAATAAATGAATTAAGGAATAACGGCATGCAAACAGAACTGTGAAATTTACCATAGCATGCAGATCTTAAGTAAGCAAAATAAAGAGGGATCTCCCAGGAAATGTAAAAATAAGAATAGAAGGATTTGTTTTCCCACAAAACCCACAGCATAAGCTTTTACATGAAATTCTATGATAAATACAGTCAACTATTTACTAATTTTAATTAGTTCTGGGTAAATATCCATTTCTTATAACCTCCCACCCAACACAAGGACAACACATGGGGGTTTATTTACTAAAGCTAGAGAGTGAAAAATGAGTCACAATTCAGCATAGAAATCAATCAGCTTCCAGGTTTTATTGCCAAAGCTTAATTAAAGAAGCTGAGGTCAGAAGCTGATTGGTTTCTATGCAGAATGGTGACTAATTTTGCCCTCTCTAGATTCAGTAAATAAACCCCAGTGACAAGTTGCTTCTAGAGATATAGATGCTAGTATATAAATAAATAGCTCACCAAAGGATAAAAAGTATCTGGTTCCAGCACTTATAACTACTATGTTGATTTTCTGACTACTGGTATGTTGATTTTCTCAGAAAAATAAAATTTATATTAATGTCTTTACAAAAATATAAAAAAGAGAAACATGGATGTAAAGAGATGTTTTTTAAATGTATACGCAAAGAGCAATAGCAATAGCAATATCCTAGCATCAATATGCCAAGTGGGTGTCATAAAAGCAAATAGCCACGTGATGGCAGCCAAGCACCATACAAATCAATGAGGGAAGAGGGAGCTGGAGAAAATGCCATGCCAAAAGAGTATAAAATTGTATGGATATTTAATTTCTCCTCGAGGGGTTATACGGCCTGGATGGAAGACCCAGCGAGTTTCCCTAATACACAACTTACAGAATTATCTCCTTGTGCCTTAATTCTGTTGTAAGATACTCATACTGAAGTAAGAAACATTCAAAAACATTGCTTTAATGGGAATGCAAAAACAAATTGACACACTGGGGTGGATTCATTAAAAGCAAGTAAACTGTGCATTTTTCAAGTGCAGTTGCTGTGAATTTCCCAAGAGCTTAGTAAATGTGGTAAAGCTTCACTTTGTAAAGAATATCCAATCAGGTGCATGGAATATATATATATATATATATATATATATATATATATATATATATATATATATATATAAAGATTTTTTGCATGCACATAATTGGAAGATGGAAATCAGTAGTGATTTACCACAGCTACAAAGCTCTGGGGAAAATGAGTGCAACTGAACTTGAAAATTGCTTAGTGTATTTGCTTCAGTAAAACCACCCCACTGTGTTCCACCTTCATATTACAGATGTTCCTCTGATGTGCATATCTTACAGTTTTTCAAGATTTAACTATAGACCATTTTTCGGGTTCTAGATGATGTTTTTAAGGGTCTAGAAAAAAATACGTTTTTTCAACCCGATCATTAAAACGGCCTTGCCTACACACGATCATGAAAAAAAATGCTCTAGCAAAGCGCGGTGACGTACAAGAGCACTATAAAGGGGAAGTTTCATGTGGATGGCGCCACCCTTTGGGCTGCTTTAGCCGATTTCGTGTTAGTAAAAGACGATTCGTGCTTTTCAGTCTGTTACAGTGTGATGAATGTGCTTACTCCATTACGAATGCTAGTTTTACCAGAACGTGCGCTCCCATCTCATAACTTGCTTCTGAGCATGCACGGTTTTTTCACGTCGTTAAAGCCCACACACGACCATTTTTTTCGACGTAAAAAAAGACAACGTTATAAACGACGTGAAAAATTAAAGCATGTTCGAAATTTTTAATGGTCATTTTTTGCATCGTGAAAAATGCTCTGGAGCCCACACACGATCGTTTTTAATGACATAAAGAAACGTAGCTTTTTAGAACCCGAAAAATGGTCGTGTGTACGCGGCATAAGAATTTTGGTGAACGGAAAACATTAGGTTTTGCACACATTGTAATACCCAGGCAATACAAAATATGGGCCATATTTTGGATAAAAACTGGAATGTATTTTTTCACAATCTCATTTAGGCACAATACTTCCTAAAGATGTCTTAAAGTTTTTAAAAGGCCAAAATGTTTTTAGAAATGTCCATGCTCCAATCAGTAAATTCAAATCTCAAATTTGACCTATGCAATGTAAAACTTACAGTCACGGCCCATTTATAAAGGCAACATGTATCACTATCTTCCCTTGATAAAGGGACCTTGTAAAGCCCTGAAACATTGGCATGAAATTGTGACATGAAGTTTTCACAATAATACTGAAAGGAAAATTTGTAGTAACTTCTAGTAACTTTGTAGTAACTTAAAGTAACTTTCTACATTTTGTTAGATCTTTCAAAAATGCCATCCATTGTATCATGGCAAGCATCCCTCTTCTTGACCAGGTCATATGATGAAGGCAGTGCCACTTACATAATGACTATCCAAAATATATTTAGACCAGGGGTCTCAAACTGGCGGCCCTCCAGCTGTTGCGAAACTACAAGTCCCATCATGCCTCTGCCTGTGGGAGTCATGCTTGTAACTGTCAGCCTTGCAATGCCTCATGGGACTTGTAGTTTCGCAACATCTGGAGGGCCGCCAGTTTGAGACCCCTGATTTAGACCATTTTGTTTGCAGATATCAAGGTTGCTTATGGATGTGGAAAAAAAGACTGTAGGTTTATTCAATAAAAAAAACGTTTGCATATATCACATTCACCTTCATTTATAATTTAATGCTTTCCATGTATATGCAACCTTCTATGCAAGAAGTACAACGTGGCCTTTGTAGTAGCTATGGAAAACATTGGAGGAACATTTGAAATAACATGATTAACCTCCCTGGCAGTATGATTCTGTCTGAAAAAACATGCTGAAAGCGGTACAATTATTTGCAAGGAAATTTGGTGTTTTATACTGTAGGCCTGTGATTTTTAGGAATAACTCACTTAAATCTGACCAAACAAGAATCTAATAGGCATCCCGGGTATGACATTTTTTTAAAAACAAAATTTAAATTATAATATAATAAATAATTATAAATAATTATAGCAAGTAATAATATAATTAAAATAAAAATTATTCAATAATGTAATCAAATCAAAATCACTGAATTTTTTTCAGTTGCAGAATTGTTGCTGTCATTATTTTTTTTTTTTTATGACGAATTTCCCCACAAATCGCGTTTTCTAGCTGATCTAAAACCATTTTTTACATAAAAAGACACCTTTGGTTGCTATGGACAATCTACAGTTTTCAGGCAGAAAGAAAGGTTTTTATTATATAAAATGACATGTAGGACACTGGGCAGACCACTAGGGACAAGGGGGGATTGTTTTTTTTACATACAGTACTGTAATCTATAAGATTACAGTATACTGTATGTAAGGTGTTTGTTTACTTTTTTGAATTTGGCGCCGATCTCCGCTCCCGTGCGTCGTAACGCCACAGGGAATGGAGATCGGCGGCACAGGAGGACGCTGTGTGAATCGAGCGAGGTCCCGCTCGCTCACACAGCGTGGTGACATCGCTGGATCCAGGAGAAGGTAAGCCAGCGCACGCTGCAGGCTCTGCATGTCTACCCCGAGCGTGACTCGGGGATACCGATCGCAGCAAGAAAAACCCACCCCGAGTCACGCTCGGGGATACCGCCAGGGAGGTTAAACCAAACGTGGTTGATTTACTAAAACTGGAGAGTGCAAAATCTGGTGCAGCTGTGCATGGTAGACAATCAGATTCTAACTTGTTCAATTAAGCTTTGACAATAAAACCTGGAAGCTGATTGGTTTCTATGAAGAGCTGCACCAGATATTGCACTCTCCAGTGTTAGTATATTAAACCCAGTGTTCTGTGACATTTGTTGAATTCCTATAAGAATATAACTTTTTATTTTTATTTTTATTTTTGATAGAAGTCAAATAACTGGATTTGCCCCAGAGAGAAAGATTTAAGAGCTGGTGTAAAAGAAAACCTTACTGGGTCTTCCACTAAATAGTCATAATGCAATTGGAAACCCATATACAGTAGTTACATAGTAAGTGAGGTTGACAAATGACCCATGTCCATTAAGCCCAACCTATGTGTGTGATAATATGTCAGTATTACCTTGTATATCCCTGTATGTTGCGGTCGTTTAGGTGCTTATCTAATAGTTTCTTGAAACCATCGATATCCTTTTATCATGCTGTATGATTTTTTAATTGGGGTCTTAATTGGGGTCTTGTTTATGTAACTCTAGTGGGGCCTAACAGGTACTGGTGTGTAAACTGCCTAAGGTCCTGAACCACCTAGCGTTTGATTCCCCCTCCACCTCATCAAACACAAGGATTCCAGTGAAGTGTTGTCCAGTAAAGATACCTGAACCTAAGATTGGTAGGATCTTACCTGCACATCTGACCACCCTCCAATGTCTTAAAGTACAAATAAAGAGTCTTGACAGTCTAAACAGGTTCAAATCAAGTTACCATTTGATACACAAGTCCCATAAAGTAAGCACAGACACTTCCTCTACCTTCCCTGACTGAGCCAAACCCTCCTTCATTCACAGAGGCAGAGCTGTGAATCCAGAATACAGTGGGCAGGACTAGGTGTGGTCAGGTAGTAATTGACAAGCTACAGGCTTGGGAATGAGCACTGACAATGCTGGTTGCCACACCATGCCCTCCACAACATCATCTCATCCCACTGTAGTACAAACAAGTAGAGTCTACATGAAAATTACAAGAATTTAGGAGCAATGCAACATTGTTTCTAACTTCATTAGATAGATTTCAGTGGCAGACTCAACGGGTATTTCTGGGATTTTGAAGGAGGTGTAAGATACAACTATAAGTGCAGATGTACTTACAACTAAGTGCTGCAGGTCAAACTTCTTAAAGTGTTATTAAACCCACAACAGTAAAATAATTTTGTATATGCAGAATAGCATGCTCACTGTGGAACCTAAGGGGTTAATCCTCTGCATTCTGTATAAGGGCTGTGTGATCCTGTCTTCTCTGATCCTCCCCTTCTTTAACTGACTTCAACCCATCTTGTGATAGAACAGAGGTGGGAGAGTTCTTGTGATCAACACAGGGCCAATCAGCACTGTCCAGACAAAGGATCAGGGGAGAATGAAAACTCCTCCTACAAGCTTTACTAGGAACTGATACAAGCAAGTCACATGACTGCTATATACTGCTGATGAGAAAAGGCATTTAGCAGTTCATATTTACTAAAAAAATGTCCATGTTCTGTGTACTTTAAAATTCACTTTAAAATTGTAGGCCATAACTATAAACACTAACCCCCCTTCTAGGCCACATTAAAATGTTTACTGCTTTTGATTCAAGTGTGACCTTTTACCTTAAACTGCTTAGATGGTTCTTTACTGTCAGAGCTGTAAGAATGTGGAATTATCTTCCACAAGCAGTGGTATCAGCAGGGAGCATCGATAGTTTCAAAAAACTATTCAATGGACACCTCAACGATCACAACATACAGGGGTATATGATGTACTTTTGACATAAGCACATACACACACACACATCATAGATTGAACTGGATGGACTGGTGTCTTTTTTAAGCCTCACCAACTATATAACTATGTGACTCAATCATAGCATGGTAAAACAGCCAATTTGTCATCAAAGTGTAAGTTCACTTTTACAGAAAATCTGTAAGATGAACTTACACTGGACCCACTTCCCAGCCCCCTGGTCCCGCTGTATGGGAGTCCTGCGATCCCCCGCTGTACCTCTCAGCATGTACGAATAGGAGGCATTCTAATTGGTCGGCACCATCACATGGATGACGCTGACCAATCAAATCCACCTAGCCTGTCTGGTCAGCGCTAAAGGAGAGAAAGCCAGGAGGATTTCAAATCCCCGGATCGGTAAAGCAATGTCCTGGTGCCATGGGACTCCGTTACAGCGGGACCGGGGGGAGATGGGGAGGGGGTCCAGTTAAGTTTACCTTACAGATTTTCTGTATAGGTGAACTTACCCATTAGCATTAAAGTGGAAATTCCGCCTAAAACTACTACTCGCAGCCACATTCTAAGACTAACCTATCTAACCCTGTAAAGATAAAAATTGCTATACATTCCTTTTCTACAGCCACTCCAGACCAGTCCAGTCCAGCGGTGGATGCTGTGTGCAGGAGATAACCGACAATGTCTGGGCAATGCCTAGGAAAGTAACATCACCCATAGAGTTACTATGTGGCTTTCGTTGTCAGCTGCCTCTTCTGAACACTCCCACACAGAGAAGCCGCCACTGACAGCTCAGTGTGGGACCAGACGGGACCAGCTGCAGTAAAGGTATGTCCAATATAACAATTTCTCTTTTACAGGACTAGATAGATTAGTCTTATGCCCCGTACACACGATCAGAAATTCGCCAGCGAAAGTCTGATGTGAGTTTTTGAATGGAAATTCCGACCGTGTGTATGCTCCATTGGACTTTTCTGTTGGAATTTCCGCCAGCAAAAGATTGAGAGCTGGTTCTCAGATTTTCCATAAGAAAAAATTCCTATCGGAAAATCTGATCGTCTGTAACAATTCCGACGAGCAAAATTCTGACGCATGCTCTGAAACAATTCGATGCATGCTCGAAAGCATTGAACTTTTCTCTGCTCGTCGTAGTGTTGTTCGTCACCGTGTTCTTGACGGACGAAAGTTCAGAGAACTTTTATGTGACTGTGTGTATGCAAGCCAAGCTTGAGCAGAATTCCATCTGAAAAACCATTCAAGGTTTTTCTGATGGAAAATCGAATTGTGTGTACGGGGCATAAGAATGTGTCTGTGAGTAGATTAAGACCCCTTTCACACTGAGCCGTTTGTAGCGTTGGCGGTAAAACTCTGCTATTTTTACACCGACACTATGGGTGGATTTGCGGCGCATTTCGGCAGCTAGCGGGGCGGTTTTACTCCCCGCTAGTAGTCGAGAAAGGGTTAAAAACAGCAGCAGTGAATTGCAAGTGGTATAACTGCGCTGTCCCATTGATTTCAATGGGCAGCAGCGGTGAAGGAGCGGTAAACACACCGCTCCTTCACTGCTCCAAAGATGCGGCTAGCAGGACTTTTTTTACTGTCCTGCTAGCGCAACTCTCCAGTGTAAAAGCCCTCGGGCTTTCACACTGGAGACAATGGTGCAGCTGTTTGAGGGCGGATTGCAGGCGCTATAGCGCCTGCAATACGCCCTCAGTGTGAAAGGCGTCTTAGAGTTAGTTTTAAACTAAGCTTCTACTTTAATATTACCATGTTTTTTGGTCTGTGAACTAAGGTAGCTCAGTCCCCCTTAGCTAAAGCAACATTTAATTTTTTATGGTGGTGCAACACAAATACACAAAGTGAACAAAATGAAAAGTTGACACATGAATGGTATAGCTAAGGGTAGAAAGAAAAAGTAAGTAAATGGGAACTAATGAGCATTTAATTGGAACATTTGGGTTATGACACTTTTTGTATACTTTAAATCTTTCTTAAAGCGGGGGTTCACCCAACAAAAATCTATATACTATAGATCCAGCATACTGCTGACATCTGCAGTATGCTGTTTTTTTTCCCCCCGCTGTACTTACGGTGTAATCGTAGTTTTCACCCGGCTTCCGGGTTCTCTCTGCCCCGGGGAGTAGGCGTTCCTAAGACAAGGCGAAGATGATTGACGTGCTGGTAAAGTGCGTCACGCCTTCCGAAAATACACAAAGTGGGACTCGGCTTTTTACGGCGCCTGCGCAGTCAGCTCTATACGGCAGGCGCAGGCGTCATATAGCGCCGTAAACAGCCGAGTCTCATGTCGTCTATTTTCGGAAGGCATGACGCGCACAGCGCGTCTCCTGGGAGGATCAACACTCACTCCCAGGAGACATTGCGCAGAGCTCCCCGTCGGGGAAAAGGAGCGACACGCCCACTCCCCGCAAGGAAGAAGACCCGGAAGACAGCAAGAATACAGGTAAGTGTAAACATATGACAAAAAATGACAACACAGCAGTGATTTACTAAGGCTGGAGACAGGTTAGGTAGAAAGTTCAATTTGAGGGTGAACCTCTGCTTTAATGATTTTGTATTCTGGTCAGCTGGTGATCTTAGGCTCATATGGTTTTTAACAGTAAAGATTTTGTTCCAGCAATAAAGGAGTGTTGTTAATCCTTCCCATGTTTCTGTTTTATTTTGCATTATCAGGGAGTTTTGTTTGGTGTTGTTTGATGTGATAATTAGCCCTAGGTCAGCTCTTTGAATTGCGCACAATTTTAATATATCTTTGCAAAACACTGCTTTTTGCAGCGCTCCTGAGCTTTTGACAACTGTATGTGGAAAAACCGAAATAAGTTGGGACCTGTATGGCCACTCTACCAGAGCATGGCATAGCAGTCAAGAGTGGGGTCGAATACCCACCATGCATTACTTTAACTGTTGATTTAGCAATAATTCAAGTTCAGATAAAAAAAAAATTGGGCTGTCTAATTAAAAAAGTAAGCTAATTTGCATATTACCAGTCTTCACTGCATCTGAAACTTCAGAAAAATCAATAGCTTGTATTTAGCGATCTAAACATTTATACTGGTAAAACCAGGTTTTAAAACCCACAGTTTTTTCAGCAGATGTTTTCATGAAATGAAGATTCCGGTTTACATTAACATATGACATATCTACCAATTTAATGTCATTCAAGTTCTTTATACTGTTCTGAAGCAAAGTTTTATTTATTCCGTCCTTGGCATGAATGTCTGTTGGACGTTTGTCAATTTGTCACTTGTCATATCTTAACACATCAAATTTATTTATATCAGATACATTTTTAATACAAACCATGCCTGAAGAAGAAGAATTTCTGTCATATATGAAATTAAATAGATTTGACACAAAAGAGTATATATCATATTACTTTTTTCAGGATTAATGTTTGCCTGTTCTTTTTTTTTTTCAGTTCCAAGGGACGCAATCCCATTGACTTTATTGGGTGGGTTTGGCAAGCCGCGCTGCTTGTCAAACTCAACATATCAAATTAAAATTTCTACACCACAAAGCATGTGAACAGACTTCAGAGGCCAACATGTCACATTGCTAATGGGCGGTTGAGGAAAGGTAAAAACACAAATTAATCACCTAATTTTTCCATTCCCCGGCTACCCGTGTGAATTTAGCCTTACTCTCACAGCAAACAGTTCAAATAATTACAATCCCAAGTAGAATGTTAGAAGGCAGAATGTGGAAATGCTGCTCATCGGAGCCCAGCCACTGAACAGAAAGGTGAAGATACAGCTTCAGCCTAAGCTCCTCCTAACTACACTCCTCTGATGACGTTTAACCCCACCCATGGGGCTTAAAGGGGTTGTAAAAGTATTTTTTTCCCCTAAATAGCTTCCTTTACCTAAGTACAGTCCTCCTTCACTTAACTAATCCTTTGATTTTGCTTTTAAATGTCCTTATTTCTTCTGAGAAATCCTCACTTCCTGTTCTTCTGTCTGTAACTACACACAGTAATGCAAGGATTTTTCCCTGGTGTAGAGAAAGCCTCTTGAGGGGGAGGGGGCGAGCAGGCAAGTCAGGACACTCTCTACTTTGCAGATAGAGAAAGAAGCTGTGTGTTAGTGGACATCCTGACATTCCTGCTCGCCCCCTTCCCCCTCAAGAGGCTTTCTCCACACCAGGGAAAAAGCCTTTTACTGCGTGTAGTTACAGACAGAAGAACAGGAAGTGAGGATTTCTCAGAAGAATAAAGGGCAAATTATACAGCAAAATCGAAGGATGAGGTAAGTGAAGGAGGACTGCGCTAAGGTAAAGGAAGCTATTTAGGGAAAGAAAATTACCTTTACAACCCCTTTAATCATAGATTGATCTATGATAGCTAGGCTGGATTAGCTAGCTATCTGTTTTGTGCTTTGGACTGCAGGGGGAGGTTTTATAGTGGCACGCCAGATTCTTTGTACATGGGTCTAAGGAGAATATTAATTTACTATCTAATGTTTTCCCTGTAGATTTGTGCAAACCATCTTTTTAACATTGTCATGAATAATAAGTGCATTTAGGGCCACACAGATGTGCAGCAGTAAAATCTCATAGTGCTATCCAATTGTAATGGCACCCCAATGCTCTAATACGGATAAACACTTGTGGCACACCATAATACACTGTAATACACTTCCTGAGGATTGTGCTTTGCTGTGCTGGCAAAAAAAAGCATGTCCAATTTTTCACTGTGAAACTAAAGGGCCGTCTTAACTACAGACACATTAAAGTGTTTGTTAATATTAATTGTGTAAAGTTCTGCGCTGTATTCAATACTACTACAAAGTACAATCTTATAGTGCTAGTTATATATCATTCATAACTGATTACTTTATAAACCATTTTGAAAACAATAATAATAGTGATTATAGTAATAATGTAACTGTAAAAGTGCTCAATTCTACTGTATATTCCTAATAGATAAATTCATCAAAGTCCAATACACAGTAATTCATAGTGGCTCCAGTTCATATTCTCTTTTTAAGTACATAAAGTCTCCAAGATATTTCCACGTGTTTAAATTTCTGTGTGGAACCCTTTACCTTCCACCAATGAATTCAAACTATGAAGTGCAAAATGTAGTGGATTCAAACCATAAAGTACAAAAAAAAAACACTCTGTGTTACTTATAGGCTCCCAGAACTCTCACCTTGTCAATTGTGCATGTATTAACCAATACACTTTGTGTTTCCCCTTCTTTAAATGGGTACCACACTCTCCTCCCATTCATATGGGTCCCTCTGTGGTTCACTCCTCCTTATTATGCAGGATGTATGTGTGGATCCTTTAATATCACCCACAAAATGTATTAATGTCACAATGTATTAGCACTTCCTGTCTCTGAGGACATGGCTTAAAAAACTTTGAAGGAGTTGTAAAATCTCAAGGTTTGTCACCTTAATGCATTCTATGCATTAAGGTGAAAAACCTTCTGTGCTGCAGCAGCCTGCCATAGCCCCCCTTTTTCTTACCTGAACCCAATCGTTCAGCTTCGAGAATGAGCCCAGCAGCTCCAGCCACTGTCTCGGGTTCTCATTGGATAGATTGATAGCAGCAGAAGTCATTGGCTCCCGCTGCTGTCAATCAAATGGAGTGACACAGCAGAGGGGGAGGGGCTGAGTCCTGCTGTCTGTGTCAATGGATGCAGCATCATGACCCGGAAACATGCCCGCATGAGTGCCCCCCATGGAAAGCGGCTCTCCGTGGGGACACTTAATGAAGAGGAGGGGCCAGGAGCCCAAAAAAGGAGTATCGGAGCTGCTCTGTGCAAAACCATCGCACAGAGCAGATAAGTATATCATGTTTGTTATTTAAAAAAAAAAAAAAGAAACTTTACAATCACTTTAAGTTAACCCTGTTCCTTCTGGTCTGATGTTATATATGGAAAAAGGAATTGCTGCACACCGAAGTAACAAAGTCCTTTATTCTTCTTCCATAAAAGCAAAGAGTCACGCACCACAGGGCTGTAGCAAGTGCATCAGCTAGATGTGTTTCACATGATTACATTGTGCTTATTTATTAGGGTAAATTCCAGTGCCACACCACAGTTTCTGCATGTGAGAAGTTACATTCTAGGCTGGTTGAACAACACTTGGAGGATCTCCCCATTACAGCTGGTCTTGTTTTCAGGTCTTCACCACAAAGACAGATGCCACATCATGATTGTCCTCAGGAGACCGTGCAACTAAACTTTGCTGCAACATTCATCTGGAGGTATCTCTATTAATAACTATATATACCTAGGTATATGTACCTCTTATACATTGGATGTACCGTATTTATCGCCGTATACCGCGCACTATTTTGCCCTGAAAATCAGGGCAAAATCGTGGGTGCGCGATATACGCCGATACCCGCTTTATCGCCACGAGTTTTGAATACTGCGCCGGCATATACCGAGCGCAGTACACTCGTGTAACTTCGGGCAGTCTCGGCGCCTCTCGCACTGACGTCCTGAGCGTACAGGACGTCAGCGCGACATAGCCGAGCCTGCCCGACGTTACACGAGTGTACTGCGCTCGGTATATGCCGGCGCAGTATTCAAAACTCGTGGCGGGAAATGAGCGGGGAGGACGCGAGGACGCCGCAAGGACGCCGGACCCGCCGGAGAGGACGCCGGACCCGCCAAAGAGGACACCGGTATTATTTCCATACCTATGCTTAATGTTATATGCTGATTGCAGTAGTTCCTCTGCTCCCAATTACTTTGATTAGATTACTGGTTGATTTACCAGAAAAGCTTGGTGAAGGTTCTGGTTGCCTTATCTACAGGGTTAATGCAATGTCATGTTTGGGTAGGGTCAATTCTCATACCCCCCCCCCCCCCAAAAGAAAAAGAGTGTTACATATGTAAACACTCAGGTCTAGATTTGGAGGGGGCAGCTGTGGGTGAATTTTGTTTTGAGTTATTAGTTTTATTTTAAAATGCTATATATAGTTTCCTGTTTTGAAAAGACACTAAATTATGTGCAATAAATGGGTGGGGGTTGGGCACAGTTTGGTACGTTTACTCTGGGCACTGTCTATCCTTCCCTTATTCTACTAAAGAAAGGCATTTTCATTCCTGGCCTCCATTTATGCTGTTGGAGATGTTTTAATGTAGCCCCAGATAACAGTAAATTCTAACAATGGGTTTACTCTTTTCCCACATCTAAAGCTAAAGAAACAAAAGTAAAAAAGCAAATGTACAACTGAAATCTAAAGTTATATTCCAATTAAATTGTTATTTATTTTTACCAGCATAAAGTACAAGGCAGATACTTATTTTTCAAGCTGTAAAAGTTTGCAAGGCAATTTGTACATTAATTGAACTGTAAGACAACCACCATTATCCAAGAATAAAATACCAACATTAAAACTGAAGGGTAATGTTGTACATTTATTGAAATCAAAAACTAGAAAACAACTAATTTATTCTAATATTTGTTGTAAACTTTTTACATAGACTACATGTAAAATGTTCGCTATTTGTTTCATTTAAAAATAAAGACACCTACATTTTGTTTACAGTAACAGCAATATCAGTTTTGAGAATTGTATGCAGCCTTTTTCTGACTACATCTTCTTGTGTTTTCTTCCTTCTATTTGCTTCATCTTCTTTTAATCTGAGCAGATTAATAGGAAACAAAAAAAGAGGTTTCACTTGCATATGCATGTATATTATTATAAATTATGACATCAATATGCATATAAAAATAAATGTAATGTTCAGAAAGATGGTTAATGTTGGCCCCTTTGATTGGCGTTTAGACTGCTGTGTTTTCTTTGAATGCAAGACATGAATTGCTGTTGTTCTCTATTGTGTGTGCTGTAAAAACCTTAGTTATTTCATTGGTAGACCCCAATTAAGCGAATTTGTATGTATGTATGTATATATATATATGTGTTAAAATGATTACCTTAACTTAGTAATTATATCAATATGTGTTAATGTTTTAGAAGAAACTTTTCTGAAGCAAGCATATTTAATCATGACATATACAAGTTCTGCTTCTTAATTAGCAGTTATATCTAATATTTGTGCCTTACTGATCCTCTTTACTATATAAGGCTGGCCAGGCCACACACTATACAATTTTATTATTCAATTTACCGTACTTTAGGTTTACATTCAACTATATAGTGCACAGGCCTGCCTGATTGCATAAAAATTTAAAGGGCCAGATTCTTAAACGAGATACGACGGCGTATCTCCAGATACGCCGTCGTATCTCTGAGTTGCGCGGTCGTATCTATGCGCCTGATTCTTAGAATCAGTTATGCATAGATTTCCCGTAGATCTGACTGGCGTAACTGTGTTACACCGTCGTATCGTAAATGCATATTTAAGCTGGCCGCTAGGTGGCGCTTCCGTCGAATTCTGCGTTGAGTATGCAAATTAGCTAGATACGCAAATTCACGAATGTTTGCCCGGCCGACGCAGTACATTTACGCCGTTTACGTTAGGCTTTTCTCGGCGTATTGTTACCCCTGCTATATGGTGGCGTAAGTGCGGCGTACCAATGTTAAGTATGGCCGTCGAAATTTGAAAATTTTACGTTGTTTGCGTAACTCGTCCGTAAAACGGGCGTATTAGGAGCAATGCACACTGGGAGATTTCCACGGAGGGCGCATGCGCCGTTCGTGAAAACTGTCAATCACGTCGGGTCACACAACATTTACATAAAACACGCCCCCCTGTTCCAAATTTCAATTAGGCGGGCTTACGCCGGCCAATTTACACTACGCCGCCGCAACTTACAGAGCAAGTGCTTTGAGAATACAGCACTTGCCCGTCTAAGTTGCGGAGGCGTAACGTAAATCAGATACGTTACGCCCGCACAAAGATACGCAATGGTACGTGAATCTGGCCCAAAGTGTTTAGCTTTGACCTTGTATTATGGTACATCTAAAGGAAAATTGTACAAGAAAATTGTATAATGAATGGCCAGCCTAAAGCCTTGTACACACGATCGGTTTGTCCGGTGAAAACAGACCGATGGACTGTTTTCATCGGACAAACCGATCGTGTGTGGGCCCCATCGGTTTGTTTTCCATCTGTCAAAAAAAATAGAACATGTTTTAAATTTTTCCTATGGATAAAAAAACGATAGAAAAAAATTATCGTCTGTGTGGAAGTCCATTGGTCAAAAATCCACGCATGCTCAGAATCAAGTCGACGCATGCTCGGAAGCATTGAACTTAATTTTTCTCAGCACGTCGTAGTGTTTTACGTCACCGCGTTTTGGCACGGTCGGATTTTTGACTGATGGAGTTTAGGCAAGATTAATGAAAGTCAGCTTCATCTGATAAATCCATCGGATTAGATTCCATCAGATATCCGATCGTGTGTATAGGGCTTAAGTCTAATGGTTAACTGCCTCATATAAAACAATACACTCCTTTTGTGCCTGACATCTTATCTTATAAACTGTAAGGCAGCCCACACATGGAACAACATTGGCTTGTTCCTGCTGAATCAGGTATGGTTGTTCTTGTTTAAGAGAATTTGATCTAGTGATCATTTCTTCCCAATGGGGACTGTCGGTACACTTTCGCTCAACCAGCGCAGGCAGCCAACTGGCTGCAGTGCAGATAATTTTATTCTTGCAGTGGGGGAGTCCCACTGCCAGAATACAATAGCACAGAGGACGGATTACCGAATTGGTAATGTGTGGATGGGGTATCATATTTTTTTGACCATCTGACTGGCTGATAAACAAAATTCTCAAGGCATTTAGACAGGGTCATGGTAGGCAATCTTGCTATAGTAGCTTATCTACAGATGAAAAATTACTTTACACAAAACACAGGAAACATAGCTCATACTAAATGCTCACTGTAAATACTCTTTAATTTCCCTTTAAGGATCAGAGATGCTTCACTTACCAGCGCTAGAAACCCTTTTAACACAATAGAAATGTACTGCAATATAATGGGACTGTGGTAACTTGCTTTTTGCTTGTAACAATCATTTTTATGTAAATATTACATAGATAGAAGGATATAGGGATATATATATATATATATATATATATATATATATGTATTGTATATCAATCAAAAGTAACAATACCTCTCTGGTCATGTATGCTATTTGAGCTAATGAGCCTTTGTAAACCTAGAACATCTGATTGGGACACAGCATAAGTTAAAACTTTAGGGTACCCGTGTACCCGCCTATTATAAAAATGTGTGCTGTCCAAGCTGAGAGTCCATACCACTATACAGCGGGGACATGCACATAGTAAGGTATGTAGTATATGCAGTCAACTGCAGATGTGTGACCTAATGCATCGGCCTGGCAGTTCAAGATTGAGGTGATTGATCAGCCAGTCCTTAATCTGCCCAGTACTACCCTGTATCAGTGGCGGCTGGTGCTCAAAATTTTTGGGGGGGCGCAAAGGAAAAAAAAATTGCAGTCTCACTGTGCCCAAACGCAGCCACTGTTACATGCCATCAAATGCAGCCACTGCGCCATCAATTCGCACCACTGTGCCATGCCATTAAACACAGTCACTGTGCCATCCATTGTCACCACTGTGCCATGCCATTAAACGCAGCCCCTGTGCCATACATTGTCACCACTGTGCCATGCCATTAAACGCAGCCCCTGTGCCATACATTGTCACCACTGTGCCATGCCATTAAACGCAGCCACTGTGCCATCCATTGTCACCACTGTGCCATCCATTGTCACTACTGTGCCATGCCATTAAACGCAGCCACTGTGCCATCCATTGTCACTACCAGTGGCGGCTGGTGCTCAAAATTTTTGGGGGGGCGCAAAGGAAAAAAAAAATTGCAGTCTCACTGTGCCCAAACGCAGCCACTGTTACATGCCATCAAATGCAGCCACTGTGCCATCAATTCGCACCACTGTGCCATGCCATTAAACGCAGTCACTGTGCCATCCATTGTCACCACTGTGCCATGCCATTAAACGCAGCCACTGTGCCATACATTGTCACCACTGTGCCATGCCATTAAACGCAGCCACTGTGCCATACATTGTCACCACTGTGCCATGCCATTAAACGCAGTCACTGTGCCATCCATTGTCACCACTGTGCCATGCCATTAAACGCAGCCACTGTGCCATACATTGTCACCACTGTGCCATGCCATTAAACGCAGCCCCTGTGCCATACATTGTCACCACTGTGCCATGCCATTAAACGCAGCCACTGTGCCATACATTGTCACCACTGTGCCATGCCATTAAACGCAGCCCCTGTGCCATACATTGTCACCACTGTGCCATGCCATTAAACGCAGCCCCTGTGCCATACATTGTCACCACTGTGCCATGCCATTAAACGCAGCCACTGTGCCATCCATTGTCACCACTGTGCCATCCATTGTCACTACTGTGCCATGCCATTAAACGCAGCCACTGTGCCATCCATTGTCACTACTGTGCCATGCCATTAAACGCAGCCACTGTGCCATCCATTGTCACCACTGGGCCATGCCATTAAACGCAGCCACTGTGCCCTTTAATGGTCGCCGCTGTGCCCTGTAAATTGCGTTCTCCCCCCCCCCCCGCCCGGCACTTACCTTTACTGGAGTCAGGCATCCACGTCCCACGATGTCTTCTCCCGCCCTCGATGACTGACAGGCGTCTCAACCAATCAGGTTACAGGTAGCCAGAACCGGCCAACGTGATTGGCTGAGACGCCTGTCATCTTATTCAAGGGGCGTACAGTCTGTGCGCTCCGAGAATAAGCTTCCGGGACCCGAGGGCTGTACTGGGAAAGCCTATCAGAGCCGTTGGCTTTGATAGACATTTCCCTACAGCCAACCAGCTGGCGTTATTCAGATGGCCGGACATTGAGCGCCGACCATCTGAACAACAGCGGCAGCAGCGAAAATAACATAGATTCATGCAATGCATGAATCTATGTTATTTCACTCAGTGGCGGTGAGAGCCAGAGGGGGCGGCGCTCCAGCGCCCTCTATGGACGAACCGCCACTGGTCACTACTGTGCCATGCCATTAAACGCAGCCACTGTGCCATCCATTGTCACCACTGGGCCATGCCATTAAACGCAGCCACTGTGCCCTTTAATGGTCGCCGCTGTGCCCTGTAAATTGCGTTCTCCCCCCCCCCCGCCCGGCACTTACCTTTACTGGAGTCAGGCATCCACGTCCCACGATGTCTTCTCCCGCCCTCGATGACTGACAGGCGTCTCAGCCAATCAGGTTACAGGTAGCCAGAACCGGCCAACGTGATTGGCTGAGACGCCTGTCATCTTATTCAAGGGGCGTACAGTCTGTGCGCTCCGAGAATAAGCTTCCGGGACCCGAGGGCTGTACTGGGAAAGCCTATCAGAGCCGTTGGCTTTGATAGACATTTCCCTACAGCCAACCAGCTGGCGTTATTCAGATGGCCGGACATTGAGCGCCGACCATCTGAACAACAGCGGCAGCGGCGAAAATAACATAGATTCGTGCAATGCATGAATCTATGTTATTTCACTCAGTGGCGGTGAGAGCCAGAGGGGGCGGCGCTCCAGCGCCCTCTATGGACGAACCGCCACTGCGCCTGTATGGGCATCTATACCTTTCTTAATAGTATTTAACCAGATATTTAACAAGATTTGATTTAATGGACTATTTTCTAACAGCATGCCTACATTGTAATTTAAACAGTAAACACATTCCTTTAAATTTACAGACTTTTTCTAATTATAGCCCTAATTTAAATTGTACACATTTTTATTTCAGTGATTTTCATAGCTTCTAAAATACTGTAAATAATGTCACTGCTTGCAGAGTTTTGTTTTTTATGAAGTCGTGTTTCAGCTGTGAATAAATGTGCCTATAAACTTAGGAAGACAGAAGATTCAAACACTAAATTGCTGTTCTTTGTAATGATCAGTTCATAAAAATGCACATTTGTGTTGGCTAAGCATGCATTCCCAGTAGGGAAACAATAGCGACAAGCTAGTAGAATCCAATGTAGCTGATTTTTACATCCAAAATTGGTCAGCTAGAAAGAAGTCTGCACTGATGACATGGTATTCATTCATAAGCCTGTAAGCATTATCCAGTCATCTGGTAATGGCCACATTACTACATATCTAGTCAACCTAGTAATCTAATTAACAAATGTATACACGAACAAACTCAAGATAAACAGGTGTGGTTGAGGATTTCACAGGCTTTACATGTCCAAAGCCAGAGACAAGGGTGTAATCAGAAAAAGTGATGTAAAAGGTTCAACACAAATAACCTATATGCAATATTTTTGTATTCATCTGGACGCTTAAATATGATAATTGGCTTATCTGGGATACTTTTATGTAGCCCTTGCTGGCGGCCCCTTTATGCCACAGAAGCCGATCAGCTTGGGCATTCTTAACACTGGATCACTGCTTGTCTCTCTCCTCAGCCATTGACTGACAGGCCTGTCAGAGGAAACCGGAGAAAGCAGGTTGTTAGTTAGCTACATCATTGGCCAGACTTTAGCTCTGCCCACTGATGCAGAATGGAGAAGTAAGTGGGCAGCCAGAACTGGGCATATAAGGGGGAGATAGGTGACTGACCTGAGGGCTGTCAGGAGCCCATGGAGAAAGAGGAACAATGCAGCGCAGTACAGAGAGGATTAAGCTTGGGGGAGAGAACTGGGGAGCAAGTTTCAAAGCAGCTGTGATGTATGTGCTAAGGGAAGTAGCAGTTAAGACCAAATGCTAAGGGAAGTCAGCTAAGCTGCAGAGTGGCGGTGCCGATCCAGAAGACCTTTTGGATTTCAGTTACAGCCACAGGCTTGAGAGAGAAAGCCCAAGGAATTTTGGGCTACCTCACACCTAGCTTCTAGAGATGAAAGAAAAATGGAGTCAACAAGATAAGGAGTGGCTTTTGTTGTGAATTCCACCTTCCACATGATTGAGACATTGTTCATGAGACTAATTGTCATAAGGAGGGTATCTGTGAAGTACTGGTGTTGTGAGAGGCCTGGGCACCCTTAGGTCCCGTACACACGTCCGAGGAACTCGACAGGGCAAAACACATCGTTTTGCTCGTCGAGTTCCTTGTGAAGCCGCCGAGGATCTCGGCGAGCCGAAATTTCCCATTGAACAACGAGGAAATAGAGAACATGTTCTCTATTTCCTTGCCGAGATCCTTGTCGGCTTCCTCGGCCAAAAGTGTACACCCGCCCGGGTTTCGCGGCAGAATACAGCTCCGATCGAGTTTCTGGCTGAATTCTGCCGAGAAACTCGGTCGTGTGTACGGGGCCTTATATATAGTGAAATTGTTGCTGTCACTGGATGTTCTGTCTAAGAGGACTGCATTGCCCTTCCTTTACATGCGGATTACAAGTACACTTGTGTGACAGAACTAACCGGGACAGGGGTTGCACGGTAGTCTTTTGCCTTCTGACTATGGACCCTGGCATTTGAGGGAGCTATGAGCATTCAGGAAGATGTCCTGTTATATAATGCAAGATGACATGTTATTATCACAAGAAATCCATGATGGTCTCTGCCAACTTGAAACTCAGTGGGAACCTGGATGTGAAAAGAAAGCTGGTTAATGAGATTTGGACAGCCCTGTGTCTTCTTGAATGCTGGGGAACTGTTGCTGGACTGTGTGGGGTGGGGAATTTTAGGCATACCCAAATAACAACTGTGATCGGGAAGTTATAAGTTGCTATGCATCATAAAGTGTATGTGCAATAATCAGGCAAAAATAAGTTAGCTGTCAGTCACAAATCTATTTAGCTTTTATTGCTAAACTTGATCCTAGTAGAGGGTTTAGGGGTGCATGATATCCTAAAAGTGCACAGAAATAAGGCAGATATTCTGAAATTAGCTGTTATTGTGGGCCATTTAAGTCCAGCCTCTTGATAATTGCTGATCTTGTGAGAGCAGCCAGGCAGATACATGACCGAGTATGAGCAGTCACTGTCTTTCTTGATATGTTGTGGAGCCTCTACCTAGCTCCTCTGCAACACTCTTTAGCCAGAATATTCTTTACAGATGCTCCTGGCAGGTAGACCTTAGCCCAGCTCCCTCCAGATATAAACTCCAGCAGACAGTTAAATTCCTTGCCCCAGGCTGAAGCAAGACCCAAGTAGAGATCACTCTATGCAGCTGTTCTCTTCAATAAGAAACCCATGAGGTGAGGAACTTCTCCAAAACAAAAATTTTTTTGTGCCCCAGTCATTTATCCAATTCCCAATCCATACTTCTGAGCAAAGATCTCAGGGATTTATTGGGTCACAGAAATATTTATAACCCAGTGACTGACATACAGACTACTGAAACCTCCTCAACAGTATCAGGTGGAAGCAGTCAACACATTGAGCTATGGAGAACTTGCAGAGCCCAGAAGATGTAATCAAAGCTGGTTACAGCTTAGTTGCAAAACACACTGGGCTAGATTCAGAAAGAATTTACGTTGGCCTATCTATTGATACGCCGCGTAAATTCAAAGCTGCGCCGGCGTATCTTCTTTCTGTATTCAGAAAGCAAGATACGCCGAAATTAGGCTAAGATCCGACTGGCGTAAGTCTCTTACGCCGTCGTATCTTAGTTGCATATTTACACTGGCCGCTAGGTGGCGCTTCCGTCGATTTACGCAAGGAATATGCTAATTAGGTACATACGCCGATTCAGAAACGTACGTCCGCCCGGTGCATTTTTTTACGTCGTTTACGTTAGGCTTTTTCTGGCGTAAAGTTACCCCTGCTATATGAGGCGTATCCTATGTTAAATATGGACGTCGGGCCAGCGTCGAATTTTCCGTCGATTACGTTGTTTGCGTAAGTCGTTCGCAAATAGGGCTGTACATAAGTTATGTTCACGTCTAAAGCATTGACGATTTGCGGCGTAATTTCGAGCATGCGCACTGGGATTCTTTCACGGACGGCGCATGCGGCGTTCGTAAAAAACTTCAAATACGTGGGGTCATAAGTAATTTAAATAAAACACGCCCACATCATCCACATTTTAATTAGGCGGGCATACGCTACGCCGCAGTAACTTAGGGCGTAAGTTCTTTATGAATACAGAACTTGCACCCTAAGTTACGGCGGCGTAACGTATCTGAGATACGTTACGCCCGCAGAAAATTACGCCGGGCTATCTGAATCTAGCCCACTGTTTTATTACTGGTACCCCAGCTTGGGGCAAGGTTCTTACGCCTAAATACATTTTGATTATCGTGTCAGCCCACTGGACTTCTTCCGGGAGGGTCTGCAGTGAATTCACTGTAACGTTCTCACCATTAGGAGGAACAGAAGGGGGATTATCTAGAGCAGGGATATGCAATTAGTGGACCTCCAGCTGTTGCAAAACTACAAGTCCCATCATGCCTCTGCCTCTCGGTGTCATGCTTGTGGCTGTCAGGGTCTTGCTATGCCTCATGGGACTTGTAGTTTTGCAAAAGCTGAGGTTCGCTAATTGCATATCCCTAGAGGAAGAGACTCGGGGCACCCTCCTAAATCCCTACATGAATGAGTGAAGACCTTGACAATCCCAGGGATTATTTCACATGGGAAAACAATAGGATTTCTTTACTAGCTTACCTTTCAGAAAGAATGTTCCTATGAGTTCTGTGTAGGAATACAGTCTGTCATGGTCACTATCAAAATGTTGTAGCAAATCCTCTCTTGGAACCTCTTCTGCCAGGACATTTTTTATTTCGTCATATGTGAGATATCCATCTGCATCTTTGTCAGCACCATAGAAAAATACCTGAAAATCTGAGCAAACGAAAAATAAGTGTAAATATCTATTTTAGCATTTTAGCATTGGAGATCAGTATTTTCACTTTGATACACTTAGGGACTAATAATAATGTAAACAAGGGGAAGTAAGTAAGGGAGAGCAACCACCCTCCCCTTACTCTGCAAAAAAAAAAAAAAATACTCAAAACAATAACTTATTTAGGATAAGGTGTTGGTGCAGCAAACTTAAATCAAGCCATTAAAGAGGAACTGAATCCTGAAAAGCTGTGCCAAAAAAAGGCAGGCAGAAAACAAAAGAGTCACCACTAGGGTTGAGCCAACGGTTTGGTCCAATCAAATGGCTAGTGTCATTCAGCAAAGAGTAGCATCGGGACTGATAGTGTGCGGTTACATTCTTTGTCTTATTTTTAAGGGGGCTTCCAGATTCCGATAACAAAACAATGAACTTTTAATAGCATTCAACAAGGTGGCACATATGCTCTGTGTTTATCCACAATGCTTGCGAGATACAGATACAATCAATAGAAAATAAACAGTGTGGTACTAGTCATTTTGTTCTACTGTACATATAAAATATCGCTAAAGGCCTATGATTAACTTGTGCCATAAAAGCAAAGGGAAGAGCACAGAGAAAAATTTGCTGTAATCCTATCAAAAACAAAAGGCCTATTTACAGAACTGACTGTATCATGTTGCTGGAAAACACAAATTATGCAAAAAATCAGAATGATGCCTCTCACCTGCTCGACTTTTGAGGAACGACACTGATATGTGATCCAGTTCTTCAGGATTGTCTTTCCACTTGGTAACTGGCTGCACAGTGGTCTCTGTCTTTTTTGTAAAATCTGAAACTTATATAACAACAGTTGTTACAACAATGTGGTACTTTAATTTAATGTTCACTAATGGAATTGTTTAAGCAAAAAAGTCACTTTGCTCATTCAGGGAAAAATAAAAAATTCACCTGGAAGTCTGCCCTTTTGTTGTAGGTAAACACTTTACCACTTTGTGCTATTCTGTTCCCCTATTCACCAATAGGAGCCCTGTGAATTACACGGGATGGACGAGCATGTAGCATAAGTGTAAAATAATTCCATGCTGACACTATGAAGTCGATTTACTAAAAAAGTTGAGAATCTTCCCTGAAAAAAGTTTAAATATTCACTTCAATTATCCAATGTGAAAAGCATCTGCACATTATTGGGAATTCAAAGTCAACATGAATTTGCTTTTCACATAATTGGATAATTAAAGTGAATATTCACACAATCATTTGAGTGAAGATTTTCAACTTCTTAGTAAATCGCTACAAATCAGTAGTAAACCTGGACCTGTAAGCTGGACCTTCAGAGTGCATGTGCCAGGTATATTATCGGCTGCATTCACTCTAAACATCTCCTAAACAATGGTTAGGTTAGGAGATATTCATAGTAGGCAAAAACAAAACAAAAGTTTTACTCCTGGACAGACGCGATCCAAATAAAAAATATGCCTTTATTGTAAAATCTAAAAAAGCACTACAGCACTACAAGCCACAGCACAGCACACTGGTGAAGCTGGCGCTTTTCACACTATACTAGTGTTTAATCATAGCTATGATTAAACACTAGTATAGTGTGAAACACGTCAGCTTCACCGGTATGGCTTTGCTGTGACTTGTAGTGCTGTTTTGGATTTTGGATTTTACAATAAAGGGATATTTTTTATTCAGAGTGTGGCTGTCCAGAAGAAAGCTTTTCTTAGGTTTTTGCCCTCGTATGTGCATTGCCTGCACCTGTGGTTCTGTGAGGATTGATTACCTTGAAGACATCCACACCTGAGCTGCTTCCCCTTCCCGAGATATACATAGTACCTACAGGTAATCCTTCTTATACAGGTAGGCTTGCCTGTAGGTACAAGTGGTAGTACAGAGTTTACTACCACTTAAACCCAATAGGGGCTGCAGCCTAAAGTTTTTTTTTTATCATGTGTTTAATTTATTATTAATTGGTAATGGTATGATGGGTGATAATGGGGTTCTGGATAATTTCCTTTCCCATTGCATTATGTGTCTCCATGTGTATGAGCCTGTATGCTTGTGTGGTGTCTAAATGTCTCCATGTTTGTGAGTGTGTATATATAGCTTGTGTTTGTTTGCTTCCATGTTATCTAAATATCTATGTATGCATGCATGCATGTAGTTCTGGGCCCTAATTTATTGTGCCTATTCATAATGGCAGAAAAGCTGGGAACAAATTACAATATATCTTTAAAAAAAAAAATAGCTCTGTAAAAAAGTCATGCCCCTTCCCGCCCCCCCCCCCCACTGTCTTCTGGGAAACACACTGTTCCCAGGAGATAGCGGGGACCAGTGAAGATGCGCAGCTCGCGCATGCACAGTAGGGAACCGGGCAGCGAAGCCGCAACGCTTTACTTTCTGATTCCCTCACCGAGGATGGCGGCGGTGGCAGCCGAGAGACGAGAGATTGCTCGGCTTCAGGTGCCGACATCGCGGCCTCGCTGGACAGGTAAGTGTCCATTTATAAAAAGTCAGCAGCTGCAGTATTTGTAGCTGCTGGCTTTTAATATATATTTTTTCGTGGGACCTCCGCTTTAAGTTACTGGGGTATTGTGCTAGCTTCTAACATGGCACATTTACTCTTTTGGTAACCCTATCCTCTGCTTTTCACAGCTACAGCAACCCCAGTGTGGTGACTCCACTGGCAAGTCTACTTTTACTTGTCATACTTGATGCACAGATCACATTGATAGTTATAAACTAATTACCAGCTTAGACCTACTTTTAGGCCTCGTACACACGGCCGAGGAACTCGACGTGCCAAACACATCGAGTTCCTCGGCCAGTTCAGCACTGAAGCCGCCGAGGAGCTCGGCGGGGCGAGAGCTCCCATAGAACAACGAGGAAATAGAGAACATGTTCTCTATTTCCTCGCCGAGCTCCTCGTCGGCTTCCTTGGCCGAAAGTGTACACACGGCCGGGTTTCTCGGCAGAATTCAGCCAGAAACTCGGTCGGAAGCTGAATTCTGCCGAGGAAACTGGTCGTGTGTACGGGGCCTCACTGTCCTTTCTGTCATTGCATTATTTGTTTTCATGCATCCAAAGAGTTATTGGAGAGGAAGATACTCAATATTTTTTGAGGGTACCATCACAAGAAAATCAGGCCGATCACAAGCATGTCAGAACAGTTTTAATTGCCAAAAATGTTTATAAAGGAAACCTAAAATAACTGTTTTTGCAATATGTAGATAATGGTCATCTCATCTGTTGGTAGGGAGGTAAGATTTCCAATGACAAGTTCATAATACATTAATTATTATTTATTAACATAGAAGAGAGCAATGTGATGATAATAAGAAATAGCAACATACAGTATTTGTTTTCTTTTTTTACTTTATTATGCTATAACAAATTATTAGAAAAAAATAAAACTTACTCTGTGATGCAGTCAAAAGGCTCTCTGTCAATGCCTGACCTATGACTCTTCTTGTTGGTTTAATAGTTGCTTCACCAAAACGTTCTTCCTTTGTTCGGTTTAAATTATTTTCGATAAAGTAGATATCATCTCTGAGCTGCGCAATTTGTGAGAAAACTAGTTCCAAACCCTTTAGAAAAAAAATAACTTGTTTTAAAAATAAATAAAAAATTATGACAATGATGATAATAATAATAATACATGAAAACAATTTGATATTAATAAATATTTCTAAAAAATACAATTATAGCCATGCAATGCTACAATGTGGTACCTTTATGCATTAACATTCAGTTTAAAAAATGTAATACCAGTATTAGTCATATACATGTTTTTATTACCTGAATTTTAAAAAAGTATGCATTAATATCTCTACCACAGAGGCATACCTCTAATGTCCCTACCACATTAGCAACACTCTAATGTTCTTTCCACAATCCACATCAGCATTACTGAATATATAATTTTCCCACCATTACAGCAACACTCCAGTACCCTTACCACATCAGCAACAATATGAAATCATTGGCATGAAGAGATACATCACCACTCCATGCCTGTATGAAAATCCCTTGCTGTTTGAACTTGGTTGCTGTCCGAAAAGAGCCCAACTATGTTCCAAAGACTCAGCAGGAAAATAGGTTGCATACCGATGATTTCAGATCACATCCCACTTTATTAGATTGGCCTTTTTTAATTTTGTTAGGTAAGCAAAGTCAAGGGTACCGTGTGTTTTGTCCATTTTCAATTAAGTTGGTTGTAATCTGGGATTATCAGTGTGTAACTTCCTGCTTTTCTGTTGACTCTAATATTGTTATAATGTCAGCAACAGTCTAATGCTCCAACAACATCAGCAACATGTTCTGGTACACATTTTTATTGAAAATTGAAAGGAAATACAATTCAAGGGTTACCCATGCAGGGGGCCTTGTACAGTCATATATGGATGGAAATTGCTCACACCTTCAAATGGCAATTGTCGAAAAAGGTCTGTGCATGCATAGCAGTGTAATGAACAATATTTCAGAGGTTGAACAATTCAGCCACATGACACAGACCATCAGCCTAAACAACTGATTGAGTCAAAATACCCAGATATAAGAACATGTGACACAGGAGATAAAAATAAACCATAAAGAAGAGTAGAGAAGATGGAAATACAGAGCAAAGAAGAGAGAGGGGGAAAAACGAGGAGGGAAGGAAGATATGGGGGGAAAATCACACAGGCACGGGTATTAGTCAACTAGGAGGTTACAAGGTGCTAATACTGGCTGAATGTAATGTGGGGAAAGCGTAAAATATCCAAGGTTCCCATATTTTTAGGAAATTAGGGTGGGAGTCATGCAAGATGCTAGACCTCTTCATCAACAACATATTAAATGACCTTATCACATTAGCAACACTCTGATGTCCATATACCACATTAGTAGCACCCTACCATGTTGTCTTTACCACATCACTCAGTTGTCCTACTCCCTACTACAACACACTATTGTTCCTACCACATCTGCAAAGCTCTACTGTCCCTACCACATGGGCTACACTACCCACACTCAAACAGCAACACAATAGGATTGGAGGAGAAGAGGTTTAACGTCAAAATAGAACTATAGGCAAAACATTGTTTAAGGGAGGGTTATAACCTCTGTAAGGTTTATGTTTGCCATATTTGTTCCATTGGGGAGGTAAACCTTAATTTATGGTCCCATAGCCAGACAGGAAGTGAAAGGAAATCCCTGCAATATCTTGGAGACCCTCAAGTCACCAGAACCAGTGTCCCCATAGAAAGATTTCCCCTCTAGTACTTTTCTGGGGACAACCCACAATTTGGAATTTTCTTTTACTTTCACTTTCAATGATAATGGTAAACAGGACAAATAGAGAGGGTGAATCTCCCGCAACAGGGGCACAGACAGCAAATAAAATTGTACTGTAAGCAGCGTAGGAAATTTGTCACTATCAGGATGGCAAGGGTGTGGAACTCTATTCTTACAATCAGTGGTGTCAGCAGGATGTATTGATAGTTTTAAAAGACTTTTGGAAGTGCATCTTAGTGAACACAATATACAAGGATAAGGGAAATGAATATCAACATGAACACACATTCACCAAGTATATAGGTTGAACTTGATGGACTAGTGTCTTTATTCAGCCTGACCAACTATATAACTATGTATGTTATTTTTATGATACCTAAGGGTTTGATTGTTGAAAAGCCAACACTTTCTTTTAGTGGTACAGTCTTCCAAAAATGACCTAATCTTCTACTTTCTTCTACAGAAAGAAGTAAATGTTTTTTTTTTATATAAAAAATGCACTTCTGCAACTTTGTCACTTTGGGGTTATTTACTAAAATTTGAGAATGCAAAATCTGGTGCAGTTCTGCATAGAAACCAATTAGCTTCCAGGTTTTATTGTCAAAGCTTAATTGAAAAAGCTGAAATTAGAAGCTGATATAATCTGGCTCAACTCTGCATAGTAGCCAGAGTGCTCCAGTTAAAGTAAAACTCTCCCTTTGTAACTTTAGATTAAAAAACTCTCCCTTAGTAACTTTAGACTAAAAAAATAACTTTTATTTTGTGATTTGTCTGATTTAAAGCTGAACTCCATACTATTATATGGGGCAAGTTTGATTTGATTTGCAGTTTTTCATATCTCACATCCAGAGGGCAGCTGAAGATGCTGAAAGTCAGTCTTAGTATGTGCTGTAAACACACAGTCAACACTGCCCTGTTCTGGGTGCTGGTAGAGCAACATGCTGTAGTAATTGTGTAGTAAATGTCTTCCACGCCTCCTCTCTACCTTATCTTTCTGTATGTAAACACACTCAAAAGTTCTGTTCAATCCCTTTACCCAAACATCTGTATAAATATCTTATTCGATCGAAAACATATAACACTCAAAAGATACAGTACTACCAGTAAGATTGAATTAATCACATAACCCCCCCATTGACAAATAGTGAAAAAAACATATGTGTATAACCTCTCTGAGTGATATAAAGTGCTGGTGCTTAACAAAATTCATATAAGTCAAAAAAGTCCATAACAATTTTCGTGTCAAGTTGAAGACAAAATTTGCAAAAGATCCAGTCTTATAATGTGCCGGTGCTTCACACCTTTAAAAGTGCATTTCCGGTGGCTCAGAATTACTCAACAAATTCGTTCGACCTCTCATTGCAAGGTGGCCAAACAGAGCTATGCAATAATGCTAGATAGTCAGGGAGATGTCTAGCATCCTAGTTCCTTTATTATTCCTTCATGGATCAATTAAGTAAAGCACAAAGAAAACTGTTCCTAGCACAAATAACTCATAAAGAAAGTGCTTAAGCAGGCCATAGATGATACAATTTTCTTTCCTTCCACCCCAGGAGATGCCTCCTGCTACGCTATTGTATTCTGCCTGCCGGGAGCATTCCCGGCTGGCAGAATACAATGATTACTGCTAGCAGCTATAGCCACTGACATTAATTGTATGTAGAAACATCCGAAAGGGTGGTTGTACCCAAGTGGATCAATGGATCAACTTCAAAGGTACAATGGTACAATCAGCCTGCCCATACATGGTTGAAAATTTGTGTGGTCCCTGCTGAACCTGCCAAATTTTAATTCATGTATGGCTGGCTTTTATTTAGTACTCTAGGATTACCAGCCTACAGTAAAAGTATTTAAATCACTGCAGTACAGAAAAACCTCTGTATCACAATGTCACAAACTATGGTGAACGAGAGTGAACCACAACTGCGGTTAAGGAAAGATTTCAATGCACTTCTCTATGTAATGTGATTATTCAGTAAGGGGCCCCAGGCGTCACTCTAATCAGAGAAAAAGAGTTTGGGGGTTCACTACATCATATCTCTCACATATAGGAATGCGTTGAGCTACTAAGGGTGGAGGTATTACAACATACCATCAACCCCTAGCCTTTAAAGGTTACGATGAACGTAAGTGAAGCACAACTGCATTAAGGAAAGGATCTCAATGCACTCAATGCACTACTCTATGTGTAAGTCATTATCAGTACGGGACCCCAGGCGTCACTCTAATCAGAGAATAATGCCCTGTACACACGATCGGTTCGTCTGATGAAAACGAACTGATGGACCTACTTTTACTAAGTAACACCGGGCACACGCACGGGAGTCAGGAGCGTGCGCGCCCCTAGTGGCCGCTTCGCCTGCCGACGTAGTGCTACAGGCTCTCGCGCAGGAGAGCCGACCTGCTGCCGTAGAACTGCGGCGGCTGGTCGGCAACCAGTTAAATGTAATTTTATTTTCTTTAAATGCGCCACTTTACAGGCAGACTAACAGGACCCCCCAGGCACTATATTTAAAGGAATTTGTTTAATTTTAAGCCTCATTAAAATCACTGCGCCTGTAAAATAAATATTTTTCAAAAAAAAAATTGCATTCATACATGCTTCCCAGGGTTTCCATACCCTTTTTATGGCCAACAACTTGCATATAAGCCTTCAAAATGGGGACTTTTGATTTTTCAAGTTTGGATCCCATAGACTTTAATAGAGTTTGCGGCTCGGGTCCGAACTTTTTACATGTTCTGGTGCAAACCGAACCAGAGGGTGTTCGACCCAACTCTAGACATCACTGCTTTAAAGAATTGTGATCACTGCTTATTAGTACAGCACCTAATAAGCACCTAATAATACCCATCATATGGCCCAAAGGTAACATTAGAGAACTCCAAGGGAGTATGAGTTTTGTTGTAAAGGGACAATTGCTATAACATAGAGAGCAAGAGTCTTCTTTTACAGCATGCTGGCAGAGATTGGCTTTTCCATGAACGCTTCTTCCATGAATGCTAAAGAAAACAAACTGTGAAACTTTCTGTACCATTTGTTTGATATACCTGAAATTTATATAGGAGATTAAATTGGAAGTTCAGTTAGACTTTACCAGGAATTTAACTTATCTGAGCATACATCTTAGTGGGGGGCATTCATGAAAAACTGGAGCATACAGAATCTGAAACAGCTGTGCAGGCAAACCATCAGATTATACCTTCAACGTTTGATTGAAGCCAATTGTTTGCTATGCACAGCTGCTCTAGATTCTGGTTGCTCCAGTTTTGATAAATTCCCCTCAATGCCTCAATATGACACACTTTATCAGACAAATTACCTGTTACTTTCCAAACTCTTGCACAACCTAATGATTACCTGGATACTTATTACATGTTAGTGACTTATGCTTTGTACACCCAATGAGAAAATGAAATTAAATATACCCCTTTCAGATCGATCATCCAATAATCTGATCATTAGTACACAGCTTTCAAGGCCGATCACAACAGTTTACGCAAATTTATCCAAAGGGACAAGTACAGGACATTTTCTTGCACGATAGCAGAGCAAACTATTTTGGTGTAATTAGTATAGTATTTGTACGAAAAACATCATGACCAAGGCCATTCATGCTCGAAAAACGAAAGAAGACATTACATCACTTCCCAAGTTGTATTCTGTTGTACGAGAGATTTCGTAACTTTAGCAACCTACTGTATTGGTTTTTCGATGTGAAACATGCAAAAAAATAAGGGGTCAGAAATTGCAGTCTACATACTTTTTTTTCAACACTGGCTTCATTGAATGGTGTCAGCTATCTTAATTGCAAGCAAAAGTAATTATGAATAGAATAAAGAAAATTGATACATAGAATAGAAAATACAATATCATACTAAATTGTGTACCTTTTGTCCTTGAGCTTGTTGGTTAGATAGTAGAGTTTTTATTTCCTCTCCTTGACTGGAAACAGCCTTTTTTAGTGATTTAATATTCTAAAATAACACATATTAACATATGATTAGAATAGCTTTTATAGTATAATGAAGTTCCATCATTATCAAACTTACAGAGAGTACCATGAAATGATGATATCTGATTATAGCTGTTTGTTCATATTTCACAGTCACAGGTTTTTAAGCCTGATAAAATGTAGTTTAGGAATATGCAAATTATATGTAACATAAAAGCCTGCAGTGATAAATATATTGGCCCGGATTCACGAAGCACTTACGACGACGTATCTCGAGATACGCAGCGTAAGTGTAACTATGCGCCATCGTATCTGTGCGCTGTGCCCACAATCTGAGATACGCCTAAAAATAGGCTTCCTACGACCGACATAACTTGCCTACGCCGTCGTATCGTGGGCGCATATTTACGCTGGGCGCATTTTTCACTCCCATTGATTTTCTATGCACATATGCAAATGAGGGAGATACGCCGGTCCACGAACGTAGTTGCGCCGGCGCATAATATACGTGGTTTGCGTAAGTTGTACGTCCGGCGTAAAGTTATCTGGTTGCCCTTCTCATATCTAGTACCACCAAGTACCAGGCCACTTAGTGGTAGAAGAGAAAAGTGCAACAAGGCCAAACTTAGGGAGAAATCAATGGATCTCTAACAATCAACCAGGATAACTACTCCTGGCAAGTAAATTTGTGAGGAGCATCCCTGCCTGAACTCCAGGGTGCTACATAAAGTATAACTAACGTCTAAAAAAAATTACATATACTATATGCTTCAAGTTTAATTCTCGGTTCTTTAACATTTTCAGTACATTTAGTCCCACTCCCATCAATGCCTTAGAATCAGTTTAGAGATCTCCATCTGCATCCATTGTATTTATGCATTGTGTTTAGAAATAATTCTGCTCTCCTATAAGCTCTCTTTGTAGGCCCCCATTTAGATGCACTGAAAGCAGAGATGATGGCAACTGATGAGACTTATTGAAAAAGCATAAAACACTTTGGACAAGCATGTTCCTCCCTGCAGGTCACTAGATGATGTGGACTGTGCTGTGCCTATCAGTAAGGGCTAGTGTACATGTGCTTCAAAACATGGCTTCAGACATGCTTGGTTAAAGCTCTCTGAACGTCATTTAAAGCGTGTGTCACTAAAATGGTTAGCTTACAGTCCTGTTTACACTTTGCTTTTGTTTGGTGCATCTTAGAGGCTTCTAAGAGGCTTTGGTGGAGCTTCGGTTGGGGCTTTGATGAGCCTTTGGTGGGGCTTTGGTGAGGCTTTGTGGGGCTTCGATGAGACTATGGTTGGGCTTCAGTGGGGCTTCAAGCGTGCTTTGCCATAGACTGCTTTGAAGACGCTTTGAAGCACCACTAAAACTACATGGGGTATCATTTTTGAAGCAAAGCCGAAGCAAATCAAAGCAAAGGCAAGGTGTACACAGGACTGTAAGCTAACCATTTGATTTAGTGACAGGAGCTTTGACTAGCGTTCAGAGAGCTTTAACAAAGCCTGTCTGAAGCCTTGCTTTGAAGCAAGTTTAAACTAGCCGTTAAGGTGTGTTAAAGCCAAAGCAAGTGGCTTCAGAGGCAGGAATGAGAATGGCATTCCTGGTGGTCCTTTGTGGGGCTTTGATGAGACTTCGGTTGGGCTTCAGTGGGGCTTCAAGCGAGCTTTGCCATAGACTTCTATGAAGGCTTTGAAGATGCTTTGAAGCACCACTAAAGCTACATGGGGCATCATTTTTGAAGCAAAGCCGAAGCAAATCAAAGCAAAGGCAAGCTGCAAACAGGACTGTAAACTAACCATTTTATTTAGTGACAGAAGCTTTAAATAGCATTCAGAGAGCTTTGACAAAGCCTGTCTGAAGCCTTGCTTTGAAGCAAGTGTAAACTAGCTGTTAAGGTGTGTTGAAGCCAAAGCAAGTGGCTTCAGAGGCAGGAATGAGAATGTAATCAAGCAACAGATAGACAGACTGCAACGCTAAAATTTGCACCCTCCAGTGCCCAGTTCTCTCCCTGGAACTTAGACCCCTTTCACACTGGGACCACCCGTGTGGCCAAAAAGTGCTGATTACCCAGCGGTAAAGTGCCACTAAAACAAACTTTAACGATTTGTAAGCAGTGCTTTTTGGCCACTAACAGGTTGCTTTTAACCCCACAGAAGAGGTTAAAAACGCCTGTGTTGTGGCCCTGACACGAAAAGTTCGATGTGAGCTTTTGGTCAGAAATTCCGACCGTGTGTAGGCCCCATCAGACTTTTTCTTTCAGAACTTCTGACAGCAAAAATTTGAGAGCTGTTTTTCAAATTTTCAGACGGGAAAAATTATTGTCTGAAATTCTGATCTTCTGTATGCAGTTCCGACGCTAAAAAATCCTACGCATGATCGGAATCAATTCGACGCATGCTCGGGATCATTGAACTTAATTTTTCTCGGCTCGTCATAGTGTTTCTTGACAGTCAGAATTTTGTGTGACCATGCGTATGCAACTCAAGTTTGAGCCAAAATTCCGTCGGAAAAAAATCCACGGTTTTCTTGTCGAAATTTTTGATTGTGTGTATGCGGCAAAGCCCACATTTTCAAAGTAAGAAAAAATATTCCAGCAGTACTAATATAATGTTTTGTGTCAGTGATTAATGCTTTTTATTAATAATTAATGTAATGAATGTAACTTTAGTACTCCTAAAGGAATGCCTAAGAAACATATGAATACATTTTTTAGTGAAGTACTGGGCTAGTATGTGTTCAAGTCACTTACAGTCTCCAGTGAATGAACCCTTTTCAGAACGTCTGGATCCATGTTAGGAAATTCAGGCTGTAAATGTTCCATCTTTGGTTTCACACTCTGCAAAATAACACATAAGAAAATTAGAGAATAATAGAAAAAATCAAAGGCCTTGTAAAAAAAATCTACAATAGGTAAGCAAAACATGTTCTAAACCTTGTATCTACTAATTGCTCTTTCCTTCCTTTCTACGTTTCCATTAAGGCCCCTTTCACACAGGTGGACCGTTCAGGTCCGCCTGTCAGTTTATTCGGTGGACCTGAACGGGCGCTCCATGCTTGTCTATGGAGCATCATACATGCTGGCTGGGATGATGGAAGGGCATAGAATTTACATCATAGCTCTAAGATCTTATATTCCATAAAAGATCAGTTAATGCTAAAATGCTTGTAAACTACTGAATAAGTTTAACCACTTCAATACCAGGCACTTTTGCCCCTTCCTGCCCAAGCCAATTTTCAGCTTTCAGCACTGTCGCTGTTTAAATGAAAATTGCACGGTCATGCTACATGGTACCCCAGTTGATGGTGGATTCACATGTGGACTCTCTGACCAGAAGTGCATTCTTTGATCAAAAGTGCCTGAGTTAAAAAACAGGAGTTTGAAACAGGAGGTAAGACAGGAGTCTTCATTATTTTTTTCAATCACTGATCCAGAACAAGCTTGCAGCTAATAAAGTTGGAACTCTTGATATATAGATTCAGCGGTGCAGCAGACGCTCTCATCTTAGTCTGCTCACCCCAGGGATAGTGAGAGCAGGACGCTCTCAAACGAGTCGGCTCTCCCCAGGGGTAGTGCAGCCAGGCAGGGTCCTCCCAGCTCTCGGCTGCTGCAGACACAGCACAAAAAAACAGGACTCCCACCCCCCCACACCCCCCACCCCCCTAGCCAATTGATCCAGGGTTGCATCGATCGCCGTTAAGGGGTCAGGAAGGAATTTTTTTCCCCGATTGCTGCAGATTGGCACAGCACGCCTGGGGTTTTTTGCCTTCCTCTGGACCAATCGGGGAGAAAAGACTCAACGAGTGACGGCTCACTTGGACAGTCTTCCACCCATCACCATATAAGACCCCCCCAATCAACATTACTTCCCTGCGTTTTTTTCTGCGACCATGGGTTACCTAAAATACTCTGCAGAAACCATCCGGGAACTAAAACCATTTGCCTCTATACTCCCAGTTGTCACCAAAAAAGCTCTAAGGAATGAGCGACTGTTGAGAATCAATCGACGATCAACAGTCAAAAACTATGCGCAGGTACCCCAGCCCAAGCGCATAATATGCGCTTTGGTCAACACAAGATCGGCAGTAAAACACCGACAAGAAATCTATGATTTCATCCTTCAACACGATCTAGACTGCCTCTTCATCATAGAAAGCTGGCTGACAGCCGACTGCAACACCATTCTAGCAGAATTGGTGCCAGCAAATTATCACATTCAAATGCAAAACAGAGTGGGGCAAAGAGGGGGGGGCCTGGCGGTGATCCACAAGACTCACCTCTCGATCACCAAACCAGTCCTTTAAAACTCGCTTCCATTCATGGAAACCCTCACTCTGCAGCTGCAAACAAATCCCCAAGATACGGTCCATATGCTACTTTGCTATAGACCACCAGGCCCAAAAACGCACCTTCTCACGTCATTGACTGAATTCATCTCCACATATACCCTAAACATCAAACACCTTTTGGTGCTTGGGGATTTCAACCTCTGGGCCAACTCCTCGCTGGACCCCGTAGCCGACGCCTGCATCAACCATCTGGAAGGATTAGGTCTGCAGCAACTAATACAAGGCCCCACTCATGCCTCAGGCCATACGCTCGATCTCATTTTCAAACAAGATTTGGAAATTGACGTCCTGGGAAATGAGCCGCAACCATGGACTGATCACCATGCCATCAAATTCACAATCACCAAAAATGCCAGCCCAAAAAAAACGACAAAACCGGTGACAACTCACTGGACTAGATCTCAGAAGAAGCTCCACTCGGAACTCTTCAAAACAACACTAGGGAACAAAATAAAAACAACCCAACAAAAACAAACAGCCACAGAAACACTTGACGCCATCAACAAGGCGCTACTACAGTCAGCTGACTTAGTAGCACCAAAACGCAAAACTTGCATCCGGAAAAACAACTCCAGCTGGTTTAATGACCAGCTGACGTTGCTAAAGCAAGAGCGTAGAAGAGCAGAAGCTGCGTGGAAAAGGTGCTCTTCAGATAAAAACCACACCATTTACAAGATAATAACAAAGAAATATCACAAAGAAATATTCACGGCCAAAAAAAATCATTTCTCCAACATCATCGCAAATGCCCTTAACCGCCCCCGAGAACTCTTCAAGCTGGTCACTCAGACTATGAATCCAGCTTGTTTAGAGGCCCCCAATTCTAAATTCACAAGAATTTTGCAACGAATTATCGGATTATTTCATTAATAAAATTTAAAAAATATGTGAAAGTATTCAGCAAAATGGAACCGTCACCAACTCCCCCCCCAAATCACAAACCTAATGCCCACATAAATCCGTCGCAACCACCAAAGTTCACTCTAAAACCCATTTCCATCGATGCCACTAAAAACATCATCGGGACTCTGCGTAATAGCACAGCACCCAATGATATCATCCCCACTAAACTGCTGAAAGAAAGTGCCGATATACTGGCACCAGCTATCACGCAGCTCATTAACCAATCATTCAAGGAGGGCATGGTGCCCACCTTGCTAAAACAAGGTACAATAAAACCAATTCTAAAAAAAACTACCCTCGACCCCAAAGACCCAAACAACCGGAGGCCCATAACAGCTCTAAATGTCTTCTCCAAGGTAATGGAGAAAGTAGTTGTACAACAGCTGCAACTGCATTTAGACACCCATAAATTACTCGATCCGTTTCAATCAGGCTTCCGTCCGGGTCACGGAACAGAAACGGCGCTGCTTAAAATATGGGATGACGCTCTAGAGGCCGCAGACGAAGGAGAATCTTGTCTCCTGATACTGCTGGACCTAAGCGCGGCATTTGACACTGTAGACCACGGACTACTACTGGCTAGGCTAGCTGAAGTAGCCGGAGTCGCTGAATGTGTTTTACCCTGGTTCTCCTCCTTCTTGGAAAACCGATCACAAATAGTGAAACTGGGGTCTTTCACTTGTGAAAAACGTACGGTGTCATGCGGAGTCCCTCAGGGATCTCCCTTATCGCCCATATTGTTTAATATCTATCTTCGCCCTCTCTTTGAAATCATCAGTAACCAGAAGTTACTTTACCACTCCTATGCAGACGACACACAACTGTATTTCCGCATCTGCAACAAAAAGGATCATTCTCTTGGACTAGAGAAATGCCTCACTCTAAGGCCCCATACACACGGGAGGATTTATCCGCGGATACGGTCCAGCGGACCGTTTCCGCGGATTAATCCTCTCGAGGATTTCAGCAGATTTTAATGCGATGGAGTGTACTCACCATCGCATTGAAATCCGTGCCGAAATCCTCTGGCGATGACGTGTCGCGCCGTCGCCGCGATTATGACGTGCGCGACGCTGTCATATAAGGAATTCCACGCATGCGTCGAATCATTACGACGCATGCGGGGGATCCCTTCGGACGGATGGATCCAGTGAGTCTATACAGACCAGCGGATCCATCCGTTGGGATGGACTCCAGCAGATGGATATGTTCTGCATGTCAGCGAATATTCGATCTGCTGGAATCCATCCCAGGGGAGATATATCCGCGGAAACAGATCCGCTGGCGTGTACACACCATAGGATCTATCCGCTGAAACCCATTTGCTGGGATTTATCTGTGGATGGATTCTATGGTGTGTACGGGGCCTAATAGATAACTGGATGACAAACAGTTATCTTAAACTCAATGGTTCGAAAACAGAACTTCTCCTGTTTCACGCTAACCGGAAAAATCACCCCGCGTCAACATGGACTCCCCCACCCATTCTGGGTAAAACTATCACCCCTAGCACCAAAGTCAAAAGTCTCGGAGTCATTTTCGATACCTACATGACAATGGATGCACAAATAGGGTCAGTAGTCAGCGGATCCCACCATCTGCTGCGCCTACTACGCAGACTCACGCCCTTTATCCCGAAAGAGGACATTGCAGTCGTGGTGGGAACAATCATCAATTCCAGACTCGACTACGCAAATGCCCTCTATCTAGGACTCCCCAAATACCAAATCACTCGTCTGCAAGTCGTTCAAAATACGGCCGCTCGACTAGTGACTGGGAAAAAACCATGGGAATCAATCTCACCTTCACTGAGATCCCTTCATTGGTTGCCAGTAAAAGACAGAATCACTTTCAAGGCTCTCTGCCTAATACATAAGTGTATTCAAGGCAACGCCCCCCAATATCTATGCGAAAAAATAAAAGCCCATAACCCCAATCGCATTCTGCGATCCACCAATCAAAACATCCTCCAGATACCCAAGGCCAGATACAAGTCCAAAGGAGAACGAAGATTTGCAGTCCAGGGACCTCGCCTGTGGAATGCACTACCAACCACCATCCGACTGGAGTCGGACCACTTGGCCTTCAGGAGAAAGATTAAAACCCATCTCTTCTGAGGTCAAGGGGTTCCTTACCCATGAAATGGATACAGCGCCCAGAGGCGATTCAGTTCGCATGTGTTGCGCTTTACAAGTCTCTCTCTCTCTCTCTCTCTACCCAAACAATTTTTTTTTATTTTGTTTCCATAAATAGAGCTTTCTTTTGATGGTATTTGCCAAACAAATAAAACAATTTTTTATTTGTTCCTGTTATAAAATATTGTAAATAAGTAAGTTTTTCTTCTTCAATGATGGGCACTATTGAGGCTGCACTATGGGCACTGATAAGGTGGCACTGATGGGCACTGATGAGGTGGCACCAATGAGGTGGCACTGATGGGCACTGATCAGCACTGATGATGGCCACTGATATGTGACACTGATGGGCACTGATAGGTGGCACTGATGGGCACTGATAGGTGGCACTGATATGCAGCACTTATGGGCACTCATAGATGGCACATATAGGCACTCATAGGTGGCACTGATAGGCGCAACTGGGCACTGAAAGGCTGCACTTATGGATACCTATGGGTGGCACTGATGGGCACTGATAGGCAGCACTGATGGGCACTGATAGGTGGCACTAATGGGCATGAATGGGCACTGATAGGTGACACTGATGGACACTGATGGGTGTCCCTGATGGACACTGATAGATGGCACTGATGGCATCACTGCTATGGAGGCCCTGGTAGGCATTGATGATGGGCACTGATTGGCATCATATGTGGGCACACATTGGCATCATATGTGGGCATACATTGGCATCCCTGGTGGCAATGGGGGGCATCCCTGGTGGTCATCAGTGACGGCCATCCCTGATGGTCCTGGTGGCATCCCTGGTGGTCCTGGGTGGACATCCTTGGGGGGGGGCTGCACTGATTATCAATCAGCGCAGGCACCCTGGTCAGAGGAGCAGACGATCGGCTCACCTCTACTCAGGTCTGTCAGACGCGAGTAAGGAAAAGCCGATACACGGCTCTTCCTGTCTACACCGTGATCAGCTGTGTTTGGACACAGCTGGTCACGTGGTAAAGAGCCTCCGTCAAAGGCTTCTTAATCAGATCAGAGATGTGGTGTGTCAAACTAACACACCACATAAACGATCGCCTCGCTGCATGCCTGCTTTTTATCCTATTCACATCATATGACGTCTGGTCAGGATAACAGGTGGGCCGGAAGTGGTTAAAGTTAATTCCCTGCACTGCTGATTTTCTCTGGTAACTTATATCCATAGCACTGGTCCCTAGTAGAAAAGCTTGGCTTCCATCTCTATCTGAACATTAAAATAAGGTATTCTTTTTTTTTACTTGGCTACGGATATTGACTAAATATGGGCATGTGTTCAAAAAAAAGGCACTGATGTCACCAGCAACTCACCCTGTGTGCAGGGTGGGAAATAACCCACCCTGCACCTGATTGGATTAAAAAAATATATATATTTCAGAGTTCAGATAAAGATGAGTTTGAAGGATGCCCAAACTCATCTCTACTCCTGATTACAGTTGAGCGAACCCGAACTGTAAATTTCGGGTTCGGTACGGACTTTGGGTTTTTCCCAAACCCGGACCCGAACCCGAATAATTGCTGAAAGTTCGGGTCCGGGTTCGGAGATCAGGAAAAAAGTCCAGCGGTGAAAATAGACGATCGATGCTGCTCCCTGCTCCAACGTTGTCTCTATCCAGCACCGGGTGATGTCTCCAGCGACGGACGATTGGTCCAGCGATGAGAACATCCATCCATTCAGAGCACAGCTCAGCGAATGACGCGCCGATGCTTTGACGTTTCTTTTATAGGGGAGGCAGGCCACGCGTCACGTGACCCGTCCCCCTCTGACGCACACTCTGCTACGTCACTGGGACAGCCCAGACATGCCCCTTGCGTTAGAGCGGGACAGGATCACGTGACGCGTGGCCCGCCTCCCCTATAAAAGAAACGTCAAAGCATTGGCACGTCATTCGCTGAGCTGTGCTCTGAATGGATGGATGTTCTCATCGCTGGACCAATCGTCCGTCGCTGGAGACATCACCCGGCGCTGGATAGAGACAACATTGGAGCAGGGAGCAGCATCGATCATCTATTTTCACCGCTGGATTTTTATTTGGTTTAATTATTAAAGTAATTTGTTCTACGGTGTGTGTGTGTTTTTTTCTGAAAACTACTATTTACACTTCCTTTGTGAACCCCATTACCATTTCACACAGGGGGGGTCAGGATTTGGGGGTCCCCTTTGTTAAAGGGGTCTTCCAGATTCTGATAAGCCCCCTGCCCGCATACCCCCACAACCACCGGGCAAGGGTTGTGGGGATGAGACCCTTGTCCCCATCAACATGGGGACAAGGTGCTTTGGGGGGCACCCCAAAGCACCCTCCCAATATTGAGGGCATGTTGCCTGGTGCGGTTCAAGAGGGGGGGGCCGCACTCTGTCCCCCCCTCTTTTCTGTGGCCGGCCAGGTCAACGTGCTTGGATAAGGGGTCTGGTGTGGATTTTAGGGGGAACTCCACGCCATTTTTTTTTAGATTTGGGGTGGAGTTCCCCTTAAAATCCACACCAGACCTGAAGGGTCTGGTTAGTTATGGATATTTAGGGGGAACCCCACGTCATTTTTTTTAAAAAATTGACGGCGGGGTTCCCCTTAATATCCATACCAGACCTAAAGGGTCTGGGTATTGAATTTGGGGGGACCTCCGCGCATTTTTTTTTTACTAAAAGTCCATGTCCCATTGACTTCAATGGGGTTCGGAGTTCGGAGTTTTTTTTAAAGTTCGGGTTCGGGTGCGAACCCGAACATCCAGGTGTCCGCTTAACTTTACTCCTGATCATACTAACTACTTATTTAAATGTTATGTTAAAACGAATTACATCATTGTCTTCATTGACACGTACATTTCCTTTGGCTATGAATAGGCTATGCACAAGTAACAAATTTAATACTAACCTCGCTGCTGATATACTAAATAGGTCCCTAGGTGCCTGCAAATTAAGAAATTGTCTAAACATAGCAATTAAATAAATGTAACACAGCCCTGTAGGGAATAATACACCAAGGCCACTTCCACAAATAAAACTGTAATTGATGAGAAACTGATGAAAAACTGATGTAAACGTCATCAGTTTTTTCTTTGATGAAATGAACGGTCCGCATGTGTGAAAAGGCCTAAAGGTGCAAAAAAAGTCTATTTCCTTAGTAAGGTGAAGCTGATGTTACTTTAACCACTTCCATACTGGGCACTTACGCCCCTTCCTGCCCAAGCCAATTTTCAGCTTTCAGCACTGTCGCACTTTGAATGACAATTGCGCGGTCGTGCTACACTGTACCCAAACAATTTTTTTATCATTTTGTTCCCACAAATAGAGCTTTCTTTTGGTGGTATTTGATCACCTCTGCGGTTTTTATTTTTTGCGCTATAAACAAAAGAAGAGTGACAATTTAAAAAAAAAAAAACACTATTTTTTACTTTTTTATTTAATAAATATCACAATTTTTTTTAAAAAAAAAGTTTTTTTTCCTCAGTTTAGGCCGATATGTATTCTTCTACATATTTTTGGTAAAAAAAATCGCAATGATCATATATTGATTGGTTTGCGCAAAAGTTATAGCGTTTACAAAATAGCTGATAGATTTATGGCATTTTTATTTTATTAATTTTTTTACTAGTATTGGCGGCGATTTGCGATTTTTTTTACTGTCACCGTGACATTGCGGCGAACACATCGGACACTTTTGACACGTTTTTGGCGCCATTCACATTTATACAGCGATTAATGTGATAAATATGCACTAATTACTGTATAAATGTGACTGGCATTCAAGGGGTTAACACTAGGGGGTGAGGGAGGGGTTAATATGTATACCTAAATTGTGTTCTAACTGTGGAGAAAGGGGGGTGACTGGGGGAGGTGACCGATCTATGTCCCTATGTACAAGGGACACAGATCGGTCTCCTCTCTCCCCTGACAGGACGTGGAGCTCTGTGTTTACACACAGAGCTCCACGTCTTGTCCCTGTAGCCGCCGATTCCGAGTGCCTGGCGGACATCGCGACCGCCAGGCACGCGCATCGGCATCTCGGGGACGCGCCGGGCGCGCGCGCGCCCCCCAGTGGCCGCAAGAATACAGGACGTCATATGACGTCCTGTTGAATTTTCAGAGTAACCGTGGAGCCGTCATTTGACGATGGCCCGGTACTCTAGTGGTTAAATACCCAATTGTGTGCAGCTGGAAATTGAACAGTTTACACATAATTGGACGGTTGAGTAATTACAGTTACACAGTTGTTAAGTCATGTGAAAATTATTTTGAAAAGTCAAAAAGGAATTCGCTTTTCACATGATTAATTGAAGAAATAGATACACAGGTTATACTGTGAAGATTTTCAACTCCTTTAAGGCTCATTTACACTTGCTTCGACTTCAACACACATTCAGGCTGGGTTCACACTGGTACGACAAACGTTCTGACATTGGGAGCTCATGTCGCATGATGTGTGAAAATCAATGTTTCACTAGGAGAGTTGTCTTAACTGGTCCGACTTTGAAAATGCTCCCTGCACTATTTTGGTCCCACTTTGGTCCTACTTCAGCCCATTGAATATCATTGAAGTCAGATCAAAGTCAGATCCTTGTCCTAACCATCCGACTTGTGACATCCGACATGGTGATTACAGCAGCAGTAAAAGGAATTTATGTCACACTGGGATTGTTTTGATTGGTCAAAGGACAAGTCAGACAATCACGAAGGTGGATCAAAGTAGTATCCTGTTCATTCAAGTCAGATGAATGTAGGTTCAATGTAGGGCCGATGTAGGACTGATGTCACAGACTAAAGTAGGATGACAGTTGTATGACTGTTGTGTAGTATCAGTGTGAACCCAGCCTAACAGATCACACTTGCTTCAAAATATGGCTTCGGACAGGCTTTGTTAAAGCTCTCTGAACGCTAGTCAAAGCCCCTGTCACTATATAAAATGGTTAGCTAATGGCTATGCTTCAAAATATATACCCCATGTAGCTTTAGTGTTAGAAGTCTATAGCAAAGCTTGTTTGAAGCCCTACTGAAGCCCCACTGAAGCCTCATCAAAGCCCAATGAAGCCTCACCAAAGCCTCACCAAAGCCCCACTGAAGCGCCATTGAAGCTCTACCAAAGCCTCATCAAAGCCCCACCAAAGCACGTGTAAACAGGACTGTAAGCTAACCACTTTATTTAGTGACAGGATCTTTAACTGGCGTTCAGAGAGCGTTAACAAAATGTGTCCAAAGCCATCTTTTGAAGCAAGTGTAAACTAGCCCATAGTGAATCAGCTTCAACCTGTTATCCTTTAGTAAACTGATCTCATGATTCAGCTTGTATAAGAGCAGTTTGTACAGCAAGCTTTTACAAAACAGTAATAGCCCACAGCTTTCTTGACACCTTTAAAGCAACGTTCAGCTTGTACATAAGAAGTGTATGCAAAAAAAAAATCTGTGGGAGATCAATAGTACTTATATGAAAAAAAAGTTTGAAAAAATGAAAACAGTATTCTATTTGTAACATAACACGAGTTATAACAATGATACAAACTATATGTTCTTACCAACTGGGTTCCATTCTCAAGTTTCAGGCTGCTTTTATTAACTATAAAATATAGAAGTCTTAAATTATAATATGCAACAAGATGCAGTAAAACATTATTACAGACAGGACAGATATTGATTTTAAATATTTGATATAAAATAAGAAAATATAGATTTGTTTTTTTCTTTATTCATTTGAAGGATACAAAAAAATCATGGAAAAATACTGCTAGAGAAAAGAGTACGTGTCAACTTTTAAGTTATTCATGTGCAATGCAAAAATAGGATTTTTTGTACTCACCATAAAATCCTTTTCTCTGAAGTCCATGGACGGACACAGCTCCTTAAATCTTGACAAGTGGGTTATGTTCCCTGTTTACAGGAGAGGACTAGGCAGAAACATGTTAAATAGTTAAATACATGTTACATTAACAGAGTTGAACAGCCCCACCCAGGGGGCGGTCCTTTCAGATATAACCCTCCTCACTGCAGCTTGCAGCCTCAGTTCGTAACAAGAACTGGCAAAAACCAGCGGCTGAAAAAAACATCATAAGATGCACTCACAGCAACCATGTAAATTCTGGAAAAAGCGTGAACGGACGAGCAAATCGCCGCCTCGCACACCTGTGAGACCGACGCATGATGTCGGAAAAAAAGTAAAATAAAATAAAATACAATTTCTCCTCAGGGCGCTGGCACCAAAGGGAGCCATACGTCATTCTCCTTGCTAGGCAGAACGAAACTGAGGCTGCAAGCTGCAGTGAGGAGGGTTATGTCTGGAGGGACCGCCCCCTGGGCGGGGCTGTTCAACTCTGTCAATGTAACATGTATTTAACTATTTAACATGTTTCTGCTTAAATCTGTTTTAGGAACAGATTTAATATTGCCTAACCTTTTATCTTCAAAAAGCTACAAGAACTCGACCCTTCCTGACTAATGACACCACAAAGCAACTTATTCACTCCTATATTATTTCTTCCCTTGACGACTGCAACTCTCCCCTTAATGGCCTACCCTTAAGCAGGCTATACCCCCTTCAATCTATTATGAATTCTGCTGCTAGACTAATACACCTCACTAACCGATCCGCGACTGCTGCTCCACTCTGCCAATTCCTTCACTGGCTTCCCCTACCCCACCGTGTAAAATTCTAAATGCTAACCACAACATACAAGGCCATTCACAACATCGCCCCCATCTACATCACCAACCTCATCTGCAGATATCGCCCAAATAGTCCCCTCCGCTCCTCCCAGGACTTGCTCTCTTGCTGCTCTCTAGCTCCCTTGTTACCTCCTCCCATGCTTTCCTTTAGGACTTCTACAGAGCCTCTCCCATCCTCTGGAACTCCCTGCCCTGGTATATCCGATCAGTCCCTACCCTGTCCATCTTTAGGAGATCCCTGAAAACTAATTTATTTAGAAAAGCCTATCCCACACCCACCTAACAACTGTCCCCGAGCCACCCCATCAAATCATTCTATGAAGCTATTACCTTTTATAACACCACCCCTCCCTTTAGAATGTAAGCTCTACAAGCAAAACCCTCCTGTTCCTTCTGTATCGAACTGTACTTTAATTGTGCTGTCCCCCCTATACATTATAAAGCGCTGCGTAAACTGTCGGCGCTATATAAATTGTGTATATTAATAATATAATAAAGAACTGCACCAACATGGCATCTATGAGCAGCCAATGACATCATCATGCACCAATTATACTACACACTACTTCTCTTTATAATTCCACAAACCTGCAACAAGAATTCACCCCCTTCCCGCCCCAGGTGCACACTCTTCCAAAATGGCGTTTGGGGCTTGCAATTCTATGCATTTTTTCTGTATGTCTGCAAGTGTGGGCTTTATTTGTTGCTTTATGAGACTCTGATTCAGACAATTTAGTGTGCTAGTTCAACCTAGTAAAACTGCTTTGGGCTCACATATCTAAACAGTAGGTGTCTTCCTAGCCTGGGCCTCCCTCAAAGGTTGGGCCTCAGGGAACTGATCCAGTGTCTCTCACTTGCCAGGTCTAAATTATTATGCTGAGAACATGAAAAATGTATTAAACTGGGAGACACACGCTAGTAGGCAGGTGTGTAGATCCCTGACTTCAACTGTTATCACAGTCGCTGAGAGACAAATTACGTTTGCAGATTTTTCAAACTACCAGCATTTACATAGAATAGTTTACTGTATATTTTAATATATTTTTCTCTCCTCTAGGGTATGCTTATTGTTATTCTAAGTTTAACGTGATTAGCTGCTAACAATTCTGTCAAGTTAAAGACATAATAATCTCAAAAACTCAAAATGTAATATATTGCAGCTTACCAATTCTTAGATGTGGCGGCTGCACTATTTTTTTTTCTTTTTTTCTTTTTCTATCTGGTGATTAGGGATGAGCCAAACACCCCCCCCCCCCCGTTCGGTTCGCACCAGAACCTGTGAACACACCAAAAGTTGGTGTGAACTTTAGAACCCCATTAAAGTCTATGGGACTCAAACGCTTGAAATGTGCTAATTTTAAAGGCTAATATGCAAGTTATTGTCCTAAAAAGTGTTTGGGGACCCGCTCCTGGGGACATGTATCAATGCAAAAAAAAAAAAGTTTTAAAAACTGCAGTTTTTTCAGGAGCAGTGATTTTAAATTACTTTTTATCCTTTCAGAAATGACACTTTGTGCAGAGACAGTTCTAAGCACGGGAAACAAGCGCTGCTTTACAGGCATACTTTACACACCCCTAGGTACAAAATTTAAAGGAATATTTTACTTTTATTGTTTCCCTTTAAGCATTATTAACTGCTTGCCGACCAGCCACCGCAGATATACGGCAGCAGGTCGGCTCTGCTGGGCGAGATCAGTAAAGCTATACGTCATCTCGTCGGTGATCGCCGCCGGGCACCCGCGATCGCTCGTTGAAGAGCGAGGACCGGGAGCTGTGTGTGTAAACACACAGCTCCTGGTCCTGTCAGGGGAGAAATGCCTGTATACAATGTATGAACAGCGATCAGTCATTTCCCCTAGTGAGTCCACCCCCCTACAGTTAGAACACACCCAGGGAACATACTTAACCCCTTCCCCGCCCCTAGTGTTAACCCCTTCCCTGCCAGTGGTATTTTTATAGTAATCCAATGCATTTTTATAGCACTGATCGCTATAAAAATGCCAATGGTCCCAAAAATGTGTCAAAAGTGTCCGAAGTGTCCACCATAATGTCGCAGTACCGAAAAAAAAATCGCTGATCACCGCCATTACTAGTAAAAAAAAATATTAATAAAAATGCCATAAAACTACCCCCTATTTTGTAAACGCTATAGCTTATGCGCAAACCAATCAATAAACGCTTATTGCAATTTTTTTAACGAAAAATATGTAGAATAATACGTATCGACCTAAAAAAAAAATTTATATATATATTTTTGGGGGATATTTATTATAGCAAAAAGTAAAAAAAAAAAAAAATCAAAATTGTCGCTCTATTTTTGTTTATAGCACAAAAACTAAAAACTGCAGAGGTGATCAAATACCACCAAAAGAAAGCTCTATTTGTGGGAAAAAAAGGACGCCAATTTTGTTTGGGAGCCACGTCACACAACCGCGCAATTGTCAGTTAAAGCGACGCAGTGCAGAATCGCAAAAAGTGCAATATGGTCCGGGGCTGAAGTGGTTAAAATCACTGCTCCTGAAAAAACTGCCATTTATTTTTTTACTATTTTTTGCATTGATACATGTCCCCTGGGGCAGGACCCAGGTCCCCAACACTTTTTATGACAATAACTTGCATATAAGCCTTCAAAATTAGCACTTTAGATTTCTTCCATAGACTTTTGCAGGGTGTTCTGGGGGTTTTCGGACTTGCCGCAAACACCCCAAATTGTTCGCTGTTTGGCGAAAAAGGCAATGTTCGAGTCGAACATGAGTTTGACTCGAACTCCAAGCTCATCCCTACTGGTGATCTGGCCAGTAACCCTCCTCCTGTATTAGTGTGTCCCCACTCTGGATGGAGGAGCACAGGGGTAACTTTAGACAGTAGCATTGTCAGTCTGGGGAGAGGGGAGTGTTAGAAGGACTAACAGATTTAAATACACAAACAAATTGAAGCCAAACTCCAGCTAATTCTCTATAATCAGTTACAGCAAATGTTTTTTTTTTCCCCCATTTGGTTTTACATGAATAAAAAAAAAAAAAGAAGCTGATCATTGTAGTAGTAGTAAATGGTTTGTTTTATCTGCATAAACTGATACATCTGAAAGCAAGATTTTTATTTTGAAAAACAACAACTTTACTGGCAGAATCACCAGATAAAAATAAAAGAAAGAAAGCCTAAAAAAGAAAACAAACGCAGTCATCATATCCAAGAATTGGTTATCTGCCATATGATAATTGGTTCAATTCTGATTTAAACATTATACCCAGATTTGAATAATCATATTTGATAACATTTAAAATATAACATTTAAAATAATACACTAATAATAATTTCAACAATGTAGATGCAAATAAAATAATAAACCGCCCTAATTTCTGGAGCTTAAAACATCTGCAAGGTACTAATTGGTGAAAGATTTGTTCAACTAATGCTTTTTAATTATTTTTAAGATAGGTTCTTTTTTAATTGTTCCGGAAGTATCCAGTCTGATACTATCTAAAGATCCATTTAAATCTATTGATTTGGAGAAAAATGACACAACTCTGCTCAAGTACATTTGTAAACTGCTCTGTAATTGTAAAGACATCATTTCAAATATGTAAGAGGTTTATAGATTTGTAGCTGGATTCAGGTAGGGTTACGCCGGCGTATCAGTAGATACGCCGTCATAACTCTGAATCTACGCCGGCGTAAATTTAAGCGTATTCTGGAAACCAGATACGCTTAAATTAGGCTAAGATAGGAGCGGAGTAAGTCTCCTACGCCGTCGTATCTTAGGGTGCAATTTTTCCGCTGGCCACTAGGTGGCGCTTCCGTTGAGTTCGGCGTAGAATATGTAAATGACTAGATACGCCGATTCACGAACGTACGTGCGCCCGTCGCAGTAAAGATACGCCATTTCCGTAAGAGGTTCGCTGGCGTAAAGATAAAGCTGCCCCCTAGGAGGCGTAACCAATGTTAAGTATGGCCGTCGTTCCCGCGTCGTTTGCGTATGTCGTCGGTGAAAGTGGCTGGATGTCATTTACGTTCACGTAGAAACCAATACGTCCTTGCGGCGTACTTTGGAGCAATGCACACAGCATGCGCCGTTCGTAAAAAACGTCAATCACGTCGGGTCACCACCCATTTACATAAAACACGCCCCCCCTCATCCTCATTTGAATTAGGCGCGCTTGCGCCGGCCCCATTTACGGTACGCCGCCGTAACTTAGGAGGCAAGTGCTTTGTGAATACAGCACTTGCCTCTCTGACTTACGGCGGCGTAGCGTAAATACGATACACTACGCCGCCGTAGTAATGCACACATCTACCTGAATCCAGCTATATGGTTGCATATAACAAAGGTAGTATGATGGGAAGTAGGAAAAGCTTGCTTACTGTTCATATCAAATCTGTTGGTCGGCAATGTGGTTTTCTCCATGTCAGAGGCTTTCCTGTCCATGTTTTGTGTGAGTACAAAGACACATAAGGCAACTTGTGACAACACCAGGACCATTATAAAAATTGTCTGGCATGCCCACTGTGGTTGCATCCATGTCCTTTTACTTCTCATATTTGTTTTCCTGGAATGCAAAAAAAACAAAACAAAGTTACACTACATATAAATTCACTTTGATCTACAGCTGTCATTGAAATTTAGTTTGTGTCACAAAATGTTAGTTTTCAAAAAAAAAAATATTCTTTTTGCAATAGTCTGCTACTGAATTTATGGCTCTGGAAAGACATCATTAAATCATCTTAGCACTTGCCAGCCACATTATGACAAATGCAATGATTCCTTTTTATATTAATATTCTGTGGGGAGGACATCTGCCCACAAGAAGACCCTATTAAGACTGCTCAATTAAAGAAAGATGGATGCAAACATGTAGTTTGCCACTTCTGAACAGTCAAGTAGATAAAGACTCTTTTTTTCACTTACCTGATATGTACTTCTTCCTGGTCATGGACTCATTGGACCCAGAGGGCCAACATAATAGCCAGGCAACTAAAATCTTCATAAAAAGTTCAGAAATGGGTGGGATTTAATTTGGATTGCAGCCTTTTTTATAGGTGCAAACACTAGGACTGTCGTATCAACATTATTAACAGATTTATTCTAAATCCTTCTTTTCTATACTGCATCCTTTGGCCATTTTGGTCACCTCTGCCTTACCTACTTGGATCTTGCACCATCACTAGACATGTGAGTGGCTGATGTATGCACTTTCATCTGTCGCCACCATGTTGGTTGAGTAGCTAATGGATGTATAATGCATATTTTTATATTTTTTTAGACTACCACAATTACAATTACTACATATCGGATTATCCCTGAAGAAGGAGTCCAATGTACTCCGTAATGTGTAGGAATTACGAGTGCAATTAGTATTTTGTGTTTACATTATGGATGCTTACATTGTGGATAATTCCACTCGTTATGTGCATCTGATGGTGTATATAACATTTCATGTTTTTATACGTTTCTGTATATAATCGTTATTCTTTTTTGATACTCTTTTTGATACTTAAATAAATTTGAATATTTTTTTACAAAAAAATTGTTTCACAATCTGTGCCTAACAAGTCCCATTCCCCAGGGGAAATCTGTATTTACAATTTCATAAAATAAAAACTGTACATTATATGCATTTTGTATACTTATTGTCATTTATTTGTAGGTTATTTCTAGGGATTCCATTCATTTGAATTTAAAGTGTAAGTAAATCCTAACAATTAACTTTTCTAATGTGCTCCCTGTTTGCTCTGTTACCACTGAAAGCGTTTTTACCTCTGTTTGTTAAGTGACAAAAAATATTGATCATGATGGAAATCCAGGGCTACCCTATGCTTCCCACACTCTGCAGTTTTATCTCAAGGGGTCAGCCCACCCAGTTCTTTCCTTTGGACTACAGAGAACTTCCCCCCTTTTTGTAGAGATTGTGGAGAGGAGGATATGTGAAAGTATTATGTAGCTAATCAAAGAACAAGTTATCAGGACTGACAGCATTTATGGAAATTTCAGTGCAGCAAAAGCAGTGTGTTTTCAGCCAACAGCAAAAAAAGAGCTGAGTGTATTTCTGCCAGAATCAAGAGGTACTTTTCTGTACTTACAGGGTCTATAAAAAAACAATAACACATGGGTAAATGTGCATGTAATGCAGATATGTATTGCATGTGTTTTATATTTTGCCCTGATATACACTCTAACGTTATAATTATGCATGCAAACAGATTAACCACTCACTGCCATATTCACCGTGGGTGGGCGGCACGGGCAGGCTGGATCAGGTACATGTACATCATCCAGCCTGTTCCGAGTTAGGGGTATGCTGTTCGCCGATACTGTGAGTGGACTGCCGATCCTAGCTAGACAATCACATGATTACAATGTCAGCAAAGCTGTTATAACTTAATTTTCATCCATAGCAGATGAGTTTCCCAAAGAGTGATGTTGTGATTGGCTTACAGCTATCACATGGTACCTGGGCCACTCACAGCATACTATGAGATTAGCTGTAGCCAATTACAGATCACTAGTATAACAGCTGTTATAAATGTAACACGTTCATGATAGTTGAAAACTTGGCTGTTATAGTGATCATTATTGTAACAGCAATCAAAGTGAAAAAATAATCCCTGATCACTATGGTGACAATGTACTACTCTGATGAGAGTATGTTAAAAAAAATACAAGACTAAAAAATATATATATATATTTGTTCCCACAAATAGAGCTTTCTATTGGTTTTTATTTCTTGCACTATAAAAAAAGACAGACAATTTTGAGAGAAATAAATATTTTCTACTTTCTGCTATAATACATATCCAAAAAAGAAACGTAAATTGTTTTTATTTCTTCATCAATTTAGGCCAATATGTATTCTTCTACATATTTTTGGTAAAAGAAAAAAATCCTAATGCGTATATTGATTGGTTTTCACAAAAGTTATAGCATCTGCCAACTACGGGATAGATTTAGAGACTTTTATTTTTTATTTTATTTTTTTACTAGTAATGGCGGTGATCTGTGATTTTTAGTGAGACTGCGACATTGCGACAGACAAATCTGACCCCAAGTGACACTTTTTGGGTACCAGTAACACCAATACAGTGATCAGTGCTATAAAAATGCACTGATCACTATAGAAATACACTGGCTGGGAAAGGGTTAACACTAGGGGGTGAGCAAAGGGTTAAATGTGTTCCCTGGGAGGTGTTTCTAACTGTGGGGGGGAGTGGATTCATTGAAGAAAGTGAGAGATCATGATTCAGCTTAGCTAAAACACAATCTCTCACTTTTCCTCCCTGACAGATCAGCGGTGTGCTTTGTTTACATCAGCACACCGCTGCTTTGTATCTCTTCCAAACTAGAAGACCACCTGATTTGCTCCCACTGTGTCCAATCACATCGGACCCCCACAGGCACCCCCCCCCCAAACCGCATGCACGTATGAATATTTATTTATTTATTTATTTATTTTGACTTTTTTTTTCATACTGTCACCAGTCAGTATCCCTGATAACCACCAAGTAACCAAGTAATTTCTTACTTGCCATGCCCTCTTACTAAATACATCAGGCTGTCTACTTTTCAAAAAGGGGTACATTGTGGAGAATTTGTACTGTACTGTCTTGGCATTTTAAGGGCTTTGAGAAATGAGGCCATCAGTGCATCAGGATTATTCAATTTTAAATATACCATAATACCATAATAATACAATAATAATACAATAATAATAATAATACCATAGTTCATAGACACTATAACTTTCACACAAGCCAATTAATATACACTTATTGGGATTATTTTTTTACAAAAGACATGTAGCAGAATACATTTTGCCCTAAATTTATGAAGACATGTAATTTGATTAGATATGTTTTATAACAGAAAGTAAAAAATATATATATTTTTTTTTTCAAAATTTAAGATAAAAAAAAAAAAAACAGGGGTGATCAAATACCACCAAAAAAAATCTCAATTATGATTGTGAAAATTAGATACATTTATTTTTTTTTATTTAATTTGTGTACAGTGTTGCATAACAACACAATTTGCAGTTAAAATAGCACAGTGCTGAATAGAAAAAAATGGCCTGGTCATGAAGGGGGAACAACCTTACGGAGGTCCAGTGGTTAAGTGCTTTCTTGACCCTCATTTGCTTGCCCCTGGTGCAGTGCAAAGTGCAATTGCAGTTGATAATTTAACTTAACTGCAGTAGAGAAATGTCAGGTCATCAACCTGACTATGTCATTTGGTAAGGCTGTGTAAGGCCAGCCATACATGGTTCAAATCTCAGCTGGTTCAGCAGGAACAGGCTGAGATTTAAACTGTTAATGGGCAGGACAATTGTACCAAGTTGATTGATCAATCAACTTGGGTACAACCAGCCTACTGGATTCTCTTGTGATTCTGGATAGTTAGTGCTAAAGCCACTAGTGATAATCACTGTCTTCACCCCCCCCCCCCCCCACTTGCTGGGAGAAGACAATTTCTGTCTGTGTTGAATTGTGCAAAAAAATTGCCTACAGTAAGTATCCAAAATTGGGAATACCAATCATTTGCAAGTAAAAAGCCTTCCATAACTGTGTTTCCATTGTGAATTTAGTTGTTTGCCAATTTCATCTTCAAGCAGGGAGTGCTAGAGAAATACAGAGCTCTCTACCTGGTATACAAATCTATTATCTCTGATAAGAGAAGATAAAGCATGTGAAGTATGTTAAAGCTGTTGAAGCTTTTAGGGCACTTATAGAACACCTTACCTTGTTACTAACATCATCATCCATCATGGTGGGAACCAAAAGTGTTTCTCACAGTGGATGGGGCTTACATTTGAAATAATTGGGAATGTTTTTAACTGAGGAGTTACATGGTAACTTAAGTGAACACATTAACAGTCAGAAAAAAAAAATCTTTAGTGTGGATTGGCTTGTGTTTTTAGATACAGACTACTGTATCTATAAGTTATTCTCTATCATTTAAATAGAATTTAGCTGAAGTGATGACGCCAGAAAAATAAAATCCCCAAAAAGAAGAAAGTTAATACCTTTGTAACTGCCTACCCTGCCAGAGCACTGCTACAATCAATTAAAAATCATCAGCTAAAGACTTCTGGGAAACGAACACTTCCAGTGCACAGTGGTTCCTTCCACCACGACATGACAGGACAGGACACAGTAGTGACAGAGGAGTCAGCAAGAGAAAGCATTGAACGATTCAGGCAACCAACAGGGAGACTGACGACCTGGCAGGGGTGGATCAATGGGGCAATTGCCACCAACGAGAAATTTGTTGTCGGCGGGTAAGAGTGGGCATCTCTGCAAGTGCCGGGTGGTCAGTGTGTGTGTGTGGGGGCAGATGAGAGTGAGAAAGCAGGCTCCATGTGTGCAGCTGGCCAATAAGCTAGCCGGGGAGCAGGGGAGCAGAGAGATGAGATCATCTCTCACTGCCCTGCATCCCTGCAGTAACTTCCACCCTCACTGTGCAGGCAGCATGAGCAGCAGAGAGATTACATTATCTCTCTGCTGCCTGACTCAGGGACAGCAAGAGACAAGCAAAACACCACCTTAGCAGGCAAGTGACAATCCACAAGGTGTGGAAAGTGACAATCCGCAACGTGTGGCAGGTGACGTGGCAAGTGAAAATCCGCAATGTGTGGCAGGTGACGTGGCAAGTGACAATCCGCAACGTGTGGCAGGTGACGTGGCAAGTGAAAATCTGCAACGTGTGGCAGGTGACGTGGCAAGTGACAATCCGCAACGTGTGACAGGTGACGTGACAAGTGATAATCCGCAACGTGTGGCAGGTGACATGGCAAGTGACAATCCGCAACGTGTGGCAGGTGACGTGGCAAGTGACAATCTGCAACTGGTGGCAGGCAAGTGACAATCCGCAAGGTGTGGCAGGTGACGTGGCAAGTGACAATCCGCAAATTGTGGCAGGTGACGTGACAAAGTTACAATCTGCAAGGTGTGGCAGGTGACGTGGCAAGTGACAATTCGCAATGCGTGGCAAGTGACAATCCGCAACATTTCCCGACAAATTGCCCACAAAAAACATATTTTCTGGCAGTGACCCTCCCGAGACTAGACTCTGGATCCGCAACCTGGGCAATATCAATTTCCCAGGGGACTTCAGCAGAGGCTTTCTTTTGAACTGAACAGGGATAGCCTAATAAGGGAGCTTGATATTGAGTCTACAATCTGCTGTTTGAAGCTTATGGGTTGCACAAGATATTCAAAAGCAGGGATTCAAAAAACAAAAGAATATATTTTCAGTTGCTTTGTAAAGGAAAAACAATTGCAAGTGAATTCATCAAACTGTTGGGCAATTATCTAACATGTCATAAGATTATTAAATGATTGTTCTGAAGGTAGTTGTACATATTTGGATCAGTTAAGCTAGGATATAATGGGAATGGCTTGCAGTGTTTATATTAACAGCCAAATATTATAATTAAAAGAGTTGATGATCCCATTTCCTATTCATTGTGCCTTTGTAATGAAAGATATATCAGCTATCTAGACCTGCATCTCTACAGATGCAAAATAAACAATAGAACACTTCACCTGATGCAAATACAAGTTTTATCTTTTCATTCACTGTCAGCAGCATTTGCTTTGAGAACTTATCTTAAGAAGCAGCTGCTCATCTTAAAGATAAACTTTGATGAAGAGTAATTGGGAGCAGAAAGTTTGGTGGATAACATTTTCACTGCTCCAGAAAGCCGCATTATCAGAAACATAGAATATTGGATTATTTGACCTTTGGCACTTATCAATAAGCACACAAGCTTTTCTGGGGGTAAAATGTTTGTAGCAAAATGCAAGGGAAAGTTTCAAAGAAGCAATCTTTTAAAGCAACATTTTACATTGCTAATGCTTACAGAAACCACTGCCAAATGTGATCTATTCAGCTTGAAAGCGAATCACTGATGCACAATTAGTGGTCACCAGTGTGTTACAGTTCCCTGTCCCACTATCCTGCCTCTCACACAGCATAGGACAAGTGAAGCCAGTTGCCAATAACAGACCACACATCAAGCACACCTGATTTTCACCATCCATGTGTCACGGCTCTCTGCTTACATCATTGACGGCGGCGGCGGCGGCGGGGGGTTAGTTGGATATGGAGAAAGCTCTCAGCTTTTGCAAAATATATAAAAATACACTTAAAAAACAGATCTTTTTTTTTTTTGGACAGAGCACTTAGATTATGTTTGTCTGTGTCTCAGTCCTGAAAACACAGCGCTGAAAGACAGCACTGACTGGCATCACTAATGGGCACTGATTGATGTCACTGATGGCACTGATTGGTGTCACTGATGGGCACTGATTGGTGGCACTGGGTGGCTTTGATTAGTGCCCCGATTACCTGCCCAGGTGTACACTCTTACAGATACATTACTGTAAGAAATAATTTCACCTCCCTTTTGTCCCTAGTGTTTTGTCCAGTGCCCTACATACAGTTTTATATTATATATATATACTGTTCTTTCTGCCTGGAAACTTAAGATTGTCCATAGCAACCAAAAAGTGTTCCTTTACGTCAAAAGTGGTTTTAGATCAGCTAGAAAACAGCCATAGTAAATTAGAATCACTTGCAGAATTGAACGATAGTGAATCGTGAGGGAAATTATTTTTATTATTATTATTATATTATTATTTTTTTATAATTATTTATAGTTATTTATTATATATAATTCATGAGTTCGTGTTTAAAAAAAACGCTATTTTTTTAACTATATTTTTCCTCAGTTTAGACCGATGCACATTCTTCTACATATTTTTGGTAAAAAAAAAAAAAATGTAATAGGCGTTTATTGATTTGGTTTGTGCAAATGTTATAGCATCTACAAAATAAGGGATAGATTTATGGCATTTTTTTTACTAGTAATGGTGGCAATCTGCGATTTTTATTGTGACTGTGACATTGCGACGGACGCATCAGACACTTTTGACACGTTGTTGGGACCATTCACATTTATACAGCGATTAGTGCTATAAAACTGCACTGATTATTATGTAAATGTGACTGGCAGGGAAGGGGTTAACACTAGGGGGCGATCAAGGGGTTAATATGTTCCCTAGTGAGTGATTCTAACTGTAGGGTGAGGGGACTCACAAGGGGAGAAGACTGATGTGTGTTCCTCTGCACTGGGAACACACATCGGTCTCCTCTCCTCTGACAGCACATGGATCTGTGTGTTTACACACACAGATTCATGGTCCTGCCCTAATTGTGGGCAATCGTGGGTGCCTAGTCGCCCGGGAAGCCCAGGACATCATAAGACGTCCACCGAATGGGAGGGAGGGTTCCCGCTGTCATTATTTTACAATGACTTGGTAGGGAAGTGGTTAAAAAACAAGTTTCCAGCATTCTCTAGAATTTCTATGAGGCCACTCAATATATGATACATGTATAATGATTTCCATTGAAAACCAGGAGGGCAGAATATTACATTGAAGGTGTAGCGCTTTCTTGGGGCCTCTATGGTCTGTTGACTTTAAGGGCTCATTCAGATGGGCGATCAGACTAATCTTCTGACCTGAAGTGTTGTCTGCAGAGTATGAATCCACTGGATTCACATGCAGCAGACAGCGGCTTAGATCAGAAGATAAGTCTGATCTCCTGTCTGAACGAGCCCCAAGTCGGGCCACATTTTTTTTTCTTATGGGCTAATACAGGAGTTTGCTTGAGTCTCGGAAACCTTGTTGCTGTAGAAATGCCAACCCAAGCAGTATATCTGAGATGCCTAGCTGTAAGTTAACATGGAGAGGAATAAAGGCCCGTACACACGGTTAGACTTTTTGCCAACAAACTTCAAAATTAGCAAGTTTGCAAAAAAATCCGACCATCGGACAAATTTTTTCGGTTTTCATCGGACAAAAGTCCGCTCTGCAAACTAACAAACTTTCGGCAACAAAAGTCCGATGGTGCCTCGTCCGACCGCGAGCCATCGGACTTTTGTACAAAGTACAAACGCGCATGCTCAGAATCAAGGACCAGCTGGAAGCGTTCTGTCTTGTAAAACTAGCGTTCGTTTTGGAAATAGCACATTGGTGACGAGGAAAGTTATGAAACCAAGAAAAGCAGGGCACATTCTCTTCTTCTTTATAATGTGATAATACTAAAAGCTGCTTTGCTGGTGATACTGATGGAGTAAAAACAAATGTCTTTACTATGGATTTGTGTTTTTTGGTTACATGAATCAAACATATTTCTATATTATTTTGTGGGTCAAGTTAGCACAACCCCATTATCCCCTATATTTTTTATGCTCAAAGTACCAACTACTCTATTTGTGTCCCTTTAATTTTAGAAAAGTACCTGCCTACTCACAAACTGTCATTATAATTTCAACACATAATCAAATAATTGTGTTCATATTCATTTTATTTAAATAATAATAAGCACAAGAATGGCATATCAAAATCAAGAGGAAAGCAGCAATAAATCAACTGGTGGAATTGGCAAAGCCTCTGTACCCCAGGACATACATCAATTATGTTTTAAGGTCAAATTTGGGAACCTGAGGAGTACCTACAATATAGGGAACACAAGAAGGTCGTGTACTGCAAAAGATGGGGAGCAGCAGCAGAAGACATATATGTCCCCAGGCTGTGGTACTACAACAGGATGTGATTTTTGTCATACCAGACTGAACCACGCACATTGCTCTCCACACTTCTATCCACATGAGCTGAGGCCATTTTGTTTCTTGTGCATTCACAACATAAATAAAATCCAACAAATAATAGACGTATTTTCTGTCATCAAAATGATCATTTGGAAACCAAAACTGCAAATTACCCTACAAAAACTAGAACCAAGAAAAGCTAAATAAAATAAAAAATAAATAAACAATTAGTAGCCCCTAAAATCCTGGGTCTGATTTGACCACTGACCCCCATGCTGCTGAGGTGGGTGGGCTTGCTGGGGTGGGTGAGCTTGCTGGGGTGGGTAGGTTGGCTGGTGTGGGTAGGTTGGCTGGGGTTGGTAGGTTGGCTGGGGTGGGTAGGCTTGTTGTTGAGGAGGTGGAGGTGTGTGGTCCAAATCACACACATGTGATTTAAGGGTTAATGGCCGGCAGCTCGACGCCTGTATGTCCAGCAGCACTGCCGCCAAGAAGCTGGTCATCAAGCATGTCACTGTGATCGGGGGCGGCCTGATGGGCTCCGGGATAGCACAGGTTATTTCCATGTGATGATTGCGCAATATATCCATCCATTGTCCGAGTCTTGGAATTTCTTGATGTTATGCTGATCGATCCATCTTGTTTGGAATATCGTTTCCCCATTAACCCTCTGCATTGTATGATTACAACGCATGTTGCCTTTACCATCTGGTAAGGGTAAGCAGATTATTAGCACGGTGGTGTGGTGTGTTCTTCCTATGTTCACACTGAAGCTGTGGTGGAGGTCTTCTATCAGCTCTATCAACTTTCCCCAGCATTGATTTATACTTGGACTGTCACTTTATATCATTTGAGCGCTGCACTATTTATTTACATGTTTTTGTTTGCTGAATCCACAGACTGTGCTAGCTGCTTTTTCATATAATACATTGGTTCACTTTTAGTTAGCGCAGATATTTGTTCACAGTGGGCCGGATTCAGATACATTGGTGTATCTATCCGCGGACTTACGTTTCTGAATCGGCGTATCTACCTAATTTGCATACTAGACGCGGAAATCTACAGAAGTGCCACATTGCGGCCAGCGTAAATATGCAGCCTAAGATACGACGGTGTAAGAGCCTTATGCCGGCCGTATCTTAGTAAAATTCTGGCGTATCTTGCTTTCTGAATACAGAAAGAAGATACGCCGGCGCTTCGTAGCACTTACGCGGCATATCAATAGATACGCCGGCATAAAGGCTATCTGAATCCGGGCCATTGTTTACATGATTTAGGACTTACAGTAGCTCTCGTTTCCTGGCCTTGCTCAGGAGCTGGATGATGATCCCCTCACATAACTCCCTTTGATCCGCATCAACATCGCGAAGCTTATTAGCTGTGAAACAGCCAAAGCCTTCAGCACTATTGGGTGCTGTGGTGATGACAGATGTGGTCCTAGTAAGGAACTCAGCTGTGGCCTCATCCAGGTGGTGGTTCTTGCTGGCCCTTTTTCTAGGAGGGTGCAGGGTAGGGATTCTGCATTCAGTTGTCTGGGCCCGGCCTCTTCTTGGCTACAAAGTTCCTGTGTCTGAAAAAGGAGCATCATTTTAGTTTTTGTGCCATCAATCCCAAACACTTTTCAGCTCATTACTTTTACAACTTGAATGTGTCCAAAAAGCAAAGCCTATCATTATGCCTTTCAGCATTTCTCATTCTTGTCCAAATGTATTTATTTCACTACTGTCTATTTGATATGCAACTCACTTTGTTTATGTTATAATTTGTGAGCCATCATAACAACACATTAACATCATTGTATATTTGAATTACAATATTTTATATAATGCTATACCTGGGTCAAGCTGAGCTCCTCCTCCTCCTCTTCATCTTGTGTAGGATCTGCCTCAGTATCGGTGGCCTCTGCTGATGCGGAGGGTAGTGTGGAGAGATGTTTGCGTGGCACAGTTTCATCCTTCAAAAATTGCAGGCTGGAGAAGTACCACAGCTCTGGCACATAAACAACTTCTGCTGCTGCTCCCGATCATTTAGATTTCTCAATCTTCTTGATCTCCCTGTTAAACATGCTCATCAGGCCCCCAATTTTGGTCTTTATCATATTTTCGCTTGCCCTGGGGTACACAGTCTTCGTCAATTCCACCAGTTGATCAATTGCTGCCTGCCTTTTATTTTTATTAGAATAGTCCTTATGTTTGACCTGCCACAGACAGGTGTGCGATCTGTATTGCTCGATAAAAGCATTCATGAATTTGTGTGAATTCAGTTTTCCCTTCATTTTGGGCTCAAGTTTATCAGATGCCTGCAATAAAGAATACAATACAAACAATAATGGCTTGCTTCTAGCTCATAACCTGCTTACAATATAGGCCTTTATCTAAGCAGTATATGTATACGTAAGGTGCCATTCTGGAGACGATGGTAGAACTCCATATGCGTCATGACACCTCCATCAGAGTGGCGCCCATTCATACCCATATCCACATACAGGAACTCATAGTTCGCAGAAACAACAACAAGCAGAACTATGCTGCAAAAGCCCTTATAGTTGAAAAAATAAGAGCCTGAGTCAGGTGGTGGGACAATCCTCACATGTTTGCAATCAATGGCACCCCCATAGTTGGGAAAATTCCACAGATTGGCAAACTGGGCCGCAACATCCTGCCATTGCTGGGGGTTGGAAGGAAACTGTGGAGTCAAGCAAAGATTTTTTTTTTACTATTTTGACACATACATTCTAGGGGCAAGATACAAATATAACATTTAAAGTAGTATGTTGACAAAAAAGTAAAAACTTTATACTGCTTCCTCCCTCCCTCTGGTGGCACATTACAATAAGTTTATGGAGATGAGGTTGAATGGGTAAAGTTTTGGGAGTGGTAATAACCCTCTCCACTTCCATGTGACCAAAATGGGGAACAAATGAAGGTACATTTTGCAAGCCACTCCATTTTTTTTAAGATTGGCAGCCCAGTGGGCAGATAAAAAGTAACATAATATATACAAAAACAAAAAAACAAATCATAATAAGCTGATTTTAACATGAATAATTTAACATTTAAAAAAATGGAGAGCAGAAATTAATAGTGTACTAAATGCTAGTGACTACATGCTTTGATGAATTCTGGCAGAAATATTACAACAACAAAAGGAGTATACTGCGTATATGTTTTGCTAAGTCAGCAAATATAGTAGTTGTATCAGGTGATTCAGCATTTTGGGGAGGGGAGGGTTACAAAAGAGTTCATGCACCCCAAAAAAGGATCTCTTGCACTCTGCATGAATTTGAGGACAACAATACAAACGTGACACGGTTTAAGGGTTGTTAAGGGAAGCCAAAAAATATAAAAAATATATATATATATATATATATGTTTTAATATGCTAGGTGTGGATGTGCCCAGGGTAGCATGCTGGGGAGGTTAGTGAAGGCAAATATGCATGTAGGCCAAGAAAAAGATTCAGCATGCAAAAATAGAACATTCACAGCAAATTACAATAATGGGAATGATGTAAGAAAAAATACATAATAAAACATTATAAAACATGAAGTAGAAAGAATGTGATATTACAGAAAATAACTTACCCAAACATAGTCTTTCTGTAGGACTTGAATAATGGCACAAGTCTCAGGAATTATTATAGTAACAATGGGTGATCTATAGAATGCGCCCTAAAAAGTCGCCCACCGTTGCGCCTATGGAGGAGTGGATGATGCCTAGCTGCTGTTTAGAAGATAATAAGTGAACAAAAAGAATGTAAGATGATGAAACTCTCTAAGGAGTGTCAACAAATTAAAACAGCGCTATCAAATAACTGTGCATATTTGACTATATAAAATACATTACTACAACCCATATGTAATGATATACAGTGATAATAAACAAAATATATCCAGTTTAAGAAATAAACACTAAACTGTGACTGTAATAATAAACACCCGTGATTGACTTAAACGTGAAGTGAACGCACTGAAAGTGCAAGAGACAGTCTTTAAAAATAATTTAGAACGTGGCCAAACAAAGCAAAGTTCATGTGTATAAGGATCCTGCGATCTTCAAAATTTTTTCAAAAACTTCCACCACACCCGACAGTGCTCAGTGACTCCTCCCCCATCAAATGGACACTCACCGGATAGGTATGCCTCACACTCTCGTGTTTTGGCACAAAAAACCTTATCAGATGTAGTTGTTCCCGTCAATAAAGATGTAATCCAAATATGACATCCAATCAGTTCCACATATATGTCAGAGAGAGACAAAAGAAGTGCAAATAGTGTGATACCATCAAAGGTTTAATAGCACACCAAAATAAAACTTCAAACAGTGCACTCACAAACAAAATCTTGTAAAACAGCAGAATATCACATCAAGAAACTCCTTCAAACGTCAAAATGGTGAGAAGCGGTCACGGCGGACCCCCGATCAGCGAGAAAAAGTGAAACCAATTCTCCTACTCACGGTGCCATGGACTTTTGTCAGATGCAGCTGCACATCCACTTAAATAAAAAACTTCAAACGCACTCTGCATCCAAAAACGCAGCACTCACTAGTAAAATTAGACTGTATGGCAATACCCCGACATGTTTCGTTATAAAAACTTATTCATGGGACTATGGGACTAGTCCCATGAATAAGTTTTTATAACGAAACATGTCGGGGTATTGCCATACAGTCTAATTTTACTAGTGAGTGCTGCGTTTTTGGATGCAGAGTGCGTTTGAAGTTTTTTATTTAAGTGGATGTGCAGCTGCATCTGACAGAAGTCCATGGCACCGTGAGTAGGAGAATTGGTTTCACTTTTTCTCGCTGATCGGGGGTCCGCCGTGACCGCTTCTCACCATTTTGACGTTTGAAGGAGTTTCTTGATGTGATATTCTGCTGTTTTACAAGATTTTGTTTGTGAGTGCACTGTTTGAAGTTTTATTTTGGTGTGCTATTAAACCTTTGATGGTATCACACTATTTGCACTTCTTTTGTCTCTCTCTGACATATATGTGGAACTGATTGGATGTCATATTTGGATTACATCTTTATTGACGGGAACAACTACATCTGATAAGGTTTTTTGTGCCAAAACACGAGAGTGTGAGGCATACCTATCCGGTGAGTGTCCATTTGATGGGGGAGGAGTCACTGAGCACTGTCGGGTGTGGTGGAAGTTTTTGAAAAAATTTTGAAGATCGCAGGATCCTTATACACATGAACTTTGCTTTGTTTGGCCACGTTCTAAATTATTTTTAAAGACTGTCTCTTGCACTTTCAGTGCGTTCACTTCACGTTTAAGTCAATCACGGGTGTTTATTATTACAGTCACAGTTTAGTGTTTATTTCTTAAACTGGATATATTTTGTTTATTATCACTGTATATCATTACATATGGGTTGTAGTAATGTATTTTATATAGTCAAATATGCACAGTTATTTGATAGCGCTGTTTTAATTTGTTGACACTCCTTAGAGAGTTTCATCATCTTACATTCTTTTTGCTCAGGAATTATTACTCCCAGAGCCTGGGGAGAGATACCAGTAGTAAACTTTATATCCTGGAGACTTCTCCCTGTCGCCAAGTACCGCAAAGTGGCTATGAGCCTTTGCTCTGCTGGAATAGCAGTCCTCACACAGGTGTCCTGCTTCCTAATATAGGGGGACAGCAAGTATAAAAGATGCTGAAAGCAGGAGTCCGTCATCCGTAGATAGTTCCTAAAATCATTAGGATTATTCTCCTGGAGCTCCCTTAGCAATGACATATGGCAAAATCGGTCACGATGAAGCAACCAATTTTTGGTCCAAACAGTCCTCCTCCTATTCCTGAACCTGGACCGGGCTTGAGTTATAGCCAGAACTCCAAGCCCATAAACAGAACGCTCTCTCGTTGGATTGCGCAACATGTCTGCTTGACGAACGGCCGTTCAGAAACGAACAGTATTGCACGAAACTGAAAATCGTGAATCCACACAGACAAAACCTCTACTAACTCTCGATTAGCAGAAGGAGCCCAAAGGGTGACGCCAGAGAATTGAACTTCCTCTTTTGAACTCTCGTCAGTAGTACGTTGAAACGTCACTGCGTTCGTGTTTGTTGCCGAAAAAGTCAGAACGTGTGTATGCCATGGGCGTTCACGGCCAACTCCCTTCGGACAAAAATCCAAGGAAAAGTTTGTTTGAAGTCCGATCGTGTGTATGAAGCTTAAGACTGTTTTTGTTGAATATTAAAAATAGATAAAAAAGCTACAATAGTCTCAAAACCTCAAGAACAAGCTTCAATTTTGTTTTAAGAAGACCACCAGAGTGTTTTGTTTTTTAAAGTTTACCCATCTCCAGTAAATTAGTACAGTATATGTTTATCTCTTAATGTCTAATAGAATTATATAAAATTGAATTTTGTAATGTTCTGCTTTTTCTTTACCCATTTTGTATTCTAAACGCATAAACCTTTTCAAGTATTCAGTGGGTTTATTTGTTCCTTGGGGTGTACTTAGTGAAAAGCAGATTATTGTAATGGATTGATACATTCCCATAATCTTTCTTATTTTTTCATCCTTTATTCTGGCAAGCCATGCAATCACCAGCCTCAGGGAGATCAGCAGATTGCAGAAAGCACATATCAATAAAATCTCCTTCAACTCAATTAAGTGATGCACGTATAAATCCTAATGAACAGAGTAACAACAAATGCAGTGTAGATGGTTTAAAGTTTGATGTGATTCTGACATTTAGATTTAACATTTTGCTGTGAAATATATGTCTTCAGAAAAAGAATGTAAATGAGGTCAGGGCATTTAAATGATATATAACACAAAAAAGACCAACTAAAAGAATATTAGTTTTAGACTAAAGAGAACCAGTAACTTACTGGAATTTGCAATAATCTGGATCTCCCCTGAATTGTTGATAATAGAGTAAACATACTTTTTATGAATTACTGGGATTTTGATTATTTACTTGTTTTCTCCGTCTTCCCCTGTCAGAGCAGGCATCAGGCTTTAAGGTTGTCTTATATTCTGCCTGGGATTGGCGCCGATAACAGATGCAATAAAATAAATACACAAAAAATACAATACAAGGATTACATTAAAGAAAACTGAAGGTTTTATTATTGACATTTTTATACTTTGGAAAAAAGGAGGATTATATAAGCCCTAACCACAGAAAGAGGACAGTATCTAATGGCGACTGCACTACACACACATAAGGCTGCACTATTCTCATAAATTCCCATAAAGTATAGTAGAGTACAATGGGATTTTTTTACTAAAGCTGGAAAGTGCAAAATCAGGCTCAATTCTGCATAGAAACCAATCAGCTTCTAACCCCAGCTTGTTCAATTAAGCCTGGTAATAAAACCTGGAAGCTCATTGGTATCTATGCAGAAGTGAGCCTGATTTTGCACTTTCCAGCTTTAGTAAATAAAACCCATTGCGTACTTAAAAGTGGGGTATGCCTGTATAGAGCAATCAGTTATTATTGTTTTTTTCATAGGCCTCGTACACACGACCAAGTTTCTCGGCAAAAACCAGCAAGAAACTTGCTGGGAGATATTTTTTTGCCGAGTGTACATTTTCGTCGAGGAAACTGTCGAGAAACTCGACGAGCCAAAAAGAGAGCAAGTTCTCTATTTCCTCAACGGGAATGGAGAAACTTGCCTTGTTGAGTTCCTCAACAGCCTAACAAGAAACTCGACGAGGAAAACGATGTGTTTCACCCGTCGAGTTCCTCGGTCGTGTGTACGAGGCTTCAGGCTTTGTCCTTAGGATGCTATGCTCACTCCTCCCCTGTATCTAGGGAGGAAGCCATGCTTGCCTTCCAGGCTGGGCTTCAAACATGTCTGTCTTTGTTTGTCTTCAGTAATTGGGGGCTTTCCAGTTTACAAAATGAAGCTTAGTTTGTTTCTGGATCCTGTTAAGTTCATAAAAATGGACAAGGAGACTACAGTTCAGGCAAGATCAGCAAGTATTCCTTTAAAAAAGGTTAAAAATGCAGCCAGCCACCACATCTAAGGGAAAGTAAGCTGCAAAATATTTATTTTGTTCTTGGATTTAATTATCCTTTAAATGTAGAGATGGGTAGCTTAACCACTAGAAAGAGGGTAAGCTAGCTACTACAAAAAGGTGTATCCTAATGACTAACAGCATCTGAGATAAGCTATCTGTCATACCGAGAGTAAAGCCCCAAACACACTATCAGTTTTTCTGCAGGTTTTTCTCTTCGGGTTTACCAAAACCATGTAGTCCAAGGGCCTGCCTGATTGTATACAAATTTAAACTCTTAAGGTTTGACCTCATAATAGATAGTTTTGGTAAACCTGAAGAGAAAAACCTGCAGGAAAACTGGGGCTTAAGCCTAATCATAAGGGTTTATTTACTAGTGGTAGTTTCTACTGAGGGGTAGGGAATGTGATCTAAAACCAGTCATAGATGGATCAAAAGTTTGATCCATCTATGGCAGTGGTTCTCAACTCCTGTCCTCAGGACCGACTAACAGGGCAGGTTTGAAAGATAACTGAAACACACCACAGGTGATATCATTTGCTGTATTCTAATATGCATCTCTCCAAGGTAATACTTAAAATCCGAAACAAACAGGGGTTAATCGAGCGCACTCCAAATGAAGCTACATTTCACTAAAATAACAAATATGGATTTGAAGGGGGAAGGGAAGCGGAGGGGGGGGGGGTAGCTGGGAAGGAAGGGGAAAAAAGACAAGGGACAAAGATCAAATCTCTTTTTCAAAGAAAGAAAAAAAATGGCAGAACTGTATATAAGTCCATTAGTCCATTTTGGGCAAGTCCAAAAATATAAAACTATACTGTCACAAAGGAGGCCGCCAGCTTGCAGACAGAAGCAAAATCTGAAATTGTAGAAGGAAGAGAAAAGCAGCGCCTTCTAAGCTTAGTAATTGGGGTATTTTATTGTGTTAAAAATATATTGTTATAAAATCATCACTCACAAAGGAGCTAAAAGCGTATGGCTTATCTGTAGGAGTTGTAAGTTTCTTTCATCCGCTCTGCGTCTGGAAGTGCTGGTGCTCTGTAGTCCTCGAGATGGTACACTAGTACACAGGGATAGCTGTGGGACACTGCCTCCGTCGGCTGCGTTAATGGAACCAAAAACCTCCGACACAGGGAGGAGAGGGACGGCAATCTGTGGAGCACGGTGATGTAATCAGGTCACTTCCGAGTACGAGTCGCGGGAGGGTGCACGCGTTCCAAGCATGCATGCTCTGAAGAGCCTGAAGAAGAAGCATGCATGCTTTGAACGCGTGCACCCTCCCGCGACCCGTACCCGGAAGTGACCTGATTACATCACCGTGCTCCACAGATTGCCGTCCCTCTCCTCCCTGTGTCGGAGGTTTTTGGTTCAATCAACGCAGCCGACAGAGGCAGTGTCCCACAGCTATCCCTGTGTACTAGTGTACCTCCTGTGTACCATCTCGAGGACTACAGAGCACCAGCACTTCCAGACGCAGAGCGGATGAAAGAAACTTACAACTCCTACAGATAAGCCATACCTTTTTAGCTCCTTTGTGAGTGATGATTTTATAAGAATATATTTTTAACACAATAAAATACCCTGATTACTACGCTTAGATGGCGCTGCTTTTCTCTTCCTAATACTTAAAATCCGGCCTGTTAGTGGGAACCGAGGACAGGAGCTAAGAACCACTGATCTATGGGCAGGCTGGTTGTACTGCAATCAATCCACTGATGGACTTCAGTGCAACAAGCCTTTTAGTTTATTTTTGCCCAGTCACTGCCGGCTGCTATAGATGCCAGCAGTGATCATTGTATCCCTGGGCTCACCATCAGCAGAACACAACACCCTGCAGGAGGGATTCCTCCTGCACACAGTCAGTGTTGATGGGGAAATGGAGCAATTTTCTTTCCTTTTAATTGTGGTTAAAGGAAAGAAAATTGCATAGGGTATGGCCTGCCTTAGTTATTTCAGTGTTCACGCAACTTATTTTTACACTGATCAGTTTTTTATGCGCTCTTGGTATTGCAAAAGCAGAACAAAAGTGTGAAAAATGTATCCCTTTATCATATGGAATCCTTCACATAAATGTGCTGTGGGTGCAGTGTATTTTTAAAAGTCCTGCGTGCTGAATTTTTGATGCGTGTTTAAAAAGTACACCAAAATGTCCCTACCCATGACATTGCATAAAATAATTATCAAAATGCACTGCGGTTGCATTTTTGGTGTACTTTTTTCATCACATGTTTCACAGGTGCATTCTGGGAGACAAGCAATGAGAAAATGTATCAAAAAATTTTAATGGGGCATTGTTCACCGCTCCATTAAAGTGATCACAGTGATCACTTAAATTATCTAATCATGCAAAAGGGAAAAAAACAAACAGCTTTGTCATACTTAGATGATTGAAGCAAACATAATGTGCTTCGTTCACTAAAGCAGATCGCATGCAATATTTAGGTGTCCGGACACATTTTCCCTAAATATCGCATGCAGTCCTGAAATTGTCAATTCACTGTGCCGTTGTTAAGTACAGCATAAACGGGGTTAATGTAAATTCACAAAAGAAAATAAATAATCAAATGCATTTGGTTAATAAATAGTGGTCCAGGCATGCAGTATTTAAGGAATGTAAAGATATAATAGGCAATTTTGACTCTGCCCTTTTGGATCAGCTCTCTGATGAACAGTAATAGATAGAAACCTAAATATGGAAATATGGAAATATGGATATCATTGGGGTTGATTTACCTAAACTACAACTAAAGGAAAACTTTTTTTTAACCACTTCAATACCGGGCTTTAAAACCCACCTCCTTCCCGGGCCTATTCTGGCACTTCTTTCCTACATGTACAAATCCTCATTATTTTGCTAGAAAATTACTCAGAACCCCCAAACATTATATATGTTTTTTTTAGCAGACACCCTAGGGAATAAAATGGCGGTCATTGCAACTTTTTATCTTGCACCGTATTTGCGCAATAATTTTTCAAACGGCTTTTTTTTGTAAAAAAAATGGTTTCATAAATTAAAAAATAACAAAACAGTAACGTTAGCCCAATTTTTTGGTAAAATATGAAAGATGATGTTACGCCGAGTAACTAGATACCTAACATGTCACGCTTTAAAATTGCGTACACTCATGGAATGGCGCCAAACTTCGTTACTTAAAAATCTCCATAGGCGACACTTAAATTTTTTTACAGGTTGCCAGTTTAGAGTTACAAAGGAGGTCTAGTGCTAGAATTGTTGCACACGCTCTAACGCACGCGGCGACACCTCGCATGTGTGGTTTGAACGACGTTTACATACGTGGGCGGGACTTACGTGTGCGTACGCTTCTGAGCGCGAGCTACCGGGGACAGGGGCATTTTAATTTTTTTATTATTATTTTTTCTTTTTTCTTTTACTTATTTCTTTATTTTTTACACTTTTTTTTACATTTTTTTTTTCAATCGCTTTTATTCCTATTACAAGGAATGTAAACATCCCTTGTAATAGGAAATGTGTGTGACAGGTCCTCTTTAAGGAGAGATGCGGGGTCAATAAGACCCCACATCTCTCCTGCAGGCTGGAAAGAATGAGATCCTGAAAAAAAATTCACAGATCTCATTCAAACTAGCCGCAATTGCGGTTTGTTTACTTACGGGGACCCGGGCGTGACGTCATCACATCGCGCCCGGGCCTCCGACGGTCATAGAGATGACTGGTGACCAGATGGTCACCAGTCTTCTCTATGGCAAACATCCGGCGGACGGCGATCATCTCTCCGGGCCCCCGGTGGGATGGGAGAGCCCGGAAAAGCACCGGATGGCGGCGGGAGGGGGGGGGGGTGTCCCCTCCCGCCGCCTGTAAGAACGATCTAGCGGCGGAACCGCCGCTATGATCGTTCTTACGGTGCGCAGGATCGCCGCCGCTAAAAAATGATATCTCAATGATGCCTCCGGGTGCAGGCATCATTGAGATATCCCCCCCGCAAAGCCCAGGACGTCATATGACGTCCACCCAGGATAACAGGTCCCCGTTTTGGACGTCATATGACGGCGTGCGGGTGTCAAGTGGTTAAAGATTTGAATAGAGTGGAGGTGGATTAGAACACCTCTCAGGTGGTTATTGCTGTCTGTCCCCCCCCCCCCCGAATATTCACTGTCTCTAATTGTCCTGTTTACCATTATCATTGAAAGTAAAAGTAAAAGAAAATCCGAAATCCTGGGTTGTCCCCAAAAAAGTAATAGAGGGGGAAATTTCCAATGGAGACACTGGTTCTGGTAATCTGGGATGCCCCAAGTGATTCCTTTAATTTGTAGGGATTTCCTCTGACTTCCTGTTTTGGCTATGGGACAGGAAGTGAAGGTAAATCTTCCCAATGGGAAACAGATGTAAAAAAAAAAAAAAACTTACAATGGTTATAGCCCTCCCCTACTCTATCCAAAATGTATAGTTCTACTTTAGAGAAAATAGACTGTGCACTTTTCAAGTTGCTCCAGAGCATAGTAAATGAGGTAAAGCTTCACTTTACAAAGAATATCCAATCACATGGAAGGAAAAAGAACTGTGTTTTTGCTCGCACATAATTAGATGATGGAAGTCAGCAGAGCTCCCCCTCATTTACCAAGCTCTGGAGCAACTTCACTTGCAAATTGCTATGTGCCTTTAGTAAATCGGCACCTTTACTTTGATTGAATTAAATTTAAATTCACCCATTACATTTAGTAAATCCACCCCATTACATGTAGTAAAATCTTTCTTTCTTTTTTTTTGTCGTTACATCAGATTTTTGGAGACTTTTTTCTGCAAAAGCATATACATCATTTGCTCCAAAAAACCTTCCAACCACTCCAAACATTATACAATGTACATGCATGCACAATGGCCTAATCCCTTGTTAGAACATATGCCATACAAAGTGGAGATACTGTACTTTTTCACAATTATTTTTAGAGATGTCTTCCCACTGACAAGTTCCCACTGACATCATTAATCTTTTTAGCTATCTATAAGGGGGTAATTCTTCACAGTGACCACAAGTGTAAGCAGTATTCTTCCCACTGACCATCTCATTAATGCAGAGCTTTTTTTCTCAGAAAATAGGTGCAGGAACTCAACCACGACCCGTTCAGATTTCACAAACAGTAGAAGGGTCTTAAAGGGGCATTAAATACCGGAATTGCATTAAATACAGAGTACAGAGTTCAGGGGGTTACAAAGCTGTCACTTGTAAACACGGAAACCAGACTTCTGTGTTTACAAGTGATTGTGGTGAGCAGGCACCAAAGGGTCCGAGCCAAAGGTGGTGGAACTGAGTTCCCCCAAGTTCCCCCTGAAAAAAAGCCCTGCATTAATGTATCATGACTTGTAGATATAGTAATTGTTAGTAGGGGTTTCCTGAGACTGGGATATTATTTCAAGAGTTCCTCTGTGTTGAAAAGGCTGAAAAAGACTGCTTGAAAGTTTAACCAAAGGAAAAACTTAATTTTTCATTTTGTATAGAGTAATAGAGGGTTAGAACCCTTGTCAGTTTGTTACCATCGGTGTCATATTGGGGAGATTTACCTTCACTTACCTTTACTTCCTGTCCCATTGCCAAAATAGGAAGTGAGAGTAAATTCCTGCAAACTAACCTCCCTGGCGGTAATCCAGAGTTTGGCTTGGGGTTAATTTTCAGTACCAAAAGCGGTGACCCAGAGCCACACTCAGGGTTACACCATAGTATCCCTCTAATTTACTTACCTTGTCCCTACGATATTAGCCTTTAAAATTAGCACTTTTGAATTTCGGTCCAATCGAAGGTTCTGGTGCGAACCGAACGGGGGTGTGTTCGGCTCATCCCTATTTATGATACACCACGTGTGTTCTGTGAAAGCAGTTTCCCTTTAAATGGTATTCCAGTCACCTTCTTTCTTTTGTATTAACTACTTCCCGACGGCCATACGACTTTGTATGGCCGCAGGGTGGCTCTACTTCTCTGAGTGGCCGTCTTTATACGGCCTCCGCTCCTCCTGGCCACTGGGGGGCGCGCGCGCGCCCCCGCCGCATCACTGAGATGCCGATGCGATGCGCATGCCTGGCGGCCGCGATGTCCGCTAGCCACCCGCGATCGGCGGTTACAGAGAAAAGGACATGGATCTGTGTGTGTAAACACACAGATCCATGTCCTGTCAGGGAGAGAGGAGACCGATCTGTGTCTCTTGTACATAGGGACACAGATCGGCCACCTCTCCCAGTCAGTCCCCTTCCCCCACAGTTAGAACACTATGCAGGGTACACATTTAACCCCTCCCTCACCCCCTAGTGTTAACCCCTTCAATGTCAGTCACATTTATACAGTAATTAGTGCATATTTATAGCACTGATCACAGTATAAATGTGAATGGTGCCAAAAATGTGTCAAAAGTGTCTGATGTATCCGCCATAATGTCGCAGTCCCAATAAAAATTGCAGATCGACGCCATTACTAGTAAAAAAAAAATAATAAAAAATAATAATTCTGTCCCCTATTTTGTAGGCGCTATAACTTTTGCGCAAACCAGTCGCTTATTGTGATTTTTTTTTTTTTTTTTTTTTACCAAACATATGTAGAATACGTATCAGCCAATTTTTTCAAAATTGTTGCTCTTTTTTTTTTTTTGCGCAAAAAATAAAAACCGCAGAGGTGATCAAATACCACCAAAAGAAAGCTCTATTTGTGGGAAAAAAGGGACGTCAATTTTGTTTTGGAGCCACATCGCATGATCGTGCAATTGTCAGTTAACCTGCCTGGCGGTCTTCCCGAGTCTGACTCGGGGTTAGATTTTCCTGCTGCGAGCGGAAACCCCGAGTCAGACTCGGGCTTGCCTCGCTAGATCCACAGGCACAAGTTACTTACCTTGTCCCTGGATCCAGCGATGCCACCGCGCTGTGTGAGCGAGTGGGACCTCGCTCGATTCACACAGTGCCTCCGTGTGACGCCGATCTCCGTTCCCTGCGACGTTACGACGCACGGGGACGGAGAACGGCGCCAAATTCAAAAAAGTAAACAAACACATTACATACAGTATACTGTAATCTTATAGATTACAGTACTGTATGTAAAAAAAACACACCCCCCTTGTCCCTAGTGGTCTGTCCTGTGTCATGCATGTCATTTTATATAATAAAAACGTTTCTTTCTCCCTGCAAACTGTAGATTGTCCATAGCAACCAAAAGTGTCCCTTTATGTCAAAAATAGTTTTAGATCAGCTAAAAAACAGCGATAATAAATTATAATCACTTGCAGAATTGTGCGATAGCGATTTGTGGGGAAATTCGTCATAAAAAAAAAAAAATAATGACAGCAACAATTCTGCAACTGAGCAAATTTCAGTGATTTTGATTTGATTACATTATTGAATAATTTTTATTATAATTATATTATTATTTGTTATAATTATTTATAATTATTTATTATATTATAATTTATAATTTTGTTTTTAAAAAAATGTCATACCTGGGATGCCTATTAGAATCTTGTTTGGTCAGATTTAAGTGAGTTATTTCTAAAAATTACAGACCTACAATATAAAACGCCAAATTTCCTTGCAAATAATGGTACCGCTTTTAGCATGTTTTTTCTGACAGAATCATACCGCCAGGGAGGTTAAAGTGACGCAGTGCCAGAAGCTGAAATTTCACCTGGGCAGGAAGGGGGTATATGTGCCCAGTAAGCAAGTGGTTAATACATAACCTGCAATGAAGTTAAGCTTCACCACATTTGCTCTGAGTGCAACTGCTTTTGGAAAGTGCATAATTTATTTGCCTTTAGTAAATCAACCAAAAATCAACAAACTGTTTATCTGATGTGGACTATATACACCACCTTCTAGGACCAACAGGTACATTTCAGAAAATATACAGTATTTAGCCTGAAAAAATGAAATGATTTTTTTTGCAGTGACTACATCTATGGAATGATAATATATTAATTTTTTGGAGGTTTAGTTATTCTTAAACATGCATTAACCTCCCTGGCGGTATGATTCTTTCAGAAAAAACATGCTGAAAGCGGTACCATTATTTGCAAGGAAATTTGGCGTTTTATATTGTAGGTCTGTAATTTTTAGAAATAACTCACTTAAATCTGACCAAACAAGATTCTAATAGGCATCCCGGGTATGACATTTTTTTTAAAAACACAATTATAAATTATAATATAATAAATAATTATAAATAATTATAACAAATAATAATATAATTATAATAAAAATTATTCAATAATGTAATCAAATCAAAATCACTGAAATTTGCTCAGTTGCAGAATTGTCGCTGTCATTATTTTTTTTTTTTATGACGAATTTCCCCACAAATCGCTATCGCACAATTCTGCAAGTGATTATAATTTATTATCGCTGTTTTTTAGCTGATCAAAAACTATTTTTGACATAAAGGGACACTTTTGGTTGCTATGGACAATCTACAGTTTGCAGGGAGAAAGAACCGTTTTTATTATATAAAATGACACGCGACAGACCACTAGGGACAAGGGGGGTGTGTTTTTTTTTACATACAGTACTGTAATCTATAAGATTACAGTATACTGTATGTAAAGTGTTTGTTTACTTTTTTGAATTTGGCGCCGTTCTCCGTCCCCATGCGTCGTAACTTTGCAGGGAACGGAGATCGGCGGCACAGGAGGACGCTGTGTGAATCGAGCTCACACAGCGCGGTGGCATCACTGGATCCAGGGACAAGGGGCCAAATTCTCAAAAACTCTGCGTAACTTAAATTTCAGCAGTTAAGTTACACTGACTTAAAATTTCTACCTAAGTGCCTGATCGTCAAAGCACTTAGGTAGAAATTACACGCTGTGTAACTTAAGTGCCGCCGTCGTAAGGCGGTCCTCCTCTCCTGGGGGCGTTTAAAATTTAAATGAGGCGCGCTCCCGCGCCGGCCGTACTGCGCATGCGTGTGACGTAATTTTCCCGACGTGCAGCGCGCGAACGTAATTAACGCCGGTCGGCTTTGAGAATTTCGACGGGACACTAAAGTTGCGACGGGTGAAAAAAAAGACGCGCCGGGAAAACAATTAATTATAAAAAAAAATGACAGCGTCGCTCAGCATGCATTCCTGAGAGGGAGAACTCCATGCCAATTTTCAAAGAAAAAAAACGGCATGGGTTCCCCCCCCAGGAGCATACCAGGCCCTTAGGTCTGGTATGGGTTGTAAGGAGACCCCCCCACGCCGAAAAATTGACGTAGGGGGTCCCCCTACAATCCATACCAGACCCGTATCCAAAGCACGCTACCCGGCCGGCCAGGAATGGGAGTGGGGACGAGCGAGCGCCCCCCCCCCCTCCTGAGCCGTGCCAGGCCGCATGCCCTCAACATGGGGGGGTTGGGTGCTCTGGGGCAGGGGGGCGCACTGCGGGCCCCCCCACCCCAGAGCACCCTGTCCCCATGTCGATGAGGACAGGACCTCTTCCCGACAACCCTTGCCATTGGTTGTCGGGGTCTGCGGGCGGAGGCTTATCGGAATCTGGGAGTCCCCTCAAATAAGGGGGCCCCCAGATACCGGCCCCCCACCCTAAGTGAATGGATATGGGGTACATCGTACCCCTATCCATTCACCTGTAGGCAAAAAGTAAAATGTAGTAAACACACAACACAAGGCTTTTTAAAATATTTTATTATTCTGCTCCGGAGGCACCCCCCTGTCTTCGTTATTAGCTCAATTACCAGGGGGGGCTTCTTCTTCCACTCTCCGGGGGTCTTCTCCGTCCCATCATGCTCCGGTAGGTACCCACGTGGTGGGTGCCTACCCACATGCACCCACCACGTGGGTACCTACCGGAGCATGATGGGACGGTGATGCCTATATAAATGGGATGCAAGGCGCGCTTCCATCATTACAGCGACAACAGGCGACGAGGCAACATCGGAAGAACAGAAGACCAGAAGACCCTGGGGTCACAGAAGACCGCGCCGGCTGCCTGTTTGAAATCGAGCTAACACACAAACATAGCAGGCAGCCAGCGCTGAAGAAGAAGGCACCGGAGAGCTGCAGAAGAACCGGGGTTCGCCGAGTCAAGAGCGGAAGAGGGGAGAAGATGGAAGAAGCCCCCCGGAGTCCGGAGAAGCCCCCCCGGAGAGCGGAGAAGACCCCCGGAGAGCGGAGAAGACCCCCGGAGAGTGGAAGAAGAAGCCCCCCCTGGTAATTGAGCTAATAACGAAGACAGGGGGGTGCCTCCGGAGCAGAATAATAAAATATTTTAAAAAGCCTTGTGTTGTGTGTTTACTACATTTTACTTTTTGCCTACAGGTGAATGGATAGGGGTACGATGTACCCCATATCCATTCACTTAGGGTGGGGGGCCGGTATCTGGGGGCCCCCTTATTTGAGGGGACTCCCAGATTCCGATAAGCCTCCGCCCGCAGACCCCGACAACCAATGGCAAGGGTTGTCGGGAAGAGGTCCTGTCCTCATCGACATGGGGACAGGGTGCTCTGGGGTGGGGGGGCCCGCAGTGCGCCCCCCTGCCCCAGAGCACCCAACCCCCCCATGTTGAGGGCATGCGGCCTGGCACGGCTCAGGAGGGGGGGGGGCGCTCGCTCGTCCCCACTCCCATTCCTGGCCGGCCGGGTAGCGTGCTTTGGATACGGGTCTGGTATGGATTGTAGGGGGACCCCCTACGTCAATTTTTCGGCGTGGGGGGGTCTCCTTACAACCCATACCAGACCTAAGGGCCTGGTATGCTCCTGGGGGGGAACCCATGCCGGTTTTGAATTTAAAAATTGCCGTGGAGTTCTCCCTCAGGAATGCATACCAAATGCCGTCGCTGGAATGGGCCTTTACAAGGTTTGGCTAACTTTCCACATTGTAAAACCAGCCCTAATTTTGCGCCGGCAAATTCGGAACTTAGGCAGAAATCAAAGTGCTGAAATGCTTTGAAAATCTGCTTAAGTCCTCATTTGCATACGCAAAGCTGGATTTCAATGAGAAATGCCCCCAGTGGCGGATGCGGTACTGCATCCTAAAATCTGACCGTGTAAGTGTCTTATGCCCCGTACACACCATCACTTTATGTGATGAAAAAAAACGACACTTTCTGTGAAGTAAAAAATGACGTTTTTGAAACTTCAATTTTCAAAGACGAAGTTGCATACACACCATCGTTTTCTCACAATGATCTTGCAAAGTCAGGTTACGTTCCACCACGTTTTACCATTGAAGCTAGCTTCTGGGCATGCGTGGATGAAAAAACGTCTTAGAAAACGACGTTTTTTGCTACACACGGTCAATTTCTGTGAGGTAAAAAGTGCACTTTTGAAAAACGACACATAAAATTGAAGCATGCTTCAATTTTTTTCTGTCGTTTTTTAGAAGACATAAAACGACGTTTTTGCCCACACACGGTCAATTAAATTGACGTTTTTGAAAATGACGTTTTTTTCCATCGCAGAAAGTGATGGTGTGTACGCGGCATTACACATGTCAGATTTTCTGCCTAACTTTGGAAAAAGCCTTTTGAGAATCGTTTCCAAAGTTAGGCACAGAGATACGCAGGCTGAACAGCAGTTAAGTCTGCGTATCTCTTTTGAGAATTTGGCCCAAGGTAAGTAAACCAAGCCTGTGGATCTAGCGAGGCAAGCCCGAGTCTGACTCGGGGTTACCGCTCTCAGCAGGAAAATCTAACCCCGAGTCAGACTCGGGAATACCGCCAGGCAGGTTAATAAGATTATTTTCATATGGTTGATCTGTTTTAAATAGTTATACATGAAACTCATAGATTTTTGTCCTCAACATCTTAAACCTCTTCTTGGTAAAAAAAAAAAAAAAAAACATAAATCTTGTGTTCTTTACTATCCATACCATACACAGTGGAGTTAAATAATGATTTCCCATAGCAGGAAGTCTTTGGTCTGTGGCATGCATACAAATTGAACTTCAAAGTAAAATATTTTTGTATTTTATACACTATGCAAAGAGAGGTCACAAGAATGTTGAATGGTGCCATTAAATAAAAATGTAAAACAATGATGTGGATTACATTTCTTCTCTGCAGCTGAAGCAGACGTTATGATAATGAAATGCACTAAGACAATATGCATAATAGCCTGGATTACTTTATTTGCTAATCAGTCTGGATATAAAAATAGATTATGTTCTGTAAATGTCAGCAAAAGTCAAATCCAATGAGAAGAAAATTTTACTGAAATGTGTGCTCATGAAAAAAAATAAGGCAGCATGAATTCAGCTTAGGGAAAATGGAGACTTGTAAAATGATTAATAGAGGGTTTTATTGTATAATAATGAGAGACAAATTAGTTCTACATCCTCAAAACTTTTTAATCTGTGGGCAAATCCAGTCTGCTGATTCAGTATTTTATCCGATGCGGTGGTAAGAATAAAGGTAGATTTCTGGACCACAGTTAATAATTTATGAAAAGCCAGATTTAACTAAATTACCCAGGTATCGTAGTTACGCTACGCCGCCGCTACTTTGAGAGGCAAGTGCTGTATTCACAAAGCACTTGCCTCTAAAGTTACGGCGGCGGAGCGTAAATCTCCCGGCGTAAGGGCGGGGAATTCAAATGATGAACAGGGGGGCGTGTTTTATGTAAAACAAGCTTGACCCCACGTAAATTATGCTTTTTTCGTAGGGCGCATGCTCAGTATCACATTTTCAGTATTGGATTTTCAAATTAAATTACGCCCGCTCAATGCCTAGATGACGTGAACGTAATTTCCGCAAAGCCCTATTCGCAAAACATTTTACGCAAACGACGTACACGACGGAAAATTCTACGCTGGCCCGACGTCCATACTTAACATTGCGTACGCCTCATAGAGCAGGGGTAACGTTATGCCAAAAAAAGCCTTACGTAAATGACGTAAAAAAAAGCGCCGGGCGGACGTACGTGTGGATTGGCGTATCTAGCTAATTTGCATACTCGACGAGGAAATCGACAGAAGCGCCACCTAGCGGCCAGCGTAAATATGCACCTAAGATCCGAAGACGTACGCCAGTCGGATCAAGCCCACATTCAGTCGTATCTTGTTTTGTGGATACAAAACAAAGATACGACGGGGCATCTTAGAAATTACGCGGCGTATCATTGATCTATTGATACGCCGCCATAATTTCTTTGTGGATCTGGGCATATATATCTTAGGTATGATTGTAGGTTTGAGTTAAGTAAAGTAATCAAACACAACTGAAAATCTGAGGCCGGAAAACATATGATTTCCTCTATCCAATCAGATGACAGTTGTCATTTCAAAGTGACTTACAAAATGATAACAAATGTTTAATGTCTGCTATGGAATCTGCCTTTACTTTGCTTGCCTTTATTTCTGTAATGACATAATATTGCTATAACTGTTTAATAACTTCAGCCCTGGAAGGATTTTACCCCCATCCTGACCAGGCCATTTTTTGTGATACGGCACTGCATCACTTTAACTGACAATTTTTACGGTCGTGCGATGCTGTATCCAAATATATATTCTTCTACATACTTCTTATAAAATCGCAATAAGCGTATATTAATTGGTTTGTGCAAAAGTTATAGCATCTACAAAATAGGGAATAGATGTATAGCATTTTTATTATTCTTTTTTTTTATATACTAATAATGGCAGTGATCTGCTATTTTTAGCAGGACTGGGACATTGCGGCGGACAGATCGCACACTTTTGACCATTTTTTGGGACCACTGACATTTATACAGCGAACAGAGCAGGCCCCTGATTACTGTATAAATGTCACTGGCAGGGAAGAGGTTAACACTATGGGGAAATCAAGGGCTTAAATGTGTTCTGTCAGCTTGTTATAACTGTAGAGGGGATGGGACTGCCTGGGGGAGGTGACCAATCGGTGTTCCTATATACTAGGGACACATGATCTGTCTTCTCTCCCCTGCCAGAACATGATTTTTTGTGTTTACACACGCCGATCCTTCTTCTAATGCCGCATACACACCATCACTTTATGTGATGAAAAAAACGACGTTTTTAAAAACGTCACTTTAAATGACCGTGTGTGGGGGAAAAAGACTGTGTGTCTTCTTAAAAACGACAAAAAAAAATTGAAGCATGCTTCAATTTTATGTGTTGTTTTTCAAAACGTCATTTTTTACTTCACAGAAATTGACCGTGTGTAGCAAAAAACGTCGTTTAAAACGATGTTTTTACACCCGCGCATGCCCAGAAGCTAGTTATGAAGCGAGCTTCAATGGAAAAACGTGGTGAACGTAACCTCGCTTTGCTAGAACATTGTGAGATTTTTTGATGTGAAATTGGGACTGATATTGAACATTCACTGAACTGTATTATCCATTTTGTTTTTTGTTTTTCATTTTGTGCATTTTTTGTTTATGTACTTACCCACCTAGTCACAAGTGTGTAGGTTGCATTTCCCACTGTGTTCGTACATTGCACTTTCCCATCCCTTTGCCCCTTGGGCCCATCTGTGCCCCCGCCCCCCGTTCCACCCCACCACACATCCCCCTAACCACACCCCCCCTCCCTTTACGGCCCCTCCATCTTCCCAATTGTTTTTTCCACTAGTAGTTTTTCACAGCGCAGACATCATATAATTTTTTGTATTACCACTTTGTCTAAAATAGGATAGACCTTCTTTTGTTTGCTGCAGTGTATACATCCACATTTACCATTCATCCCCTCCCCCTTTTTTAAGTCACATATCCTACACAGCGCAGGAGTTTCACTTACCATTGTGAGAAATACGATGGTGTGTAGGCAACTTCGTCTTTGAAAATTGAAGTTTCAAAAACGTCGTCTTTTACTTCACAGAAAATGTCTTTTTTTTTTCATCACATAAAGTGATGGTGTGTATGCGGCATTACTCTGTTAGGAGCGATCGCGGGTGCCAGTGGACATCGCGGCCACCAGGCAAGTGCAATGGCTCCTCAGTACCCGTGCACCCGCTGCGGTACGATAAAGCCAATGCGTGAGCCCGGTGTCAGGCACCCACGATCACTCCTGACAGAGCCAGAATGAGGATCTGTGTGCTGAAGGGTTCAAAGTTTGCTTCCCTTAGTGAAGATGTCAGCGCCTGCACCCAAATACGACTGATGAACTGGTTCGGGGTGCCGACATCACTCGATCCCTGGACAGGTAAGTGTACTTATATTAAAAGTCAGCAGCTACAGTGTTTTGCTGCTGACTTTTATTTATTTATTTTTGTCCAGAATTGATTTCCTCTTTAAATACTAGTGCTAAAAAAAAGCGCAAATTAGGATAATAGAATAAAATATTAGAGATAAGTGTAAAAGAAAACTATTAAATTTATGTATAGAAAATACAGAGTGAATTTTGTGAAACATTGATCTAGGAGATTTACTGCAAGATAGAAAATGAATCAGACTTTTTATGGTACACTGTACACTTGCAGTCACTGTGTGAAATCTCACCTGTATTCATCAATAAACAAATACAGCTTGCAATGTTTTTTGCCAACTAATTATATTTTGATTTACTTTAATTAAATTTTTCAAACTGTACTAGAAAAGGACAACTATTATTGGAATGGTTGTACCATAATATAACCATTTAAAATATTTATATACCGTATTTATCGGCGTATAACACGCGTATAACACGCACAGGCATGTAACACGCACCCTAACTTTAAGAGGGAAGATTCAGGAAAAAAACTTTCCATAGCCCCCTGCAGGCACAGTTTACCCTCTATTTTCAGGGTAAAAAAGTGAGTGTTATATGCCAATAAATACAGTAATTCTGCCAAAAAACTTTAGTTATAAAAGTTATAGTACAACCGTAGATGTAATACAATGTATTTACAAAAAGACAGTATAACACAGGAAACAAACAGTCAAATACACAGAAAATTTGAATATATACTATTTATATATTTGCTTGCACAGTGGTCACATCAAGTGGACAGTTACTTGATAAGCACTTTACGCCAAACTTTTTCTTTCAATCAATTTCTTTTCAAAAAGTGCTTTAGATTTTTCCCTGTGCATTTCTAAAATCAGTTTCCATGAAGAACAAAGTCAAATAATCTTGTGAATCAATATTAAAAATTCATACTCCACAGCTTTTGGTTTATTGAGTGCCACCTGCATGGAGATTAATGATCAAGTACTTTTTTATGAAATTACTTTGAGAACCTGCAGGCAACAAAAGTTACAAAGCTTTACAAGGCAAACACACTCATCCCAAAAAGATCACATTTTCTATTTTTAATCTTCTTGCTGAATTATCAAATGATGATGAGTCGGTTAAAACCTGAAGGCCTACATTTTATTCTATGGGGTAGGGGGGTTATCAAAAAAGTATTATCAAATTCATAATTTTTTTAACATAAGTTAATAGACAGTAATACATAGCCAGTAAATGATCAGGCACAGTATTTGACATTATGTTATATTAACCTGTAGTCTGATTCCCATTTCACATTAAAATGTATCTTCCACTAAATTGTATCATTTTTTTGTTTTAGATAAAGTAGGGAATAGTTAAAAAAAAAAAAAACACCTGTGAGTTTTCTTTTTCTTTTCTGTGTGTATCCCTTTGGTGAGATTTTCCTTCACTTTTTGTCTAGAGACATGACAGGAAGTAAAGGAGATTCTCAAATGGAAAGGAAATTCTGGGCCAGATTCACAGAAGAGATACGACGGCGTATCTCCTGATACGCCGTCGTATCTCCTGATACGCCGTCGTATCTCTGGGAGTATCTATGTGACTGATTCATAGAATCAGTTACGCATAGATAGCCCTAAGATCCGACAGGTGTAATTGACTTACATCGTCGGATCTTAGGATGCAATACTTCGGCCGCCGCTGGGTGGAGTTTGCGTCGTTTTCCAGCGTCGGGTATGCAAATGAGCTTTTACGGCGATCCACAACGGTTTTCGCGTTCGTTACGTCGTCGCTAGTAATTTTTTCCCGTCGCAAAGTTAAGCCTGTTTTAACATGGCTTAACTTTAGATGAGCCATGTTAAAGTGTGGCCGTCGTTCCCGGGTCAAATTACAATTTTTTTTTTTTTGCGTAAGACGTCGAGGAATACGAAAGTACGTTACGCACGTCGCCGTTCAAAAAAATTACGTCACTTCGCGCAAAGCACAAAGGGAATTTCAAAACGGAGCATGCGCAGTTGAATTGGGCGGGCTTGGGCGGGCTTGCGCCAGACGCCTTTACGTTACACCGCCGTAAGTTTACACGCAAGTGCTTGGTGAATCAGGCACTTGCGCTGAAAACTTGCGGCGGTGTAACGTATAGACGATACGTTACGCCGCCGCAAGTATATGTGAATCTGGCTCTCTCTTTTAGTGAACAAGTGTCCCCATTGGAAAATTCCCTCTTTCACTGATTTTTCGAATCTGCTTACTTGTGCTATAGCAATACTAAGCAACTAGCTTTGTGATGAAACTACATTTTTATTTATTTTTGAATGAAAGGTTAACACTAAAGTTTAATAGTATTTTTAAAGATTTTGATCAAAAGAGTGTAGATAAACCACTGATGTAATATAAATGAAATGAAAGTGCAGCGCTGTGAATGTGTAAAAGAAAAAAGCTGTTAGAAGCGCTGCTGTTTTTCTTGGGAGACACCTGAGGAAATGGAGGTATAGGAAACAGAAACGGGCTAAGAGAACAGATTGGTGGAGCCTATCGATTTTTGGTATTGATATGATGTTGCTGTTCATCCCCCGTGCTGGTTCCTGTGAAGTGACTACTTTGTCAGTTTCTATTCCTGATTGACTCCCTGCCACTGGCTGGGGGTCCACACAATTTGGTAAGAGTACCCAATCATCTTGTTTGGTGATGGTTGCACAGTCCATAGTGTACTCTTTCCATGGTGGTTTCTCCGCACGGATGCAGACCATACACATTCATATAATTTCTGAACTGTCCTCAACCTAAAAGTCTATTTACATGGAATTATTGTATTATGTGCATTTACTTTTGAACAGGGTGGACTGACCATTCGGGCACACAGGCAATGCCCGAGGGCCCCATGCCACTAGGCGGCCCCATCAGGGTTGCCAGCCTCAGTAAAACTAGGGACAGTATGTAAAAACCTGTGTTTTTTTAAAAATCCCATGATTATAGCTGCCCTGCCTCTCCAGTACCTTTTCAGTGTGTGTGTGTGTGTGTGTGTGTGTGAATTCTGTGTGTATGTATACGTTGTGTGTGTCTGTGTGTGTATACTGTGTATGCATACTGTATGTGTGTGTGTGTGTATACTGTGTGGCCCCATAATCTATTGCCTGGGGGCCCCATAATCTTCTATTGCCCGGGGGCCCCATAATCTCCTATTGCCCGGGGGCCCCTTAATCTTCTATTGCCCGGGGGCCCCATAATTTCCTATTGCCCGGGGGCCCCATAATCTCCTATTGCCCGGGGGCCCCATGAGTTGTCAGTCCGCCCCTGCTTTTGAATAGGATTGGTGGACATTGAGATTTTTCTCGGTGGCACATTTGCACTTTATTTTGTTTTATGTTTATACAGGTGTATTTCATCATCCCTGTACATTTGATATACCTATAGTGTTGCACTGAAACTTTAATTGCTTTTTTTCTTTTGCTCACTTAGAGCAGTGCACTTTAATTGTATTTATCTATACACAATTTGTCTAATTGCAGTGTTAGCAGCTTTCACATTTCATTAATTTGGTGGCACGGTAATTCTTATAATTTATACACTGATGCAATATACATTTTTACAAAAAAGGTAAAAAAAGTAAAACAATTCAGCCAAAAGCCTAACTGTTATTTTATGTTTATATAAAATATCTAGTTTTGTGGAGAATGGAAAGTCCACTTTAAATTCTTTTAGAAATGTCTTCATGTGCACATTTTATTCAAGAATCTTTAAAAACCTTAGTTAGCATGGACAATTATATGGGGGCATGTCCTTCCTTACATAGCAGGCCTTAATTTCAAGGGCACATTGAAAAAAATATATATATTGATTTAATAAGAGTGTGTTCATGGCAGGGTTTATAGTACTTTGAGAAATATTAAATATTAATAGTCAGTGTAAAAAGCATTTGACTAGCAAAAGAACCAAGGCTAAGGTCATCAAAACCTTGTAGAACTTCAGCATATACTATTTGAATCTGAATTCATGACACTATATAATGGACCTAACTTTTGTTTATTGTAACAGTATTAAGTCACAGATAATAGTAAACCTTCAGCAAGTGAAGCAACTATAACTTTTTCCCAAACTGATGAACTCTTTTTAGTACATAAAAGTATGTATTTTTTCTGTGTCAGATTTATTAATAAATATGTTTTCATTGTCTGCCCCGCGTGACCTACTAAATAACTCTTCAAAGAAAAATTACAAAAGTGTAGCATTACATATATTTTGTTTACTCGTAAAATATAAATACTAAAAAACATTAAATCAGGGTGAACCATAATACATGCAATTAAACAGTAAATCAATATTTTCAATGAATACAAGCAATTATATAGACAATAGTATAGTAGTGTACTTACCCATGAGGCTTATTATCTGTAGAATCACTTTTATAAAAGTCTTCTAAGTCAGATTCATCATTTAGAAGAGCATAATTTTCCTGTTTTATTGTGTCCATCTTATGCATATATTATGCACAATAATGCACAATTCTTTGTGTTCTTGCTTTAAAATATCTGTATTCGGTGTACAGGGTATACAGAGATCCCTCTGTCCTATGCACCAGCACCAAGCTGCACTGATCCCGTTGAATGACTTCAGGAATGTAGCTGTATACAGTTCCACTGCTGGTCTGAGACAACAGGTTTAGTATCTGAAGCAGGTCATCTAATAATGAACAAGCTAAACAATGGTTCTTTGGTTTTTAGAAAAAAAAAAAAAGAAATTTGATAGGAGAACATACCAAAGTTTCTTTTAAGACACAGGAGTCAATTCACTAAGAGTTAAATACAGCATGGATTTTTGCCCACAAATAATGAGCTAGTTATTCCAAAAGTAGTCAATTAACTAAAAAATGTATTAAACCAAATGGTTAAATTTTTTTATTTAGTATTTCTATATTTAGCACTTAGTTTGGTATTATTTCTAGTTGTTTTATCAATTTTTTTTCACAGCCATCAACACTGCAGCAGAGTGAAATCAATGAAGACACACTAAGAATTGTGAAACTATAAAAACATACTTAGTGCACTTTCATTCACAAAATTATCTCTCTTTGGTGCAATGATACAAATTATTTAGATTCTGGAGCAAATACCATGGCATTCTCACACTGTTGCATTGGGGTTGATTTATTAAAACTTGAGAGGGCAAAATCTGGTGCAGGTCTGCATAGAAACCAATCAGCTCCCAGGTTTTATTTCTTAAAGCTTAATTAGAAACGGAAGTTAGAAGTTGATTGGCTACCATGCACAGCTGCATCAAATTTTGCACTCCCCAGATTTAGTAAATTAAGCTCAGTTTTCTTTTCCCCCTACTAGCTAGTGCAGAATTCCCCTGATAGCTTTTTAAGATGTACATTCCTAAAATATTGAATTACTGTACCATGGAAAATATATATATTTTTAGTGAATTTGCTTTATTGACTCTGTCATTTTTACACACATTTTCACAGATTTTACACATTTTCTCACATTTAATGTTGTTTTATTCATGAATTGGCATGCAAAAATGTATGCAAACAGGTAATTTAAAACTAATATTGCATTCACTGTTAGTGAATGGACACCACATAGTCATGCCAGCATACAAATCATTGACTGAAATATACATTTTTAACAACAATTATATTTGCCAGTGCATAGTTCCTTTTTGCTTATATTCATGTTAGCCATAATTCCAGAAACATACATTTCCAGGTAATGTACACAATATAAATACCATTTGGACAGAACTGAGCATATTTGGATCAATTTACTAAAGGAGTAGAACGTCAATTAGTCCAGGATATATACATTTAATCCAATTATGTGCAAGGGAAATTCCTATACTTATAAGTCAACTTGCTACTGCTTATTACATCAGCTCCACTGTGCTCTTAGAGAATGATATTTCAATTTATTTTTACTTTAAATATTTTTTTTTGTATTTAAATGGCCATAAAGTACTGTAATAATATCAATGATAAAAAAAGTCATGCACCTATGTTATATTTTACATGTAATCAGTCAAAGGAATAGATAAGGCAAAGTATTTGAAGTATAGCATACCCAGTAGGAATGCGTTCCCTAGACATTTGCCAGTCAAATTGCTTAAAAGAGTTGTAAAGGCAGAAGGTTTTTTTATCTTAATGTATTCTATGCATTAAGATAAAAAGCCTTCTGTGTGCAGCAGCCTCCCCAACACCCAGCACCTGAGCCCCATATCTGTCCTGCGATGTCCACGAGTCCCTCGGTCGTGCGAGACTCTCCCTCCTGATCGTCTGAGACACAGTCTGGCTCCTACGGCTGTCAATCAAAGTCAGTTAGCCAATCAGTAAAGAGAGGGGGCAGCGCAGAATCGCAGATTCATGTCTGAATGGACACACAGAGCTGCAGCTTGGCTCGGGTGCTCCCATAGCAAACTGCTTACTGTAGGGGCACTTGACGGGAGGGTGGGTCCAGGAGCAGTAAAGACGAACCCGAGAAGAGGAGGATCGAGGCTGCTCTGTGCAAATTGACTACAATAGAGCAGGTAAGTATAACATGTGTGTTATTTAAAAAAACAAAACAAAAAAACTAGACTTTTCAATCACTTTAAGATAAATTAAATGAGAGACCTAATCACATACATAGAAGGGTTAAAACCTCTGTCAGATGTATTTTTTATTTTTACATCTGTGTCCCATTATGGAGATTTCCTTTCACTTCCTGTTCCATAGCCAAACAGGAAGTGAGAGGAAATCCCTGTAAATTAGGGGAATTCCTTGGGTACCCCCAGGTAACAGGGGCACAGACAGGGATAACAATTGACACATGTTCTAATCCCTCTGCACTCTATCCAAAACTAGAAAAAAAAATGTTTCCTTTAGTTATAATTTAAGCCAGGGGTGCCCAACCTTTTGAAGAGCGAGGGCCACTTAAACAAAGAGGGGAAAACCGAGAACTGGCTCAGTCACTTTTCCCCATGTACACACGGCTGGTTTTCCCAACAGGAAAACTGCCTGAGAGCTTTGGTCGGGAAAAACGGTTGTGTGTACAAGGCATAACAGCCCAGGGGTCTGTTCACCAACAAGGCATGCGTGTGATGGAAGAGTCTGCTTATGATCCTTAGTTACAGTAGGTGTTTGTGATATTGTGCTTTTAGCACGACAGCGTCGCGCTGATACTCGGCGACAGGGTGCCGAGATCTCGCCGACATCTCACACTCACTGGAATAGTGACAGCACATCCCAGCAAGCGCGTCATAGAAGCGACGGGAGATCCGACTTGGATTCCCGCCAATTCTACACGTGTGCGGCGTTTGTTATGAATCCTGAGGGGGAAGTCCCCGCCGGATTTTAAATAAAAATCCGGCATGGGTCCCCCCCTCAGGAGCATACCGGGCCCTTAGGTCTGTTATGGGTTGTAAGGAGAGCCCCCCTACGCCGAAAAAAACGGCGTAGGGGGTCCCCCTACAATCCATACCAGACCCGTATCCAAAGCACGCTACCCGGCCAGCCAGGAAGGGAGTGGGGACGAGCGAGCGCCCCCCCCTCCTGAGCCGTACCAGGCTGCATGCCCTCAACATGGGGGGGTTGGGTGCTCTGGGGCAGGGGGGCGCACTGCGGCCCCCCCACCTCAGAGCACCCTGTCCCCATGTTGATGAGGACAGGGCCCCTTCCCGACAACCCTGGCCGTTGGTTGTCGGGGTATGCGGGCGGGAGGCTTATCGGAATCTGGAAGCCCCCTTTAATAAGGGGGCCCCCAGATACCGGCCCCCCCACCCTAAGTGAATGAGTATGGGGTACATCGTACCCCTACCCATTCACCTGCAAGAAAAGTGGTAAAAACACAAATAAACCACACAGTGTATTAAAATATTTTATTTTTCTGCTCCGGAGGCCGCCCCCTGTCTTCTTTATTAGCTCTTTTACCAGGGGGGGCTTCTTCTTTGACGTCTTCGGGTGGGTGGGGGCCGCCGTCTGGTTCTCTTCCACCGCCGGGGGGGGGGTGGCTTTTAAAAAAGCCCCCACCCCCCCCCCGGCGGGTTTCCTCCGGCGTCTTCGGCGGGGCTCTTCTTCTTCCGCTATCCCGACGGGTCTTCTCCGCTATCCGGGGGGTCTCGCCGCTCTCCGCTGTTGACTCGTCGCACCCCGGTTCTTCGTCTCACAGTCCGGTCCCTTCTTCCGTGCTGTACGTCTTCTTCCGCGCTGTGACGTCATGTTCTTCACTTCTCTTCTTCTCCCGATGTTGACTCACCGGTCCTCCTCGCTGCAATGACGGATGCGCGCCTTGCATCGGACCTATATAGGCCTCACAGTCCCATCATGCTCTGTACCTACCCATGTGATACCTACCACGTGGTAGGTATCACATGGGTAGGTACAGAGCATGATGGGACTGTGAGGCCTATATAGGTCCGATGCAAGGCGCGCATCCGTCATTTCAGCGAGGAGGACCGGCGAGTCAACATCGGGAGAAGAAGAGAAGTGAAGAACATGACGTCACAGCGCGGAAGAAGACGTACAGCACGGAAGAAGGGACCGGACTGCGAGACGAAGAACCGGGGTGCGACGAGTCAACAGCGGAGAGCGGCGAGACCCCCCGGATAGCGGAGAAGACCCGTCGGGATAGCGGAAGAAGAAGAGCCCCGCCGAAGACGCCGGAGGAAACCCGCCGGGGGGGGGTGGGGGCTTTTTTAAAAGCCACCCCCCCCCCGGCGGTGGAAGAGAACCAGACGGCGGCCCCCACCCACCCGAAGACGTCAAAGAAGAAGCCCCCCCTGGTAAAAGAGCTAATAAAGAAGACAGGGGGCGGCCTCCGGAGCAGACTAATAAAATATTTTAATACACTGTGTGGTTTATTTGTGTTTTTACCACTTTTCTTGCAGGTGAATGGGTAGGGGTACGATGTACCCCATACTCATTCACTTAGGGTGGGGGGCCGGTATCTGGGGGCCCCCTTATTAAAGGGGGCTCCCAGATTCCGATAAGCCTCCCGCCCGCAAACCCCGACAACCAACGGCCAGGGTTGTCGGGAAGGGGCCCTGTCCTCATCAACATGGGGACAGGGTGCTCTGAGGTGGGGGGGCCGCAGTGCGCCCCCCTGCCCCAGAGCACCCAACCCCCCCATGTTGAGGGCATGCAGCCTGGTACGGCTCAGGAGGGGGGGGGGGCGCTCGCTCGTCCCCACTCCCTTCCTGGCTGGCCGGGTAGCGTGCTTTGGATACGGGTCTGGTATGGATCGTAGGGGGACCCCCTACGCCGGGTTTTTTTCGGCGTAGGGGGGCTCTTCTTACAACCCATAACAGACCTAAGGGCCCGGTATGCTCCTGAGGGGGGGACCCATGCCGGATTTTTATTTAAAATCCGGCGGGGACTTCCCCCTCAGGATTCATAACAAACGCCGCACACGTGTAGAATTGGCGGGAATCCAAGTCGGATCTCCCGTCGCTTCTATGACGGCTCTGTCTCCATCGCGGCAAGCCAGCTCGGCGCTGGCTCCCGCGATGGGGCTCGTAGGTGCTCAATCTCGCCGAGAAAGAGAGCGAGATTGACACAAAATCGGGTTCACCTACTGTATGCTTTAGTAAGCGCTAACATGTTTCATCTGAAGCCAAAATCATAGCTACAGTATGCTTAAGACCTTAGCTGAAACACGTTAGCACTTTAATTTCGCTTTTGGATGCTATGGGCTGCTTTCACTTAAACTGCAATTAATATTGATTATACAAAGCATTAACCTGGTCATAGATGGATTGCAGTTTGGCCTGTATAGCCTTTCACCCGCCTACTGACTGAAAAAACAATTATCCATATAGCCAATAGCCAAAGGATCAAAAACGAATTTCAATTTGTTCATCAAACACATATCGACATCCATTGCCATATAAGTTGCCAAGTCAACAAAATAATTTTTTAATATTGCAATTCCACCCAAGACAATCATGGCAGCCATGGTGCATAGCGTGACTGATGTGGGCAGTACTTCTTGGACTATTTAAGCCTGCTGCTGGAGCTGCTCATTGTTAGATTATCTTCAGCTTCCCCTTGATCCTGTGTTGCTGTGTATCCTGTTTGAACTTCTGTTATTGACCTGGCTTGCTCTGACCTGTGATCCTGATCTCCTGATTTACCTGTAGCGCAGGCATTTTTGCCTTTTAATCTTATGTTAATATTGTGCAGTGTTGTTTCATGATTAATGCTATAAATTGGTATTTGGCACCATCTAGTGGCCAAAATGTGAAATGGATTTCATTTATCTTTTTGTTGTTTTTCAAGAGCACAGTGAAATGTTATGCAAATCACCTACCCATGAACACTTGGGGCTGAAGTGCATGCTGGGTAGGATAAAAAAAAGGTCTTGTGGTGGCCATCTTAGGTCTCTTGTTCCTGGGATGCATGGCCTGCCAGCAAAGCTCTGTATGTGTGTGTGTTTCATAGAGCTCGGGCCTACATTGTGCTGAGCATAACAGCAGCCTTTGACACCACAGCATGCTGGAGCAGCAGTGTGGTCGAACCAGAGACCCTTGAAGGAGGTAACGGAGGACTCCCGGTCGTCTGTGAAACAGAACAGTGTGACAGTGTGGTCACAGCAAACAGACTGAGATCCTGTGGAGCGGAGGCATCCATCTGTCTGGACCTCGTGTGGTGAGAGGGCTCATGCCCAGAACTTTGTACTGCTTTTGACACACCTAGACTGACTGCATAGTGTTGCTGGGACCGGTAGTTCCACGGAACAGTTCAGTTAAATAGAGTCACATGTGCATAGGCCTCAAGCCTGATTTGATTGTTTGGTGATCGCCGCTGGAGGTGCATTTCTAGGAAGGAGTGCACAGGTACTTTCCACAATTTAAGCTACAGTTCTATGTTGTTCTACATTGCTTTATTGATCAGAGAATCCTTTGGATTACAATCTTTGTTTCACAATAGCTAGCAGAAGACAGAAGAAAAAAAGACCAGAGACTGTACTGTTTCTTACCGCAAGGCCTTGCAGTGCTGAATATTGAATTATACTGTGATATATCATTCTTGCTGAATACTGTGTGCCGCATAGTGGGTTTCATAGTGTCTACATGGTGTGCTGGAAGTGGGAAGGTGCCTAGTGCTGAGGTTGTTGCCTGAGCATTAGTCCCACTTGGAGACACTCCTGCTGAAGCAATACAGGTGGCTCTCAGGTGATTGCCATTTACAACCTCTTGTCTCATTATTGTATTCCAATTGTGGTTCCATGTTAACGTTAAACCTGTTCTAGTAAATTTACCTTTTGTTTTAACACAATCTGTTGTGAGGCATGTTAATTCTCCAAGCAGGTGTTATTGGGGGTGTTAAAGCAGAGTACAGGCCCAATAAATTACCAGCGGCTCCTTCGGGGGTGAGCGCTACATACCCTTGGCTTGACCTCTCTCCAGCTTGCTCCACCGTGTCTGACCTTGGCTTATCAACTCTGCTACAGATCCATCTTCCTGTGTATGACCCCAGCTATTCAATTTCATCATCTGAACTGATCTTACCATGTATGACCCCTGGCCTGGCTCTCGTTTCGGTCTCCAGTTTGCTGGGACCAGACACCAGGGCCTGGTGATGGACTGGGGGACGGAATCCATGTTGTTTTTTTTAATTACTTTTATCTGTATTGCTGGGACCAGACAATTCATTATAGCCGCGAGTAGTTTTAAATGACTTTTTTTCCTTTAGAAATGTCATTTTGTGCAAAGACTGTTATGAACACAGGAAACTTCCGGTACTTTACAAGCATACTATAGACACTCCCCAGGTACAAAATGTAAAGGAATATTTCACTTTTATTGTTTCACTTTAACCACTTAGGCCCGGACCATTTTGCTGGTCAAAGACCGGGCCACTTTTTGTGATTCGGCACTGCGTCACTTTAACTGACAATTGCGCAGTCGTGCAACGTGGCTCCCAAACAAAATTGACGTCCTTTTTTCCCCACAAATAGGGCCTTCTTTTGGTGGAATTTGATCACCTTTGCGGTTTGAATTTTTTGCACTATAAACAAAAATAGAGCGACAATTTTGAAAAAAATACAATTTTTTTGCTTTTTGCGATAATAAATATCCCCCAAAAATATATATAAAAAAAAAAAATTTCCCTCAGTTTAGGCCGATACGTATTCTACATATTTTTGGTTTATTGATCGGTTTGCGCAAAAGTTATAGCTTCTACAAAATAGAGGATAGTATTATGGCATTTTTATTAAAAAAAGATTTTTACTAGTAATGGCGACGATCAGCGATTTTTATCATGACTGTGACATTATGGCGGACACATAGGACACTTTTGACACATTTTTGGGACCATTGTCATTTTTACAGCGATCGGTGCTATAAAAATGCACTGATTACTGTGAAAATGACACTGGCAGTGGAGGGGTTAACCACTAGGTGGTGCTGTAGGGGTTAAGTGTACCCTAGGGAGTGCTTCTTACTGTAGGGGGAATGGGCTGTGTGTGACAAGACAGTGATCACCGCTTCCATTTACAGCGGCGGCGCAAAGCGCGTCAACAATGTCGCTTCCTTAACCTCCCTGGCGGTATGATTCTGTCTGGAATTACGTACCAAAAGCGGTACATTTATTTTGCAAGGAAATTGGTGTTTTATACTGTAGGCCTGTAATTTTTAGAAATAACTCACTTAAATCTGACCAAGCAAGAGTCTTGTAGGCATCCCGGGTATGATTTTTTTTTTTTAAAACAAAATTATAAATTATAATATAATAAATAATTATAAATAATTATAACAAATAATAATATAATTATAATAAAAATTATTCAATAATGTAATCAACTCAAAATCACTGAAATTTGCAGTTGCAGAATTGTCGCTGTCATTATTTTATTTTTTTTATGACGAATTTCCCCGCAAATCGCTATCGCACAATTCTGCAAGTGATTATAATTTATTATCGCTGTTTTCTAGCTGATCTAAAACCATTTTTGACATAAAGGGACACTTTTGGACAATCTACAGTTTGCAGGCAGAAATGACATTTTTTATTATATAAAAGTACATGCAGGACACTGGGCAGACCACTAGGGACAAGGGGTGTGTGTATTTTTTTACATACAGTACTGTAATCTATAAGATTACAGTATACTGTATGTAATGTGTTTGTTTACTTTTTTGAATTTGGCGCCGTTCTCCGTCCCCGTGCGTCGTAACGTCGCAGGGAACGGAGATCGGCATCACACGGGGACTGTGAATCGAGCGAGGAGGTCCCGCTCGCTCACACAGCGGGTGGCATCGCTGGATCCAGGGACAAGGTGAGTAAACCAAGCCTGTGGATCCAGCGAAAGGTAAGCCCGTCCAGCCCGAGCGCGACTCGGGTTTGCCGATCCTAACATGTAAAACCAACCCCGAGTCGCGCTCGGGTTTACCGTCAGGGGGGTTAAAGGGGACGTGCAGGTACATCCTTTTGTCCAGGAGTGCCATTCTGTCGACGTATAAATGTGTGCGGCAGTCGGCAAATGGTTAAGCATTATTAAAATCACTGCTCCCGAATAAACAGCCGTTTTTAAAACTTTTTTTTTGCATTGATACATGTCCCCTGGGGCAGGACCCAGGTCCCCAAACACTTTTTATGACAATAACTTGCATATTAACAGGGGGGTGTTCGGCTCATCCCTACTCCTCAAGCACACCAGTGTAAAAGGTCATCCAGCCTGTTTCTGCTACATAACAGTGACCAGCTCATCTCATCTCAGTACCTTCTCTGGGCACTGCTCTTCCTTTACCACTTTCAGGGAAACACAGGGGAGCCCTCTCAGCATCTCGGCCTCACATCTGGTACGTGACAGGTGCAGTGGCGGTTCGTCCATAGAGGGCGCTGGAGCGCCGCCCCCTCTGGCTCTCACCGCCACTGAGTCAAATAACATAGATTCATGCATTGCACGAATCTATGTTATTTTCGCCGCTGCCGCTGTTATTCAGATGGTCGGCGCTCAATGTCCGGCCATCTGAATAACGCCAGCTGGTTGGCTGTACGGAAATGTCTATCAAAGCCAACAGCTCTGATAGGCTTTCCCAATACAGCCCTCGGGTCCCGGAAGCTTATTCTCGGAGCGCACAGACTGTACGCCCCTTGGATAAGATGACAGGCGTCTCAGCCAATCAGGTTGGCCGGTTCGGGCTACCTGTAACCTGATTGGCTGAGACGCCTGTCAGTCATCGAGGGCGGGAGAAGACATTGTGGGACGTGGATGCCTAAAACCAGTAAAGGTAAGTGCCGGGCGGGGGAGGAAAGCAATTTACAGGGCACAGTGGGGACAATTGGCACAGTGGCTGCGTTTAATGGCATGGCACAGTGGTGACAATGTATGGCACAGTGGTGACAATGTATGGCACAGTGGCTGCGTTTAATGGCATGACACAGTGGTGACAATGGATGTCACAGTGGTGACAATGGATGGCACAGTGGCTGCGTTTAATGGCATGGCACAGTGGTGACAATGGATGGCACAGTGGCTGCGTTTAATGGCATGGCACAGTGGTGACCATGTATGGCACAGTGGCTGCGTTTAATGGCATGGCACAGTGGTGACAATGGATGGCACAGTGACTGCGTTTAATGGCATGGCACAGTGGTGACAATGTATGGCGCAGTGGCTGCGTTTAATGGCATGGCACAGTGGTGACAATGGATGGCACAGTGACTGCGTTTAATGGCATGGCAGAGTGGTGCAAATTGATGGCACAGTGACTGCATTTGATGGCATGGCACAGTGGTGCGAATTGATGGCACAGTGACTGCATTTGATGGCATGGCACAGTGACTGCGTTTAATGGCATGGCACAGTGGTGCGAATTGATGGCACAGTGGCTGCATTTGAAGGCATGGCACAGTGGTGCAAATTGATGGCACAGTGGCTGCATTTGATGGCATGGCACAGTGGTGCAAATTGATGGCACAGTGGCTGAGTTTGATGGCATGTAACAGTGGCTGCGTTTGATGGCATGTAACAGTGGCTGCGTTTGGGCACAGTGAGACTGCAATTTTTTTTTTTCCTTTGAGCCCCCCCAAAAATTTTGAGCACCAGCCGCCACTGGACAGGTGTGCTAGTCATGCAGGGTTCTACATTAACCAGGTACTTAGATGATCAGGTATGTATACCATCATTGTAAATACTCATGTGCATTTTTCATGAGTTTATTCTGTTAGCGTCCCAAGTATAATGTAAAAGAAACATATTTTCTTTCAGGATGAGATATTGAAGTGTTTGATTTATCCGTAGAAATAACATAGCACAAGAGAAGCAACTGAACAAAAAAAATCAATATTAACTTTTTAACATCACGACACCAAGGACCTTAAAATAGTGTTTCATAGTCAATAAAATTGAAATAAAGACATTATCTTGGCATTTTATTAGTATAGCATTGATTTCTATTGGCAGCGTATAGAGATTGAAAGTCCCTTCCATAATAGGTACTCCGCTTGGACATTTGGAATCTCAATACATATTTAGCTGACACAGAATCATGGCAATGTCCAACTGACTACTTAACCTCATTGTCATTGGTCTAATTTTATTTTCTTGAGGCCTAATAAGAAGAAATAAGCCTTAAGAATAAAGATCAGCTTAAAACAGGTGTTAAAAACTGCAAAGCAGAAAACTACTGAAAATAGTAGATCTTAAAAATACACATAACTGTGTATATTAATACTGCTAAATGTGAAATCATACTGCTCAGGGCTCAGGGTGTAATTTGCATGTTGGTAGTTAGATTTTCTGTTATTTTTTCAATGTTATTTATTCTATGTAGTATTTTAATAGGATGGTATGGTTGATTACAGTACAATATTAACCCTTTTGCTGCCAGGCCCTGTGCTCCACTATTAAACTCAGCTGGCTGGACAATTTTGGGGATGTTTCCATCGTTTATTTTTTCCTTACAGCTTTCAGAGTTTGTAAAAGACCCCACAAACCATATATTTTCTGAAAATGATTTGTAGAATAAAAAGAAGGTGCAAATTTTACAAATTTTCTGCTAAATATAAAAGCTTAACCTGTATTGAGTTATTTGTAAAACAATCGATAGTTGGTGTTGCGCTCCAGAGTATTAACATTTTTAAATGAATAAAGTTCTGGTCTGAGACAAAATTTACTTAAATAATACATGTTATAAAACCTAAATAATATATAAAGGCGCACAATGCATAAATGAATAAACACACAATAAATAATTGGTCAAATAAAAGTGAAAGGGTGACTGTGGTAAATAAATTATGTAACTTCAGATAATGGTGTATCAAAATACACAATGCATAAATTGATGGTCCATATATTGAATAAATGTGCAAATGGTGCTGATGATTTACAGAAGGACTGAACTCTTCTGGACCCAAAAGTGTAGATTGCAAAGCAACAAAGGTGTTATGTAGCATCAACAGGTGGCGCTGTGACTTCAGTGGTTGTGGGTCGTCGGTGTAGCTAACACCCGAGGGTGTGCTAACTTCTAACATTACTGCTGTACGGTAAGCAGCATTCACAGAAAAAGAGAGGGGGGTTGATCAGTCAGAGGGGGTCCCCTGTGCGTTCCTTCCAGGGGGTCTCAGTGTGTGCAGAGCCTAATGGGCGCTTCCTCTGTGTTCCTTTTGCTCCAGTTTAGGTCAGTAGTAAAGAGCCACTCAAAATGCATCAAACTGGACATATATATAAAAAATTTGGTTAGAACAAGGGATATGCAATTAGCAGACCTCCAGCTGTTGCACAACTACAAGTCCCATGAGGCATTGCAAGACTCTGACAATCACAAGCATGACACCCAGAGGCAGAGGCATGATGGGACTTGTAGTTTTGCAACAGCTGGAGGTCCGCTAATTGCATATCCCTGCTCTATTGTGTAGTATGTTTAAGATGGATGTTTATTTGAAAAGTATCAACAATGATTGGTTACTCACATTTAGTATTAACCACTTAAGCCCCGGACCAATATGCAGCCTAAAGACCCAAGGTGTTTTTACAGTTCGGGACTGCGTCGCTTTAACAGACAATTGCGCGGTCGTGCGACGTGGCTCCCAAACAAAATTGGCGTCCTTTTTTCCCCACAAATAGAGCTTTCTTTTGGTGGTATTTGATCACATCTGCGGTTTTTAGTTTTTGCGCTATAAACAAAAATAGAGCGACAATTTTGAAAAAAAAGCAATATTTTTTACTTTTTGCTGTAATAAATATCCCCCAAAAACATATATAAAAACATTTTTTTTCCTTAGTTTAGGCCGATACGTATTCTTCTACCTATTTTTAGTAAAAAAAATCGCAATAAGCGTTTATCGATTGGTTTGCGCAAAATTTATAGTGTTTACAAAATAGGGGATAGTTTTATTGCATTTTTATTTTTTATTTTTTTTTTACTACTAATGGCGGCGATCAGCAATTTTTTTCGTGACTGCGACATTATGGCGGACACTTCGGACAATTTTGACACATTTTTGGGACCATTGTCATTTTCACAGCAAAAAATGCATTTAAATTGCATTCTTTATTGTGAAAATGACAGTTGCAGTTTGGGAGTTAACCACAGGTGGCGCTGTAGGAGTTAGGGTGCACCTAGTATGTGTTTACAACTGTTTGGGGGTGTGGCTGTAGGAATGACGTCATCGATCGTGTCTTCCCTATAAAGGGAATGACGCGATCGATGCGCCGCCATAGTGAAGGACGGGGAAGCCGTGTTTACACACGGCTCTCCTCGTTCTTCAGCTCCGGGGAGCGATCGCGACGGAGCGGCTATAAACAAATAGCCGCGCCGTGGTCCCGGATCGCTCCCCGAGCGGACCCGACCTCCGCATGTAGCGGGGGGGGTCCCGATCGGACCCCCCACCCGCTAATAGGCGAGGACGTACCTATACGCCCATGTGCCTGTACGTGCCATATTGTGGACGTACATGTACATGGGGTGGTCCTTAAGTGGTTAAAATCATGCACAATGTAAAAACGAGCAGCGAGCTTGGGACCTAGACGTCACTTCCGGTGTCCATATGTCCGTGTGTCCTACGTGTTATGTCACTGTCACATGACTTCATCGGGAATGGAGTATGGTCAGAGGAAGTTTCCTTAAATAGGTTGTGTAAAGTAAGATTGGCGGTCGACCATTTTCTCAAAGCCTTCATATTGAAGGCATTAGGCCCTGTACACACGATCAGTCCAAACTGATGAAAATGGACTGAAGTTCAGTTTCATCGGTCCAAACCGACCTTGTGTGGGCCCCATCAGTCTGTTATCCTTCGGTCCAGAAATTTAGAACTTGCTTTAAAATTGAACTGATGGACTGGTAACCGATAGGTCAAAACCGATGGTTAGTACGCAAAGGCATCGGTTCCAAACCCGGGCATGCTCAGAATCAAGTCGACGCATGCTTGGAAGCATTGAACTTCGTTTTTTTCAGCACGTCGTTGTGTTTTACGTCACCGCGTTGGACTCGATCGTTTTTTTAACTGATGGTGTGTAGGCACATCAGACCATCAGTCAGCTTCATCGGTGAAACTAAACTTCAGTCTGTTTTCATCAGTTTGGACTGATCGTGTGTACAGGGCCTCAGAGTGGCCATTTTCAAGAGGATTTTTATCTAGGCTACAATCATGGACATTTTTTCATGGCTGAACATCGACAGTACAGCATCGCATTGCGGCACACAATGCTGTGACTGATGTGTTTTCTAATGCAGAGAAAATTAATGGTGGATGGCAAAGGATAATGCCGTGACTGATAGGTTTCCAATTCAATAAATAAATAGAGAAAGATAAAATTGCCGGTATGGGACTGTACTTTCGTCAATTTGTATTGATACTTCGATGTGACATAAATAAAGACTGCAAAACGGAATGATGTTGAGTGAGTAATAATCCAGAGTGGACTTCTAAAAAAGAACAGTGGTGGAAGAATGATCTAATATCATTATTACTTCAAGTGGGATAAATATATGAAACAGGCTAAAATATCACCCGCTCTCAGGCCTCGTACACACGACCAAGTTTCTTGGCAAAAACCAGCAAGAACCTTGCTGGGAGATATTTTTTGCAGAGGAAACCGGTCGTGTGTACATTTTCGTAGAGGAAACTGTCGAGAACCTCGACGAGCCAAAGAGAGAGCAAGTTCTCTATTTTCTCGACGGGAGTCTGATTTGGCTCGTCGAGATCCTCGATGGGCTGGTTTTCAACGAGAAACTCGGATGTCTGTATGCTAAGAAACCCGCGCTTGCTCAGATTAAAGTATGAGACGGGAGTAAAAGTAGCATTTGTAATGGAGATAACACATTTTTAAAGCTGTAACAGACTGAAAAGTGCAAATCGACTCTTACCAAACTTTTATTTAACACGCAAACACATGAAATTATCAAAAGCAGCCCCAAGAGTTTAGCCAGTGGAATCGAACTTCCCCTGCCGTTGTATGTGTTGTATGTCACCGCGTTTCAGAACGAGGAGATTTTGGCTTGACTGTGTGTACACAAAGCAAGCTTGTCGAGTTCCTCGACAAGCCTAACAAGGAACTCGACGAGGAACTCGATGTGTTTCGCACGTCGAGTTTCTCGGTCGTGTGTACGAGGCCTTAAAGTTTAAAATTAAGTGGCAGCAGTTACATTTTTTTAGGTATAAGCATAAAAGATGTAGCATAGACATGGACTCCGGAAATTATGTCAGAGTTGCAGTGACATATAAAGCATAATTAGATGATCAGAGAGAATAAAATATGTATTGAGTTATTAAATAACAAATATTTGAAAATTTAAATTGGTGCCTTTTTGCAAAATGGCAAAATGGTGAAAATCGAACATACTCAAAGATGTAAATATCCAAATTTCTCAAAAAATCTGGAGGTTTTCATTTTTCACTTATAGCTTTCAGAGCATGTAAAATACCCCCAATCCATACATTTTCTGAAATCACATCATTAGTAGAATAAAAAGAATGTGCTACTGATTTTTAATGCCCCAAAATATTTGCACAAATATTAATTAAACAATATTTTTGCTTAAAAATACACTAGAATAATTATTAACAGATAAAAACACAGCACATTTGACAGAATTACTGCTAAATTCCTACTAAATATAAAGCCTTAACCGGTTTTGAGTTAATAAATAACAACTATTTGTGAATTTTAAATTGCACCTTTTTACGAAATGGTAAAACTCGAAAGTACACAAAAAGTAAATATCCAAATTTCTCTAAAAATCTAAAGGCTTTAATCTTCACTTTACACTAAAATCATTATTAGTAGATACAAACACAGAATGCACCAAAAACACGCATGCAGAAACTTATCCGGAACATATCTGGAATGCATTTTTGTGGTGTGAACCTAAATCCACTTTATCAATCCTGATTAAAACAGCATAGAAACACCATACAGAACCACTGAGAGGGAAAGGGTTTACTCGTTTCGCAATAACCTCAGTGCCTAATGATGACCTTATAATTAACATTGTGGTTAAAGAGGAAGTAAACCCTGATGGGTTTTACTTCCTCTTTATTTCCCCGCAAAGGTAAAGCATAATGGTCTCCTATACATCACATAGGAGCCCATTATGTGTCACTTACCTTGAAACTTACCTGAAAAGCTGTGGCTTTGCTCCGTTTCCTCAGCTCCCGAGCTAGATACACTACACGGCCGCCATCCTGATATCCAGCGTTTGGCAATTCATTTCAGCCCATTGGTAAGTATGAGGTCATTCTTCAGACCTCTCTTGCCAATCATTCCGCCTGCCCCCCATTTAATAACATACATCTATTGATTTTATCACTTACATTGCAGATACAACATTCATGCATCCACCCCTGAAGAAGCTAGCAGGGTCTTGCGAAACTAGTAGGGCTTTATCGATGCTTGTTTTATGCCTGTACATGCTGGATATTATTGATGTCTGTATTATGTCTACATATTTCTGTTTATATGTATGTACATTTTATTTGTTTATTGTACATGTGCATCCACTGGCCCAGCAACTTTCAAGTTTTATTGTTGCTCATTGATGTATTAACAATTGTAATAAATCTTTATATATTTACTTTCATTTGTGCTGTGTACATTGGCTATTATGCCGGGTAACTCACAATCATTGTTGTTGCCACTTTGTTACATAACACTTTGAAAATATCAAATTGATTTTGTCTCATTGTTGGTTGTGAACATTGGCTAAACCTCTCTCACCTCATTCAAAGTCCCAGGGCTGCCCCCTTTTGTCCTCTAGACTTACCTGTAGGTAAAAGTGGTTGTACTGAGTTCACAACCACTTTAAGTTTTGAGATTAGGTTGAAATGCGTGTACCTTTTCCTCCCACTGTGATTCTGTATAGAGTGTCTATGCTTTTTTGTTTCAGGATTATTAAAGTGTATTTTAGTGTTTCAGTGTGATTAGACTCTTTGCACAGTAGTGTATGTCTGTAACTATAAGTAAAAAATATAGTATATAGTAATATTATAGTACACAGTAATACAGTATACAAGATATCTCTTACCAGTTACTACATATCTTCAGATTGCTTCAGACTCTTAGGCAGTAGGCACGTGTACAGTATATTTCTGAAATCCACGTTGATGGACATTTACTTCTGACAAAACTGACAGTTTGAAAACTAAAACCCTTGTTTTCATAGTATAAAGTTATTTTGTGCCCTCAAATTACCAAAGTTACAGTATAGGGAACAACTGCTTCTTTACAGTGTTTAGTAGAGCAAATGATTTCTATAGATGTTCATTGTTCAATATGTTTTGACACATCACTGTAGGAAGAGGGGTCAATGCAGTTACAGTTGGAATCGGGCCCTTGATGTGTGTAGAAGGGGGATATCAAGTTTTTAAACCCCTTCTACTGCCCTAACACACCAATGGAAAGTTATTTCTAAAAATGATCCACAGTAGAGTTAGTAGGACTAGTACAGAGAGCAGGGATGCTTCCTGTTTTTACCCCTGTGGTGGCCATGTGACATCACAGATCACAGGTGACATCATCTAGCACGTGTAACCGCAGCAGTCTGTAGATGTTCTTAAATTCCCAAAGCTCTAGTAAATTGAGGGGGGTAAATGGTAGCGATATTCAATAGGGCAGCAGGGAGACATGGGAGGGTTAAAATTTTGCTCTGAAGCCCCGACATCTGTAGCGTCACCATTAACATTTAACACAGATAAGGCAATATCTCTCACCAAGGAAAGATTTCATATGTATAAAAACCATTGTTCTTTACTGTGATGGAAACATTTATTGTCTTACTAAAGCATGTCAAGACTTTCTTCCTCATTAAGTTGAACTTTTACTTTTTAATCTAATGAACTACTTTCTTTATTCCAGTCATCTGTTAATTTCACTTTACAGACTCTGAAAAGTAAGTAGAAATCCAGAGTGCATTATATGTCACTTTTGCCTTTTAAGATTTTTTTAAGGGCGTTTACTCTTGTGTGAAGAATTAAAATTAGTTTTATGTAAAATAATAGGAAGATACTGTGCAGGTCTAATAAATGGAATAGTGATGACACTATAGAAAATATGTGGAAAATAATAATAAATAAATAAAAGAAAATAAAAAAATGCTGCTGCAACTTATATGTAAGATACACACACAAATACAATATAAAAAGGAAAAGCTGCGCTGCAAAATTAAATCAACATAAAACATCAATTATGTTTCAAGTACACAAAAATCCCAGTGCAAAAACTGAAAAAAAGATTAGTGCAAAAAGTCCATATACAATGTATCACAGAGGATTGCAAAAAGTGACAGGAAGTTCTCTGAATGGGTGAAGCAAAATATCCAGTTAAGAATCTTGTGAATCAGATGATAAATCCACCACCACTTATGTATCAGCTGCTTACCAGAGCAAGAATAAAATCAAGCATGTAAGACATAGGTCTATAAGGGTCCTGGATAAGCTGCCACTCTCTCTCCTGTATCACCAATCCTCTATGTCAGACCAGCTCTCTCCATAGATGCGACCCAGAGGAGAAAAACACTCACATGGTGTAATAACGTTTTTAAAATATCACAAGAATGACTTCTTCCAGGGGATCCCCTGGAAGAAGTCATTCTTGTGACGAAACGGCGTAGGGAGGAGCGACGTGCTGACGTCACCACGATCCACGCTGTCTACCCGGAAGGACGAGCAGACAGCAGAGCCGGCCGGCTATACTATTATCGATCGCACTTTTTATACTGTGTACATGTGAGTGCAATACCTTTTATACATTAAATATTTTAAAAACGTTATTACACCATGTGAGTGTTTTTCTCCTCTGGGTCGCATCTATGGAGAGAGCTGGTCTGACATAGAGGATTGGTGATACAGGAGAGAGAGTGGCAGCTTATCCAGGACCCTTATAGACCTATGTCTTACATGCTTGATTTTATTCTTGCTCTGGTAAGCAGCTGATACATAAGTGGTGGTGGATTTATCATCTGATTCACAAGATTCTTAACTGGATATTTTGCTTCACCCATTCGGAGAACTTCCTGTCACTTTTTGCAATCCTCTGTGATACATCTTATATGGACTTTTTGCACTAATCTTTTTTTCAGTTTTTGCACTGGGATTTTTGTGTACTTGAAACATAATTGATGTTTTATGTTGATTTAATTTTGCAGCGCAGCTTTTCCTTTTTATAAAATTAGTTTTATGTTATGTAGTCAAAGCAAAAAAGCCTGTATTGAGAAGTAGCATATATATATATATATATATATATATATATATATATATATATATATACTATATATATATATATATGCCCAGATTCACGTAGGAAATACGGCGGCGTATCTCCAGATACGTTGTCGTATCTCTGAGTGTGAGGCGTCGTATCTTGGCGCCTTATTCAAAGAATCAGATACGCCAGAATTTGTCTAAGGTACGACCAGCGTAAGTCTCCTACTCGTATCTTAACTGCATATTTACGCTGGCCGCTAGGGGCGTATACGCTAGAATATGCAAATCAGCTAGATACGCCTATTCACGAACGTACGCCCGGGCGTCGCAGTACAGATATGCCGTTTACGTTAGGCTTTTTCCAGCGTAAAGTTACCCCTGCTATATGAGGCGCAGCCAATGTTAAGTATAGATGTCGGGCCAGCATCGAATTTTCCGTCGATTACGTCATTTGCGTAAGTCGTTCGCGAATAGGGCTGTGCGTCATTTACGTTCACGTCGAAAGCATTGGCTTTTTGCGGGTTAATTTAGAGCATGCGCACTGGGATACTTTCACAGACGGCGCATGCGCCGTTCGTAAAAAGCGTCATTTACGTGGGGTCACAATAAATTGACATAAAACCCGCCCACATGTTCCACATTTGAATTAGGTGTGCCTATTTACGCCGATGCAACTTTGGTTTGTGAATACTGCACTTGCCTGTCAAAGTTGCGGAGGCGTAGCGTAAATAGGATACATTATGACCGCTCACAAATACGCGCTCCCTACGTGAATCTGGGCCTTTATATATATATATATATATATATATATATATATATATATATATACCATATATATATATATATATATATATATATATACCATATATATATATATATATATATATATACCATATATATATATATATATATATATATATATATATATATATATGTTATATATATATATATATATATATATATATATATATATATATATATATATATATGTATATATTTATATCTAGATAGCTATCTAGATATAGATATATACATATATCTATATAGATATAGATATGTATATCTATATAGATATAGATATGTATATATATATAGTGTAATATTAAGGGGATGGAGCTCCTCGGGACCAGGTGCAAAGCCATTTGTCTTAAAGATAAATTATTTTACTTGTCTTTACGCTCGGGGTAGATGTGCAGAGCGCGGCTTACCTGCTCGCAGCATCCACAGACAAAGTTACTTACCTTGTCCCTGGATCCTGCGATGCATCCCCGCTGTGTGAGCGAGCGGGTCCTCGCTCGATTCACAGTGTCCCCGTGTGCCGCCGATCTCCGTTCCCTGCGACGTTAAGATGCACGGGGGCGGAGAACGGCACCAAATTCAAAAAAGTAAACAAACACAATACATACAGTATACTGTAATCTTATAGATTACAGTACTGTATGTAAAAAATACACACCCCCCTTGTCCCTAGTGGTCTGCCCAGTGCCCTACATGTTCTTTTATATAATAAAAACTGTTCGTTCTGACTGCAAACTGTAGATTGTCCATAGCAACCAAAAGTGTCCCTTTATGTCAAAAATGGTTTTAGAGCAGCTAGAAAACAGCGATAATAAATTATAATCACTTGCAGAATTGTGCGACAGCGATTTGTGGGGAAATTTGTCATAAAGAAATAAAAATAATGACAGCGACAATTCTGCAACTGAGCAAATTTCAGTAATTTTGAGTTGATCACATTATTGAATAATTTTTATTATAATTATATTATTATTTGTTATAATTATTTACAATTATTTATTATATTATAATTTATAATTTTGTTTTTTAAAAAAAATCATACCCGGGATGCCTACTACACTCTTGTTTAATCAGATTTAAATGAGTTATTTCTAAGAATTGCAGGCCTACAGTATAAAACGTCAAATTTCCTTGCAAAATAATTGTACCGCTTTTGGTACGTAATTTCAGACAGAATCATACTGCCAGGGAGGTTAAGCCACACAAGAGAACTTCCAGCAGCAAACCTAAACTTCAGAAAATGTAACACAAAAGTCTGCTTATTTTCAGCACAAACATCATAAAGGAAACATAAAGAAACCTAAAGTTCATACACTGGATTTACCATAATGTTAGCACAGTCCAGCACAGGTTGTTTGCCAGCTTCCAGCATATGTGCAGCACTCCATCAGGTCTCTCTCTCTTCAACTCCTACACCCAACGCCTAATACTAACAGCTTCCTGTTTAATATGCTGCTTCCTGAAGGCTGCTTAACCTCCCTGGTGGTATGATTATGTCAGATTTTTGATGCTAAACGGGTACAATTATTTTGCATGGAAATTTGACGTTTTATATTGTAGGCCTGTAATTCTTAGGAATAGCTCACTTAAATCTGTCCAAACCAGAATCTAGTAGACATCTCAGGTATGATAAAGTTTGAATCAAAAAATCATAAATTATAATATAATAAATAACTATAAATAATATCAAATACTAATATAATAATAATACTTTTTATTCAATACATTTCAGTCAATAATATAATCAAAAACACAAATTGCTTCAGTGAACATCCGGGGTATTATACATTTTGAAACATGGGACAGCACTAGAGATGAGCTTCAAGTTCGAGTTGAACTCATGTTCGACTTGAACATTGCCTGTTCGCCCGTTCACCCAACAGTGAACAATTTGGAGTGTTCGCAGCAAATTCGAAAAGCCCCGGAACACCCTGTAAAAGTCTATATGAGAAATCTAAAGTGCTAATTTTAAAGGCTTATATGCAAGTTATTATCATAAAAAGTGTTTGGGGGCCCAAGCCAAGATGGCTGCTATTGAATTGGACATGATCCCCAAGTTCGAGAGGATGTGGCAGCCCTGGATTGCATATATTATGCCAACCTTGGACAATAGAGTACTACTGCCATGGTAGCTGAATCAGTGTGTTATAAATCCCATTGTTCAACATCTCTTGGATTGGAGCGGTGGCTCTTGGCTCGACCACGCGGACCCCCTTATGGTTCCAGTACTCTTTTTTTTCTCCATTTTATGTTCTTATAGTTATCGTTATTAATTTATTTTTTCGTTTTTCTCTGTTATTTGCTATTTTACTATTATGATTTTGAACCTCCCTTTGTATTGTTAATAACTCTTTGCTTCACAGAGGACAGTATATTTGTCAGTAGTTACTAATAATTACATAAAACCTCTTACCTTAATAATCTTAATGTCATTAGTGACTAAATTGTATACCATACTTTGTCCACAAATATTTACATATTAGAATAAGAATATTTGAGCTTCTCTATTTTCAATGTATTTAATGTATTCCCTGTAATGTGTATTACACCTTTGTACTCAATAAAATATTTTTGACAAAAAAAAGTGTTTGGGGACCTGGGTCCTGCCCCAGGGGACATGTATCAATGCAAAAAGAAGTTTTAAAAATGGCATTTTTTTCAGGGGGCAGTGATTTTAAAGGGGTTGTAAAGGTTTGTTTTTTATTTTCTAAATAGGTTACTTTAAGCTAGTGCATTGTTGGTTCACTTACCTTTTCCTTCAATTTCCATTCTAAATGTTTTTTTTTCTTTGTTTTCTTTGTCTGAATTTCTCACTTCCTGTTCCTCCTCAGTAAGATCGCGTACACACGATCGGTTAAACCAATGAGAACGGTCTGATGGACCGTTTTCATCGGTCCAAATCGATCGTGTGTGGGCCCCATCGGTTATTTATCCATAGGTTAAAAAAATCAATCTTGTTTTAAATTTAACCGATGGATACCTAACCAATAGAAAAAAATGATCGTTTGTACGCATGCTCAGAATCAAGTCGACGCATGCTTGGAAGCATTGACCTGAAGGGTCTGGTATAGATATTTGGGGTGAACCCCATGTATTTTTTTTTAATTTGTGGTGGAGTTCCCCTTAATATCCATACCAGACCTGAAGGGCCTGGTAATTGAATTTGGGGGGACCACCACGCTTTTTTTTTTTTATCAAAGACTTTCAATGCCTTTTCTCTGTATTGCCGGGAGCCGACAATTCATTTTAGCCGAGTGGTTTTAAATGACTTTTTTTCCTTCAGAAATGAAACTTTGTGCAGGGACAGTTCTAAGCACAGGAAATAAGCGCTGCTTTACAGGCATACTATACACACCCCCTAGGTATGAAATTTAAAGGAATAGTTCACTTTTATTGTTTCATTTTGCTTTTCTTTAAGCATTATTAAAATCACTGCTCCCGAAAAACTGCAGTTTTTAAAACGTATTTTTGCATTGATACATTGACCCAGGTCCCCAAAATCTTTTTATGACAATAAATTGCATATAAGCCTTTAAAAACTTTAGATTTTTCGTGTTCCAGTCCCATAGACTTTAACGGTGTTCAGATGTTCAAACAAATTTATTGCCTGTTCGCATGTTCTGATGCAAACCGAACTGGGGGGGGGGTGTTCGGCTCATCCCTAGACAGCACAAAGTCCGACGTCACAATTAGGACAAAATAACCTGTTTTTTTTTCTGATTTTCCTTCCAGTGTCGTCATGCTTAGAGCAACAAACCAAACACATCCTTTTGGGTGCTGACTTCTTTTCCGTTGATGGGATGTGGTCCATAAGTGATGACCAGTCAGGCATTCCGGGTTGACAACGCCAGCAGCACGACGTCCAGCTCTATTTACAGCCATTGTTGTTTGGTGCTTCAGAAATATCAGTTCGGCAACTTTCCAAACAAAGTCTGCATGAACCACAGGCTTGTTACTCTTTTTTTTTAGCAGAATGAAGGCATTCCACAAGCACTGTTCAAGAAGATGCCTGAAGATTTTCTTGTAATTTTTTTTTTGTTGTTTTCTCATCGTTGCATAAAATGTCATTGCCTGGTCAGCTCTGTCAACGCCTCCCATGGTGTTGTTGTAGTCTATCATGACTTGTGGTTTCATTATGTCTTTTCCACCTTTTGTGTGTACCATGACAGTGGAGGTGTTATGAATAGTACTCATTAGGCGCACATCTTTTTTGTCGTGCCATCTCAGTGCCATCATTTTACCTTTCTGACAGGCAACCATTTCTCATTCTTTGAGCTTTTTATTGCCAAAGATTGGCGGCATGTCACGCCGCTTAGCCCTAATGGTCCCATAGGCACCCGTCTTGTTCTGTAGAAGGAAGCAATGACTCAGTCAAAGTAAGAACTGAAGAGGTTGCCATTCCATAATTACTGAATCTTTAGTTGAATTTGGTTCCTTTCCCAGTGTATAGGATCAAATTCCATATGTAACCAGTGCTCTATTCACATAGCATGAATGAGTTTATGCCAAATCGTGCTCTCTTTGACGCCATATTGTGTATCAAGCTGAGTCTTTCTTTGTAGGCCATTAGACTTGTAGCGCTACCCCCTCAGGAGCCGCTGATTGTTTTGGGATCGGCGTATTGAGTTACCTCTAAGTGTTGTCTAGGGGTGCAGGTAGTGAGCAGAGCAATAAACGAATGTCCAGTTAGTAGATAAGGTTTTCCGAATGCTTTATTTCTTGGCCCAACAAGACCAACATCAACGTGAGGTAGACAGAAAAGGTTGATGAAGTAAAGGAACTTTGTGGTATCAGGCCTGGATGAAAAGAAAGCAATCCTGCTTTCAGCATTAGTAATACAGTTCGTCGCCCCTCCAGCCAGAGTGGGTAAAGTGCCTCCGGACAGTCCCCCGCCACAGGCCTGGCAGCGAAGGGTCACTTTAAGGATGCAGGGAGGAGCAGGTCTCTGCCACAGACCTGGCTCTGCTGGGGCCTCTGCCACAGGCCTAGAACTTGGATGAGCTAAATAGTTGAGCTTATCCTCCCAGTAAATTGTGCTAGGGTCACCGGTTGACAGTGGAAGTGTACCTGTCAATGTCCCGGTCACCAGATCCCCGATGGTTCGCTCAAGCCTTTTTGGATAACCTGCCTCCGGGTTCTCCTTAAGCCGGTCCCCCACCGAACGGCACACAGCCTGGGATCTTCTCAATAGAAGGGGGACCCAGTCAGTCACTGGGGCCCCTTTGTGGCATCAGTTGCTCTAGGCCAGGAGGGCCCAGAGTCTGGAACTTCGCGTTGCGCGCGACCCCAGGCCAGGTAGGCCATAGTGGCGGGGTCCGCAATGTGCGCACACCCTAAAGGTGGGTGCCGCACCCGGGAACCAGGAACCCGCGAAGAACCAAGAACAACGGCCTCCGCCACAGAAATACCCCCTCCGCGCTTTTTTGATGTCATGGTCATTCTGCAGTTTCCAGGCAGAAAGTACAGTAAAACTGCAGGCAAGGGCACTGGACAAAGCACTGGGGGGGCAAACTAAGATAAATTTATTTTATTTAGTAATGTAATCCAATAGGATTACAATGTATTGTGTGTGTTGTGTATTTATATTATATTTTGAATTTGCCGCCGGTTCCACCCCCCTGCGTCACCATGCTCGCAGGGAAGGAAAGCCAGAACACACAGTGCATCGGGCAGAAGATCCGGCCGCCGTACACAGCGGGAGTACATCGTGGGATCCCGGAGACAAGGTAAGTAACCTCTTCCAGGATCCAGGATCGGGAATACCGGCAAGGAGATTAAGTTCACCCCGTAGGGTTCAGAGTGCCCATAGTCAAGAGTGGAGGTTCTTTTCCCACCCGAATGCTCCAAACATCCCAAAATTCCAGGTTCCAAAAATGTCTCTACTAATACTGAGGAGACTGCGAGTCAGTCTTCTCCTTTACATGACTAGCATAGAATTCCTTATCCATCTCAGGTGAGACCCCTGAGTAATCAAAATATTTCCCTGAAATGGACCAAATCCCAAATATTGGTGCCACATAGCATCTGTCCAGGACCCATCCTTAGCGTCCTGTACAATATACAGTATATATTACATATTGTGAGAGTGGGTATTACCGCGCTATCAAGGAGAGGGTGGGGAGGGGGGGGAGGTACAGCTGCGGCACTGGAAGGTGTATCAGACCATAAGTATTAATAATGGGGAAGGTAGTGCTGCGCTATAAGTGGAGGATGGAAAGGTGAAAAGGAAGTGAAGGGTGGTCTGACTGTGACAGTACAAACAAAAATGGCATCAAAAAGAACTGATCAGTGAGCGGGCTGACAAAATTATAACCATTCTAAGCAAAGGTGCAAATAACATAACTTCATAAGTTCTTAGTAAAATGGGATACACAATCGATAAGGTGATGAGAAGTGCAAATAAAGATATACAATCCTCGTAAAATTAGGAAGTGCTGGTGTGGGTCCAAATAAATAATGTGAAGAAAAGGTGGATATCCAGTGATCCTTTTAAGGTGACTGAGGGTGTCCCCTTACCTTACTGCTGTAAGGTAACAGCATATAAATCCAACCACATATGGTTATCCAAATGGGCTCTGGTCCAGGGAAACTGGGTCCTCCTTGGAAGTCGCATCCCAGGATGGCCAATATCTCGCGCCCAGAGGGATAAAACCACCAATAGTGTGATATCGTTTAAAAACTTTTAATCAGCATAAAAATATAAACGAGGGTACTCACATGGTTAAAATTAAATCAGGCATATAAAAAGAGGGGCAATCGTTCGCCAACGTCACCTCCGGTACCTCTCAGTGGACTCTTACGCGTATTCGTCACAAACGTGACTTTTCTGACTCCTGAAGAAGTATACCACCCTTCACTTCCTTTTCACCTTTCCATCCTCCACTTATAGCGCAGCACTACCTTCCCCATTATATATTACATATTGTATAGTAGATATGTGCATTCCCGTTCGTACGAATGTTATTTTCGTAAAAATGTAATCACCAAAATACGAAAACTACGGGATTACGAATGAGTCGCATAACGAACAACCGCAAATACGAACGAACGATCCGACGAAAATACGACGAAACGAAAACGGCAAAAGAACGAATATGACATCTATAACAAAAGACTTGCATTCTGTATTTTGTTTGAATCCTTGTTCTGTTCGTATTTTGATTTTCAGTCGTAAGTTCATATGAGGCCTCGTACACACGGCCGAGGAACTCGACGTGCCAAACACGACGAGTTCCTCGGCGAGTTCAGCCCTGAAGCCGCCGAGGAGCTCGGCGGGCCGAGAGCTCCCATAGTTCTCAACGAGTTCCTCGGCGGCTCCATCGGGCCGTAAGTGTACACACGACAGAGTTTCTCGGCAGAATCCGGCTCTGACCGAGTTTCTCGCTGAATTCTGCCGAGAAAATCTGTCGTGTGTACGAGGCCTGACATCTAACAAAAGATTTTCATTCTGTATTTTGTTTGAATCCTTTTTCTGTTTGTATGTTCATATGACATCTTATAACAAAAGATTTGTATTCTGTATTCTGAATTCCTTTTTTCTGTTCGTAATTTGGTTTCAAAATACAGAATGCAAATCTTTTGTTATAAGATGTCATTTTCGTTTTTTTGAATGGACAGTGAGTGTAGTTACAGTAGTTAGTGAAGCAGCTTCTCTTTGTGCTGAGTACAGTAGTACAGTAAAGCCAAATAAACTTTTCTGTGGATTTTCGTCTGAAGGGAGAGATCAGTTGGCCAGACTTTTGAACCTGGAACCCAAAAAGGGTTTTCTGATGGAGTTTAAAAACGAACGAACGTTCGGTAAAACGATCGTTTTTATGTTTGTTGTTAAAAAAGTCTGACCAAGTGTATGGGGCTTAACAATAGTTAATATGGATGAGCCGCGTGTTGAAAGTGCCGCGAATCCCGCGATATATTTAGGAAAGTACAAAATGACGAAAATTCACGAAAATTATTGTCTAACAAGTAACGAACATGAATTAAACAGAATAACGAACCATCCCGCATGTACGAAAATAAAACGGTAACCAAAATACGAAACGATCGGAATACGAAAAAATCGCGTCATACGAAAAACGAACGGGAACGAACAGGAAAACGGGCGTCTTACGAAAAACGAACGGGAACGAACCTACGGAACGATACGAAACAGAACAAAAAAAAACAAAAAAAATTTCTGTGCACATGTCTATTGTATAGTACATATATGTATATTTCTATATATATTGGGGCAGATTCACGTACAGCCGCGCAAAATTGTGCGGGTGTAACGTATCTGTTTTTCGTTACGCCTCCGCAACTTACACAGGCAAGTGCTGTATTGTCAAAGCACTTGCTCCGTAAGTTGCGGCGGCGTAGCGTAAACCACCCAGCGGAATTTAAATTTGGAGGGTAGGGGGCGTGTATCATTTAAATCAAGCGCTTCCCCGCGCCGAACGAACTGCGCATGTGCCGTCCGTAAAATATCCCAGTGTGCATTGCTCCAAATGACGTCGCAAGGACGTCATTGGTTTCGACGTGAACGTAAATGACGTCCAGCCCCATTCACGGACGACTTACGCAAACGAATTAACTTTTTAAAATTTTGACGCGGGAACGAAGGCCATATTTAACATTGTTGCGCCGCACTTATGCCACCATATAGCAGGGGCAACATTACGCCTGGAAAAGCCTAACGTAAACGTCGTAACTTTACTGCGTCGGCCGCACGTACGTTCGGGAATTTGCGTATCTAGCTAATTTGCATACTCAACGCTGAATTCGAAGTAAGCGCCACCTAGCGGGCAAAAAAAATTGCAGTTTAGATCCGACGGAGTAAGAGACTTATGCCTGTCGGATCTAATGGATATCTATGCGTAACTGATTCTAAGAATCAGTCGCATAGATACGACAGGTCAGATTAGGTAAGTCCTTTGAGATTCTGGGCCATAATCTTTAGCTTTCATCATAAAAAATAGGTCCTTGAGCTTTACTCAAGTAGCCATTCCTAGGCCTGAGAGGAGCATCTTGGAAGTATAAAGTAATCAGTCTGTTGCATGCAAGTGAAAGCATTTCTTCTGCTTCCCTCCCATCCCAAATGCAACCTGTACAATTAAAAATTCAGGTCACAAACGAAGGGGCAATACATGGCTGGGTTATTTAATACACAACCAACAAAGTAGGGCTACATATTTCTGCCAAGAAACATTTGAATGTTTGTCCTCTGTGCATAAGAAACAATGTCCATGTACAGTATAGTATGCACTCAATACTTGTTCAGGCTCCTTTTGCATTAATTGCTGCATCAATGTGGCGTGGCAAGGAGGCGATCAGCCTGTGGCACTGCTGAGGTGTTATGGAAGCCCAGGTTGCTTTGAAAGTGGCCTTCAGTCTGCATTATTGGGACTGGTGTCTCTCATCTTCCTCTTGACAATGAACCACAGATTCTCTATGGGGTTTAGGTCAGAAGAGTTTACTGGTCAATCAAACACAGTGATACCATGATCACTAAACAAGGTATTGGTACTTTTGGCAGTGTGGGCAGGTGCCAAGTCCTGCTGGAAAATTAAATTAGCATTTCCATAAAGCTGGTCAGCAGAGGGAAGCATGAAGTGCTCTATAATTTCCTGGTAGAGGCCTGTGCTGACTTTGAACTTAATAAAACACAGTGGACCAACACCAGCAGATGACATGGCTCCCCAAAAAATCACTAACTGTGGGAACTTTTCACTGGACCTCATGCAACTTGAATTCTGGACCACTTCCTCCAGACTCTGGGACCTTGATTTACAAATGAAATGCAAAATTTACTTTCATCTAAAAAGAGGATTTTGGACCACAGAGCAACAAACAGTCCTTTTCTCCTTAGCCCAGTTAAGATGCTTCTGACATTGTTCCTGGTTGAGGAGTGACTTGACAAGGAAATCAGTACATGGAAAAGGTACACATACAAAAGTCCACATTTTGTCATGTTACAACCAAGAATGTAAATGTATTTTATTGGGATTTTATGTGATAGACCAACACAAAGTGGCACATAATTGTGAAGTGGAATGAAAATAATAAATGTTTTTTTTTTTTTTTTTTACAAATAAATATGTGAAAAGTGTGACATGCATTTGTATTCAGCCCCCCTGAGACAATACTTTGTAGAACAACCTTTTGCTGCAATTACAACTGCAAGGCTTTTTGGGTATGTCTCTATCAGCTTTCCACATCTAGAGAGTGACATACACTCTACAATATTAAACTTTTTCACAATATTCTAGTTTTCTGAAATACTGAATTTTGGGTTTTCACTAGCTATAAGCCATAATCATCAAATGTTTAATAAACAAATGCTTAAAATATATGACTCTGTGTGTAATGAATCTATAAAATATACGAGTTTCACTTTTTGAATTGATCTACTGAAAAAAAATTAACTATTCGATGATATTCAAATTTTATGGGATGCACCTGTATATTTTTTGCTGTGGAACTAGTAACTTTGCATTAGTGGTGCCCTGTAGGTGCAGTGGGGAGGCAATTAGGACTAGGGATGAGCTTCGTGTTCGAGTTGAACTCATGTTCGACTCGAACATCATATGTTTGACCGTTCGTCGAATAACGAACATTATGGGCCTCTCGTGCCAAATTCGAGTGGCGTGTCACGGCCCATAATTCACTGCGGCATCTCAGTGCATTGCTGGCTGATGACCCGCATGCTTGACCAATCACAGCTTGCAAAAAATGGAGAGCCATAATTGGCCAAAGCCAGGGTTATGGCTCAGGGGGTTTAGTACATGCCCCCACACTATATAAGGCCGCCTGGAAGTCGAGTTAGATAGAGAAGGCAGGCAGGCAGGCTAGTCAGTTAGAGTTACAGTGGATATATATGCATCCCAGGTGTTGTATATATATGTATATACTGTATTGCGTTTAGCTAGATCTGCTCTTCCTAATATACTGACAGGCAGGCAGGTGATTGTGCTAGCTGCAGTATTTTCACTTGGTGTACTGTCTGTGTCCTCTGCACAGTGTGTACCTAAAGCTACGTCAATAGATTTGCTGGTGTTCTCATATTAATTCCTACAGGCAGGCATCTGCTCATATCAATACAACAGGCAGGGGATCTGCACGTATTTTCCCGTGGTGTACTGTGTCCTCTGCACAGTGTGCACCTAAAGCTACGTCAATAGATTTGCTGGTGTTCTCATAATAATTCCTACAGGCAGGGATCTGCTCATATTCATACCACAGGCAGGGGATCTGCACGTATGTTCACATGGTGTACTGTGTCCTCTGCACAGTGTGCACCTAAAGCTACGTCAATAGATTTGCTGGTGTTCTCATATTAATACCACAGGCAGGGATCAGCAAGTATTGTCAGTATTTGTGCAGCTACAACTCCCTGCAGGCCATTAGTATGTCTGGAAGGACAACAAGGAGAGGCAGAGAGTCACAAGCTGATAAAAGAGGGCATAAAAGAGGGCAAGCAGGCTCTGCGTCTAGAGGCAACAGTGCTGGTCTTGGACACGGTGCATCCTCATCAGCACGTGGCCGTGGGACACACTCGTTCTTTTTTCCAGCAGCTGGCCGTGTTGAGCCGCAACATGCCGAAGACTTGATAGAGTGGATGACCAAGCCGTCCTCATCCTCCTCATCCTCTCTCATCCAGGCTCAGTGTAATTTGTCTGGCAAAGCAGCTGCCAACACAGCCTCTTCCCTTTGCTCAATGGCATCAGTCACTCCTTCCCTAGCCCCACCATGTCCTCCTGAGGAATCCCCAAACTGTTTGACCACAGTGTTGGGTACATGCTGCAGGAGGATGTGCAGCATTTTGAAGGCTCTGATGATGGTACACAGCTAGAGGAAGGCAGTAACGTGAGCCCAGAGAGAGGGTGTGCCCAAGAAGGACAGCAATCTGGCAGTGATGTTCCCCCAGTTGCAGCATACTGCCAGGTTTTCTCCAGTGATGAGGAGGGAGGGGATGATGAGGTCACTGACTACATGTGGGTGCCTGATAGGAGAGAGGAGGAGGAGGCACATCTCCAACGAGGCAGGATGCCCTCCAGGGGTGAGATTAAGGGCAGCACACCGACTGCATCACAACGCAGAGTTCCGCATGTGCAGGGCGCTGCTGTCTCTCAGCGTTATTCCAAAAGTTCTTTGGTGTGAGCCTTTTTTGAGATGAGTGCATCAGATCACACCGCTGCTATTTGCAACATATGTCTCAAGCGTATCTCACGTGGCCAAAACATCACCCGCTTGGGCACCACATGCTTGACCAGACATATGTCGACCTGCCATGCAGTTCATTGGCAAACGTACCTCAAAGACCCACACCAAAGAACAAAGCGGACCTCTCCTTGCTCCTCATCAGCTAGGATCTCCAACCCCACTATACCCTCAGTCCTCTCTGAAGCCTGCACTGATAGGACTGAAGGTGTAGAATTAGGTATGTCACAGTACTTGCGGGCAGTCTACTATCGGTACAGTGATGTCAGATTGTACCAGGCAAATTTCCCTGCCCCAGCTGCTACAGCGCCAAAAGAAGTTCTCTCCCAGCCATCCACATGCCCAGCGGTTGAATTCTAGCTTAGCTAAATTGCTTGCACTTCAACTGTTGCCTTTTCAGTTGGTAGATTCTGCCCCCTTCTGTGAGTTTGTGGAATGTACGCCACTTTTTCTCACGAAAGGCGTTTCCGGCTTTCTACCGGCATGTGAAAGGCAATGACAGGGCGGTCAGTGGTAAGGTGCATATTACCGCTGACTCATGGTCCAGCAGGCATGGACAGGCACATTACCTATCTTTCACGGTGCATTGGGTGACTCTGCTGGCAGCTGGGAATGATGCAGGACAAGGTACAGTAGTGTTGGAGGTTGTCCCGTCACCACGCCTTCAAAATGCTACTACTGGTTGTGACACACCTCTCTCTTCCACCCCCTTCTCTTCTTCTTCCTCTGTGGCCTCTTCCTGTGCTGATGTGTCCTCGGAACCAGCGGTGCACCGTAGGCGTTCAAGGGGCTACACAGGTATGCAGGCAAAGAGACGGTTGACGCCATGCCAGCTTAAGCCAGGAATGGTGGTTTGCGACAATGGCACCAACCTCCTCTCCGCCTTCCGACAGTGAAAATTGACCCATGTGCCCTGTTTTGCTCATGTCCTTAACTTGGTGGTGCAGCGGTTCTTGGGCAGGTAGCCGGGCTTACAGGATTTCCTGAAGCAGACCAGGAAAGTCTGTGTGCATTTCCGACAGTCATATAATGCCATTGCTCGGCTGGCAGACCTCCAAAATGAATTCAACCTGCCCAAGAACCGCCTAATCTCTGACATGCCCACCAGGTGGAACTTTACGTTGGCCATGCTGCAGCGGCTGCACATGCAGCAGAGGGCCATCAATGAGTATCTGTGCCAATATGGCACCAGGACAGGGTCAGGGGAGCTTGTTTTTCCCCCCACGCCAGTGGGCCATGATCAGGGATGCATGCACTGTCCTGTCACCATTTGAGGAGACTAGGAGGATGGTGAGCAGTGGCAGTGCATGCATCAGTGACACTGTCCCTCTTATCCACCTGTTGGAGCACACGCTGCAATGAATAATGGACAGGGCCCTTGAGGCAGAACAGAGGGAGGAAGAGGAGGACTTCCTTAACTCTCAAGGCCCCCTTTATCCAGACAGTGTTCCTGCTTGCCCGCCTATCACACAGGAAGAGGAGGATTGTGTCAGCATGGAGGTGGAGCCTAGCACTTCGCATCAGCAGCAGTCTTCAAGGGATCATTTTCAGTCCCAAGAAACCCATGGACTTGTACGTGGCTGGGGCAAGGTGGCTGAGGATCATGTTGTCCTCAGTGACCCAGAGGACTCTGCACCGAAAGCCTCAGCAAACCTACGTTGTATGGCCTCCCTGATCCTGCAAAGCCTGCGGAAGGATCCTCATATTCGTGCTATCAAGAAGATGGATCATTACTGTCTGGCAACCCTACTTGATCCACGTTACAAGGGTAAGGTTGCGGACCTTATCTTTCCGGGCAGAGGGAGCAGAAGATGAAACATCTTCGGGAGGCCTTGCAGAAAGGTCTGTGCAATGCGTTCCCAGAGACTGGGAGGTTACAAAATCCTGTTCCTGGACAACGTGTTGCTGAGGCTTCGGTCAGTCAAAGAAGGAGCGGTGGAGAAGGTGGCCGTCTGACCGATGCGTTCAGACAATTTTTTAGTCCGCAGCTCCAAGGTATGACCGGTTCCAGCAACCATCGCCAGCGTCTGTTTTACATGGTGCGGGAATACCTATGGGCAAGATCAGACTTGGACACCTTTCCCACCAAAAATCCTCTGGCTTACTGGGTCTTGAGGATGGATCACTGGCCAGAGCTTGCACATAATTCAATTGAGCTACTGGCCTGTCCTGCATCCAGAGTTCTTTCGGAACAGGGTGCACCTCTCCACCGACTCGGTCGATCGACTGACCTTCATAAAAATGAATCAGGCTTGAATCACCACCAGCTACCAAGCACCTGATGCTGATGTATTTGAATAATTTTTGGGGGGAAAATGTCAGATCCCTTCAAAACTGCTATGCTGATGCTGAGTGACTATTCTGTTATGCCGAGTGACTATCCTTTTCCTCCTCAATGATCATGCTGATAACTTGTAAGAACATTTTTGGTTCTGGGCACCGCCACCAGTGGCTAAGGCCCAATTTTTCAGCCCCTGTTTAACAGGGGTGGGTAATTACAATTTTTGATGCAATACTTTGCAGCAGGGATCATTCCCGCGCTCCAACTAGAGTATCTGTGAGGGGTTGCAGTGTTGTGGCACCAGCACCAGTGCCTAAGGCCCAATTTTTCTGCCCCTGTTTAACAGGGGCGTGTAATTACAATTTTTGATCTAATATTTCACAGCAGGGTCCATTCCTGCGCCCACCAATAGTAACTGTGAGGGCTTACAGTGTTGTGGCACCAGCAGCACCACCACCACCAACAAAGGCCCAATTTTTCTGCCCCTGTTCAACTGGGGCATGTAATTACAATTCTTGATCTAATATTTCACAGCAGGGCCCATTCCTGCGCCCACCAAGAGTAACTGTGAGGGCTTACAGTGTTGTGGCACCAGCACCAAAGGCCCAATTTTTCTACCACTGTTAAACAATGGAATGTAATTACAATTCTTGATATATTAGAGTATATACGGCAGGCCCCTACTTTCAAACATCCAACTTACAAACGACTCCTGCTTGAAAACGGAAGAAGACAACAGGAAGTGAGAGAAAATCTACCCCTAGGAAGGGAAATTCTCTTCTGTAAGAGGTGTTTCCTGTCCACTGAAATTGTCATTGGGACAGAAAGTGAGGTACAATCTTATGGACAGATGTGCACAGGCAGCAAAACAAATGTTACAGGGGTTATAACCCTTCTCTATGTTTTCCGAAAAGCTTAAAAATAGATTTTTTGGGCTGGAGCTACACTAAAAAAGTACCAGTTCAAAATTACAAACAGATTCTACTTAACAACAAACCTATAGTCCCTGTCTTGTTTGCACCGCCTGTATACTGCTGTTCAAAGTATATAGGGCCAAAGGAGCTGGTAATGACCTGAGGTGAGAAGGGGGGGGGGGACCCATGCTATTTTTCGCAATGATTTTCATCCATATTGCAGGGACCAGACATAACATTAAAGCCGCAAGCAGTTTTAAATGACTTTTTTCCTATATTAATGTCTTTTTGTGCAGGGATAGTATTAAACAGGTGCCACTTCACAGGCATACTAGACACCCAGCAGGTACGATATGTAAAAAAGTTTTTTCACTTTAATCACTGTTCCCGAAAAAACTGCCTTTTTTAAAACTTTTTTTTGCATTGATACATGTCCCCTGGAGCAAGACTCGGATCCCCAGACCCGTTTTAGGACAATAACTTGCATATTAACCTTTAAAATTATCACTTTTGATTTTGAACGTTCGAGTCCCATAGACTTTAATGGGGTTCTAAAGTGTGCGCAACCGTTCGGTCCGTTCGAAGGTTCTGATGCGAACTGAACTGCGGGGTGTTTGGCTCATCCCTAATTAGGACCTAACTTAGTGTGTCAGGTTAACAGTTCCCATACCAATGCATTGCCTTAGGTTGTGTTTCCCATGGCTATGAAGGAACACAGGACACAGGTGACACAGGACATTTGCACTCTAGAACAACATGACTGGTTCCTAATGCTAAAGAATAGAGGAGCAGAATGGGACTTTAGATGGGGCAAGCAGTCCATATGATTAATTAATGGTTGGCATTTAATTGTCAAATTTGAACAATAATACATATTAGTATCACAATATTTTATCTATATACATAGATGGTTATCACTTCTTACTGGTGATTCATCTGATTATACATCCTGAAGACTCATCTCTTTACTGGTGAAGGAGCATTCCTCTCTAACAAATTGGTCACACCTGTGATACAACTTCTCAATCACTTTCTATATATGGACTCTTGCTGAAGGTGTATGTATAGTTTTTCTGCAAAGACACATGACTTTATGATGACTGTTATGTTTCAATTGTTCATTATAATTCACGGTTGTTTACATTTGTTCACATTAATGCTTAGCGCTACCTTTTTTTCTTTCCATATTTTAATCACTGTTTAATGTTACACAGTAAGGTGCAGCTTTACTTTTTGCTTTATCAGCAATCACTTTTGTACCCGTTTGATTTACGGGTCTGCTTATTGGTCTATTAGCGCAGTTTTTTCCACTTTTTTTCACATACATGCATACAAGCATGAATAACACATATCCATAGGGAAGGATTATGGGTATAAAACCTCTTAACTTCCCATTGTTTTAGGAATAATTACCAAGATTTACAAACATTCATATATTAGATACACAGAGTATATGATTCTAATAAAAGATAATATAAACAAGATCGGTTTAAAGCATGCTAGATACAAAAGCTTAATGCATTTCATGCAATTATATTCACTCTTCAGGAGCAAGCATGTACACATCTATGATAAAATATAAAATCCTTAGATAGTTGTCTCAAAAAAAGATCAAAAATGGGGGAAATAAGCCCCCATTGGATAAATATACTCACAGAATCGCTGTGTATGGAAAGTGCAAAGCAAATGGCTATCTAATATATGAATTTTTGTATATCTTGGTATTTATTCCTAAAACAATGGGAAGTTAAGAGTGTTATACCCATAATCCTTCCCTATGGATAGGTGTCATTCATGCTTTTATGTATGAATGTAGATGAAATATTGCGATAATAATATGTATTATTCTTCAAATTTGACTCTTCTTAAATGCCAACCATTAATTAATCGTATGGACTGCTTGCCTCATCTAAAGTCTAAAGTTCCATTCTGCTCCTCTTTTCTTTCTCATTCAAATAGGAATGGAGGCAGGACTAAAGTCCTAATAATGTCCTTCTTTTGGTTCCTAATGCTAGTTCTCTTGTTCCAAGCTTCAATAGTGACATACAGGAGTTTCTTTACAGGACTAACTTGCAATAGTAGTGCCAGTCTATGTACATACTTACACTAGATGGCGTTTGCACTGAACCATCTTAACTACCATTACTTGTTTGTGGAAATAAAATAAAAAGGGGTTGATGAGCGCAATCTCTAGCACATCTGATGTAAAAAAGGTCACTATGGGCCAGATCCATGTACCTCCGTGCATTGCTCCGTCCGGCGTAGCATATCTCAGATACACTACCCCGCCGTAACTTTCAGCGTATTTTCCGTATCCTGAAAGAATTAACGGCGTAAGTTACGGTGGCATAGTGTAACTGTGTCGGCGTAAGGGCGCGCAATTCAAATGGACGAGATGGGGCATGTTTTATGTTAATATGTCTTAATACGTCTTGACCCGACGTAAATTACGTTTTTTCTGAACAGCGCATGTGCCATCCGTAGGGGTATCCCAGTGCGCATGCTCCAAATGAACCCACAACTAACCAATGCTTTCGACATGAACGTCATTCTACGCAAAGCCCTATTCGCGAACGTTTTACGCAAACAACGTACACAACGGAAAATTCGACGCTGGCCCGATGTCCATACTTAACATTGGCTACGCCTCATAGAGCAGGGGTAACTTTACACCGGTCCAACACCTTACGTAAACGACGCATATAGATAGGCCAGGCGCAACTACGTTTGTGAATTGGCGTATCTAGCTAATTTGCATACTCGACGCGGAAATCGACGGAAGCGCCACCTATCGGCCAGCGTAAATATGCACCTTAGATCCGACTGCGTACTAAGACGTACGCCAGTCGGATCTAGCCCAGCTTCAGGCGTATCTTGTTTTGTGGATACAAAACAAAGATACGCCGGAGCAACCTAGCAGTTACGCGGCGTATCAATTGATACGCCAGCGTAACTGCTTCGTGGATCTGGCCCTATATATATATAGTGCGTGTTCCTTTAACCACTTGCTGCCCGCCAATTACAAATTGACGTCGGCAAAGTGGTTGTAGAATCCTGACTAGACGTCATATGACGTCCTCAGGATTCTGAGCCGCTGCGTGCCCCCGGGGGCGCACATCGCGGCGATCGTTGTTGCAGGGTGTCAGTCTGACACCCCGCAACACTGATCAAGGTAAAGAGTCTCTCACTGAGATCACGGCTGATCACAACGTCAATAGGAAAATCCGGTAATCGGCTTTTCCTCACTCGCGTCTGTCAGACGCGAGTAGAGGATAGCCGATCGGCTGCTGCTGTGATAGGGGGGGTTTGTGCTGATCGATCATCAGCACAGCCCCCCCGAGGATGCCCACTGGACCACCAGGGATGGGCAAATAGACCACCATAAATAAAAAAAATAAAAATAAAGGATGCCACCCTAGACCACCAGGGATGAGGAGGACACAGAAAATGGATGCCAATCAGTGCCGCAATGAATGCCAATCAGTGGCATCCATTAGTACAACACATACAATAGTGCCCATCTATGCCCATCCGTGCCACCTATCAGTGCCCATCCATGTCGCCTATCCATGCCCGTCCATGCCGCCTATCCGTGCCCGTCTGTGCCACCTATCCGTGCCCGTCCATGCCACCTATCCGTGCCCAGCCGTGCCACCTATCCATGCCCATGCGTGCCGCCTATCCTAGCCCATCCATGCCGCCTATCCGTGCCGCCCATCAGTGCCGCATATTAGTGCCCATCAATGCCACCACATCAGTGCCACCTCATCGGTGCCCATCAGTACCGCCTTATCAGGGCCCATCAGTGAAGGAGAAAACATACTTATTTACAATGTTTTATAACAGAAAAAAAAACAATTTTTTCTAAATTTTCGGTAATTTTATATAAATATCCCAGAGGTGATCAAATACCACCAAAAGAAAGCTCTATTTGTGGGTACAAAATGATAAAAATTTAGTTTGGGTACAGTGTAGCATGACCGCGCAATTGTCATTCAAAGTGCAACAGCGCTGAAAGCTAAAAATTGGTCTGGGCAGGAAGGTGTATTAGTGCCCTGTATGGAAGTGGTTAAATGTATTCCCAATAAAGGTTGTAATGTGAGTGAAGGAAAACTCAAAGAAATTATGCAGGTGTAAAATACAACAACCATACAATGAATGTGCTAACTGCAAACGAACTGGAACCAAAAAAACAGATGGTAGTGTAAATAAACAATCCCAAAAAACGTCTGCTGCTAAATAAAACAACACACATGCAAATGAAGTTGATCTTCTTGGTGAATGAGCTCACAGAGCGCTTACCTTTAAGAAGGAAAAAAACATCTTTCAATGGCTGAATGACAGCTACTGCGGCTAGTGGTGGCTTCTGTATAGTTGTTTCCAGACTCTGACTGTGGTGGGCTTAAATAAAATGTAGGCTTCAAGAAGACGAATCAGAAGTGGCAAACCAACCCAGAACAAAGAAAAAGGCCCATGGTGAAATATGTCAAAGTTAAAACGAATTTAATAAAAAAATATGCGCTTACATGCATATAATAAAAACAGGCAGTGATATTTTGCATCCAAACGGACAGGGGGGACAGACTCATGTCACTTCCGGTCACGTGCGATGTGTCTGACGCGTGTCGTCATGTCACATGACTTCATCAGAGGAATCTAATTGGATACATGCTTTCCTGTGTATATATAGAGCTAAAAGTGGAAATGACTCGGTGGACATTTTGGAAAACACTAGTCGCCGATGTAGACGGCGGCCATCTTGATGGTGGGAATGTGAAACCCATAGCAATCCGTCGGCGGCCACTTTGGAGCAAATCATGTCTCCAATATAGACAGCGGCCATCTTACGGGTGGGAATAGTTTCTATAGGCTCTATGACGGCAAGTGTATTAAGAAAAAAGTATCCCCTGTGTATACGGCGGCCATGATAGTGGTGGGATATCTAAATAATAGCTACAATGATCGTGAAAATAATATAAAAATGTATAAAAAATATATAAAAAATTGGATACCAAGTACCCCACAGATTAAGGAGTATCTATGAATATACTATATAGGAATATATAATAACTATATTCCAATGATATTAAAATACTGTGGACTGGAAGAGACATGGGTCTAACTTCATGAGTCACTTATATATAATAAAACATCACATAAATGTATATGTCCAAGAGTGTCCACATATTGATAACAACATTAAGAAGTATTTTCTGGGAAACACTTTTCCAACAGGGCACTCCATTGTTGTGGAGAATCCAGTACAACACAGTAACCTACGCAACAATTCGGTATTCAAGCCGCAAGTTAGCGATAACCAGTATATCGATATTTTCAAGAAACTCGTGTTATGAGATCTAGACAACTTGAAACTCAAGAGAGTATCTGACCCTATCCACATTAAGAAGGGTGTACAGAGTTTAAAGAAACGTAAATACATTGTAATACGTCCTGCAGACAAAGGGGGGGGGGGGGGGGGTAGTTATCCAGTCCAAAGAGCAATACCATCAAGAATTGACTAAACAACTAGAAGATACAGGTACATCTACATACACCAAGCTACTAGGGAACCCGACCCTGAAACATAGGGTCGAGTTGAAACAACTCATCCATCTTGGTGTAAAGAAAGATATCTTAAATAAAAAGGAATCTGTATTCCTGATCCCAGAGGCATGTATAATTCCAGTTATCGAAACTGTTCCAAAACTACATAAACACAAAGACCACCCTCCGGGGAAACCCATTGTGAATGGGATTAACTCCCTCACGTCAAGAATGGGACAATATTTGGACTTCTTTATGCAGCCTGCGGTACAACAAACTAAGTCGCATCTAAAAGACACAAAACATGTCTTACAACTATTAGAGGAGGTCCCAGTCAAAGAAGGGAAAACATACATAGCAACAGCAGATGTATCATCCCTCTACACCATTGTCCAACACCACCAAGCGTGTAGTGCCACAAAGGGGCTATTGAGAAATTACTGTATACTACGTTGATATGTAAACAATGAAAATATCTTACTAAGTGTCTAGAGTTTTGTTTGAAGTCCAACTATTTTTGGTATAATTAAACATACTATAATCAGAGCACAGGCATTGCCATGGGGGCCAAGTTTGCTCCCTCAGTAGCCAATGCCTTTATGGCACAGTGGGAGGAGAGCGCGATCTATTCCAACACCCCGACTGCGCTCACCTTCTACAAACGATATATAGATGATGTGCTAATAGTATGGAATGGAACCAAGGACTCTCTCGAGGAATTTCTCACCCAACTTAACATCAACGATAAGAACATAAGATTGACATACAACATCAGTGACAAACAGGTGAGTTTCCTAGACTTGGAAATCACGCTGACACATCAAACATTCACTACTAAAACACACTTAAAAAATATTGACGCCAACAGCTACCTTTCACTCAATAGTTGCCATTTTAAGCCATGGTTATATAACATCCCTAAGGGACAAATTATACGCATTAAAAGAAATTGCACCAATGATACAGACTTCCTTGTTCAAGCTGACTTCATAGGGAGTAGATTTAGAGCCAAAGGCTACCCCGAGGACTTCATTCAACAACAGATTCAAACAGTTGCAGGACTGGATAGGAACTCCATGTTACAAGGTAAGAAAAAACAAACCCATCAATTTGAAGAACCAGCGTTAATACTGGATTTCAACGCCCAACATAAAGATGTAGAAAAATTAATTAATAAACACTGGCACATCCTCAAAAGTGATAAACACCTGAAAACTATTTTGCCAGACAAACCCAATATTATATACAAAAAGGCACCGACCATAAGGGACGGTGCCTTTTTTCCCTGTAAGTATTGCTATGCCTGTATCCACACTCGAAACCCACAAGTCAAAAGAACCGAATTCATATGCACAAAGACCGGCACCTGCCATCCAATTAAGAACTTCATTATCTGCCACACAAAAAGGAGTGGTATATGTCCTCCAGTGTACATGCAACCTACAATATGTGGGGAGAACCAAGAGGCCGTTGATGGTCTGCATTAAGGAATATGTTAAAAACATAATTAATGGATTCCCTAAACATAACGTGAGTAGACATTTTGCTGAGGTCCACAATAAAGACCCCAGACAGTTATCATTTTGGGGTATAGACATGTACACTAAACCATGGAGGGGTGACTATTTGGTTAGATCCATTAGTCAGAAGGAATCCTTATGGATTAATTCTTTACATAGATTAGTACCGGATGGTTTAAACGTAGAGTTTGACTTAAATTGCTTTTTGAGCAACTTCTAGTTGATCCATCCATGTATATCTATGCAACATATACACACTCTACTATCCATTTTTTTAAAACCATCCCTTGCATAGATGATTCCATCAATTGTTATCAATATGTGGACACTCTTGGACATATACATTTATGTGATGTTTTATTATTTATAAGTGACTCATGAAGTTAGACCCATGTCTCTTCCGGTCCACAGTATTTTAATATCATTGGAATATAGTTATTATATATTCCTATATAGTATATTCATAGATACTCCTTAATCTGCGGGGTACCTGGTATCCAATTTTTTATATATTTTTTATACATTTTTATATTATTTTCACGATCATTGTAGCTATTATTTAAATATCCCACCACTATCATGGCCGCCGTATACACAGGAGATACTTTTTTCTTAATACACTTGCCATCATAGAGCCTATAAAAACTATTCCCACCAGTAACATGGCTGCTGTCTATATTGGAGATATGATTTGCTCCAAAGTGGCCGCCGATGGATTTCCATGGGTTTCAACATTCCCACCATCAAGATGGTCGCGTCTACATCGGCGACTAGTGTTCTCCAAAATGTCCGCCGAGTCATTTCCGCTTTTAGCTCTATATATACATAGGAAAGCATGCATCCAATTAGATTCCTCTTATGAAGTCAGTTCTTGGAGCCTCCATTTTAATGAAGCCCACCACAGTCAGATTCTGGAAACAACTATACAGAAGCCACCACTAGCCGCAGTAGCTGTCATTCAGACATTGAAAGCTGTTTTTTTCCTTCTTAAAGGTAAGCGCTCTGTGAGCTCATTCACCAACAAGATCAACGTTTGAAATCCTTCATGTATATGGATTGAAGTACCCATAACATGGACTCTATGTGATTAGTTCACCATCCACTGCACTGTCATTTGCATGTGTGTTGTTTTATTTAGCAGCAGACGTTTTTTGGGATTGTTTATTTACACTGCCACCTGTTTTTTTTGGTTCCAGTTTGCAGTTAGCACATTCATTGTATGGTTGTTGTATTTTACACCTGCATCATTTCTTTGAGTTTTCCTTCACTCACATTACAACCTTTATTGGGAATACATTTAAAGGAACACGCATTATATATATAGTGTCATTTTTCACATCAGGTGTGCTAGAAATTGCGCTCATCAACCCTTTTTTATTTTATTTCCACACTCATAGTGATTTGTACACTTCTAGATTTGAGCAGCATTTTCACCTTATTTGCACATTAATCATTTTATTCAAGATCCTCTTTTCATTCACTTGGCCAGCGCAGAAGATCCACATACTACATACCATTACTTGTTATTAAAAAAATAAATAATGTTTTGAGACTGAAATATCAACAAAAAAATGTTTTATTGGAGAATATATGACATACCAATTTTAATAAAAAGCATAAATAAAAAGAATTTTCTCAGAGTTTTTTTTGCATTAAATTTTGTTTATATATAGTAAATACACGATAATTACAATTGCAATAAAAAATAAATATATCTCAATAAGTGAAAAAATTTACACTTTTTTCATCCCTCATTTACATAATATAAATGGTTCTCAAGAAGACTTTTTATACAGCAAACAGCTGGAGATCTTCAGTTTCTTTTTTTTTATTTAGCGTAGCCCACATGTTGAAGTCTGGATTAAATTTATACACTGAAAAAAACAAAAGAAACACATTTTATTTATAAACATATATGAAGACAGCAGGTTTTTGAGGTGTAAAACAGCCAATAGTGCACACTAAATTTTAGAAAGAAGGGCCATTATGCAGCCCAATAGCATGTAGCTATATATATTGTTAGGTGCTCATTTGGCTAAAACTTATCTATCACACAACCTATCATATACATATACATATGCTCTTCAGAAATTCCAACATAAACATTATTAGCAACAAAAACGTGGGTCCCTCACATAGGCCTAGTCACCACTAAGCATGTAAAAATATTTTAGTAGAAAAATATACTGTATTATCAGAACTACAAAATGAGATTGTTGCGTTAGCATTACCAAACAGAAGTTTAGTCTAATACCCCACTTTCTAAACACTGTTTTACCATTGCCTTGTATACATTTAGTTATCAATCATAACTTAATTTTTTCATGATCTCCTTTGCACTCATGTGACCTCAAAGGTTGATCTCCTCTGTTCCAACAACCAGGCTAAATCAAATAGAGCATTGACATAACCTATCGTTGTCCTGTGCTTTGGGCATTGGAGGAAGGGAAGCGAGTTGATACCACAAGCTGCACATTACACAGGGGAGGCTGAGCTTTACAGTCACCTGACCAAATAGAAAAACATGAAAAGAGGGTATTTACAATTTATGCTTAAATGTACTCAAGGCAATGGGAAGAGATAATTTAAAAACGTAGGTAATGAATAGCTTTAACCTCTACTTTAAACGTTTAACCTTTTCCACTGTCCATAAAGTATTATCTATAGAGATGTGTAAATAATGGAAAATCCACTCTTTTAGCACAGCAGACCCCATTATTCACTCTACCAGGTAAATAAGTAAGTAAACTGCCAAAAGGAAGCCTCAGGAATGATTTATTAACTTACTCTTCTGAGTGAAGATGCAGTTGAACAGCATCTCCCCTCCACTGAGCTAGAAAGCACTTGAAACATGGACTCCTCTCCCATGTGCAGAGTAAATTCCTAATTTTGTTGCTATACAGTTATTTTTTTCTTTTACGTGAGTCTTACTAATAGAAAACACTTGCTTCAGAAACAATATGCTGACATTTCTGTCTCCAAGCATAGCAACATCACTTACAGCAAAAGTGAGAAAACTTGATTTAAGAAATATCTGCTTCTTTCTGAAGCTTAATGTTTTTGGGACTGATTATATTTAAATTGCAGTACAAATAAGAAAAACGTGCAACTACAGAACTGTGTGTGCTTTATCTGTACTTCCCTTTGTATTTTTTATTGGACTCACAAACAGATACAGATTCCATTGAGATCAAAGAAGAGTACATTGCTCCAACCCTCCGAATGCTCCACTCATATGCTGGAATCAGGTGCTGGCTTGGGGTCCATCTGTCCTCCAAACATAGCTTAATATAATCCAAACAAAAGGCCACACACTGATGTCTACACAACAACATTTTAATCAGCCAAGCTTCAGCACGATTCACTTGCTGGCCTTAAATGTAAAAGTTTCATTATCAGCCTGACAAGTGAATCATTTTGAAAGGTTGGCCCTGAGAGCACATCCACATGCTGAAGTTTTTTGGATGACTAAAGTTTTGTCTTAGAAGACATCATTTGTGTGTGGTTTTTCCTTTGGATTATACAAAGATTCCAGTGAGAGTAATGTGTTTCACAAGTATTAAAAAATGCATAATCAAAAGGATAGGGCACGCTTATATCATATAAACTCATATTATATGGCAAATTTCAAAATCATTTATCTATTGATACTTTCCAGTTTAAAAAAAAAAAATGGTGACCTTGAGTCTCAGACCTTTACCATTCTAATAACATGCCATTATCTCAAAGAGTCCTTTTGACCACAATGGAAAATCTATTTGGCATTTATCTATTTTAGGAGAAATACAACATGCCTTGAGGACTGGAGTTGAGAAACACTGCCATAGTATAAATACTCTACATTGAAGTACCTGTCCAGACCTGCAGAGATCTGACTTAGCTCAAAAGGCTGATGCGTTGCCCAAACAATAAGGCCGCGTACACACGGTCGGTCCAAACCGATGAAAACGGCCTGAAGTCCAGTTTCACCGGTCCAAACCGACCATGTGTATGGCCCATCGGTCCGTTGTCCTTCGGTCAAAAATTTTAGAACTTGCTTTAAAATCGAACTGATGGACCGTTGCCCGATAGGTCCAAACCAATGGTTAGTACACAAAAGCATCGGTTAAAAACCTGTGCATGCTCAGAATCAAGTCGACGCATGCTTGGAAGCATTGAACTTCATTTTTTTCAGCACGTCGTGTGTTTTACGTCACCGCGTTCTGACCCGATTGGTTTTTGAACTGATGGTGTGTACGCACATCAGACCATCAGGCCACTTCAGCGGTGAACCGATGAAAACGGTCCGTCGGACCATTCTCAACGGTTTGGATTGACCGTGTGTACGCAGCCTCAGAGTAATTAGCCAAAGACAACAACTTCTGACACTGTCTCTATTCCTTTATATTTTCTTACTTACTGTAGATCATGTACCTGTTATGTTTAAAACACTATGCATAGGTTGTCTGTAGGGAAATAAGGTTTTCATCTAATTTAAAATGACTCAAAGCTGCCTATGGTAATTATGCAGAAGAGGAGGAGAAGCCACAAGGACAACCAGATTTCCATCTCAGTTCTCATAAAACAGTGTTCTCACACAGGTAGGGTTTTATTACTTTAAAACTGCAACAAGATGTCATAAATGGAACAATTTAGGTAAACAAATTGGTTCTGGGAGTGAAGCAGACTATATTTCTAAATCTAGAAACAAATCTAGCTTTTAAAGCTTAAAATAATATTATATTTTTTGCACAGACTGCCATTTAGAAAGACTTCAGAATTGACAAAAATGTCAGTCATAAATCCAGTTTTGGCTGATCAAATACAAACCCATAATAGAGATGAGTGGTATTATTATACTTGCTAGAGAATCCCATTCTTATGCTTTAAAGTTGTATAGAGTATAATCTCCAAATTCCTGACCTACTTAAATATGGTTGCATAATAAGTACAGTACTAACAGCACAAGAAAAACTAAAACAGAACAATGTTACATAAACTTTTCTTATACTCAATAGTGTCAATGCACAAATGAATACACTGTATTTGAATTGTTTCATTTAACTCACATTTTATAATCAATTTATATATCTGGAAAACTGCAAAACTACATTCAAAAGAATTATAGAACTGCTCAAACTCCTGTGCATTAGTCAGCTCAGCACTAAAGACTTTGGAAGTAAAAACTGATAATTGAGTTCTTAACGTTTAGCCATTGTGACTCAGTAAGTATAATTGAACTGAAAGCTTTTGTACAGTGATGACCTTTCAAGGATTACTATAAAGCTCTGGTGACATTATGGCAAAGACTGCAGTCAGATTTGCCGTCAAAAATACAATCAAATAGACTTTTAGGCACTAGATGTGTACTATGAGAAAAAAAAAATCATCATTGACCAAAAAGGAAAAAAATACATGATTTATACAGCGCTTCTAAGAGCTGCTGGAAGCTATTATTGAACTAAATTCTTTTGAACATCACAGCTGGAGTTGCTACACATAGTGAACCCTATTGCTTTTGCAAAAGCATTATAAATGTGTATAGCAAAATCACAATATCAAGAATGTGATTGGTGAAGGAAACATAATCTGGCAGGCATTGTAAATGCTTGAAGTAAATCTTAAAGTACTGCATAAATGGTAAAGAATTCAAAAATGGTATTTTCTTATGAAGATGTATACCAATTTATTCAACCTCATTGTAAAACTAACCTTCAAATCCACTGCATCTACTTCTGCTTTGGTTCTCTCAGACAGTAGTGCATGTTGTATTAAATGAAGGATTCCAATCATAAAACAGTTACTGGAAGTCTCTTGTTATCAAGGAAATGGATGCAGTGTGAGTCCAATGTTAAATGTAGGATATTACCTTCAATTACAGCAAATCTCAGCTCAGGTACTGAGATTGATCTGACAGTAATAGTGCTCATAAGTGGCACCCTGTGCATAAATAAGTATTCTTGGGTTTTGTGAATTGTTCTGAGAACTGTGACTAATATTTGTAAGTGTGAGGAAAGAGAATTGTTTCTATTTTTTTTTTCTTAGCGGAGAAACCACAAGGCTGAAATTGTGCATTAGTCGATGTCTTCAATGCTATCTCACTTTCTGGAGCTCCTGTCTCAGCCAGGATGGCAATGGTAGTCCCAGTCTATGTAGAAGTTTGGACAGTTCAATGTTGTGGTCCTGGTAATAGCTTGAGAGAAAAATTCTTGACTAAAAAATAAAAAAAAATGTGGTTGTAACAACTCATTGGCAATACAGATTAAATTACAGTAATTCTTGTAATCATTGAACAATTGAAAAATGCCTCATTCGTTAGAAATCTGCCCAGACAAGAGTGTGCATGGTCAAAAAGCAACTCTTATTAAGGACAACATTAAATTGTATGTCAAACCAATAACTTTTTTTCTAGTTTTGGATAGTGCTGAAAAGGATTAAAACTCATGTTGGGTTTTTACTGCTATCCAGGGTTATTTTAAAGGGATTTACCCTTACTTTCTCTGCTGCTGGCAGTTGTCTAACTAGACATGAAGCTTAGCTTTTTCTACTAAAGAAAAAACATATATTTATGTCTCTGTTGCTGTTGGAAAGTTTATTTTACTTCCCATCAAGTAAAATATTGTCAGAAGGCTAGAAAGTGTGGGTGAAGCTTTGTAATGGAGCCCCAGATAGCATAAACATTAGGACAGGGGGTTTCATTCTTTGACACTCTAAGCAAAACTATTTGATTGGATATACACCATTACATACATTATTCAGGAAATGCCTAAACATCAAACACTAATGTTTGTGTGATAGCAGCATAGTTAGCAAACTGAAAATCAATATACACATGTCCACAGTAAGAGCTAACGTTAAATGGGAAAACAATAATTTCCTGGACAAATTTTGTAGATGTAGATGACTGAGGATGACTGAGGTAAGGAACCAGCTGACAGGAGAGAAGAGCAATGTCTGTCGGGGCGGTGTAAATTTCGGTATTGGATGAATGAAAATGCAAATTCTTTTGCAGGTAAAACAACTTCCATGTATATATTTTTTTGGTGTGTTTACTTGTTTTCTTGGAGTCCTGCTTTACATATATACTGTATATATATAGATATACACACTGCTCAAAAAAATGTAGGGAATACTTTTTAATCAGAGTATAGCATCAAGTCAATTAAACTCATGGGATATTGATCTGGGGTCAGTTAAGTAGCAGTGGGGGTGTTCAGCTGCTTTGGTGTTAATGAAATTAACAACAGGTTAACTAGATGGGCAAAAATGAGACAACCTCTAAAACAGGAATGGTTTTACAGGTGGAGGCCACTGACATTTGTTTTTCCCTACTCTTCTTTTATGACTGTTTTCCACTGGTTTTGTATTTGGCTAGGGTCAGTGTCACTACTGGTAGCATGTCTCAAGAGCATAGAGGAGATTCCAGAAGACAGGCAGTTATTCTAGGAGAGCTGGACAGGTCAGTAGAAGGTACTTAACCCATCTGCTCTTTTGTGCAAGGAGAAACAGGATGAGCACTGCCAGAGCCCTACAAAATGACCTCCAGCAGGCCACTGGCGTGAATGTCTCTGACCAAACAATCAGAAATAGACTTTATGAGGGTGGCTTGAGGGCCCGACGTCTTCCAGACGTCTTCCAGTGGGTCCATTCAGCATGACTGGTTTGGTTCTGGGTCATTGATGGTCTAGGGAGGCATATTCATGCACCCTGACTGCGGTTAGGTATGGGGGTGAAATCATTGAACCCATTGTCAGACCCTACACTGTTGCAGTGGGTCATGGGTTCCTTCTGGTGCAGGACAATGCCTGGCCTCATGTGGCAAGAATATGTATCCAGTTTCTGAAGGATGAAGGAATTGATATTATTGAATGGCCCTGATGCTTGCCTGACCTAAATCCAGTAGAACACCCCTTGGACATTTTATTTTGGTCTATACGTTGCTGCCAGGTTACACCTCTGTCTGTTCAGGAGATCAGTGATGTCCTAATCCAGGTCTGGCAGGAAATACCCTGTTGTCCAGCATGCATACAAGCACGTGAGTGCCATTTTGAGTTGCTGCACAAAATAGACTAGCCTGCTGCATCATTTTCCACTTTGATTTTCAGGGTGTCTTTGAATTCAGCTTCTGTAGGTTGATAATTTTCATTTCCATCAAACGATGGGGCATCCTTTTGTTCCTAACACATTACCCTGCCCATATCAGTATAGGTATTCAGCATGATATTTTCCCCATTGAGATCTGATGTGTTTTCAAAGTGTTCCTTTAATTTTTTTGAGCAGTATATATATATATATATATATATATATATATATATATATATATATATATATATATATATTATTTTTTGTACTCAGCACTCTGCAAACCTGGGTGCCAGGTTCCTCATTAGTGTTAATAGCCTCTGACTCACTGAATGGGATCTGCTAATCTTAGGGAGAAGCAGCTCAGTAAGAACATCAAGTACTATTTGGAGAGGAGGAAATCCACACCAGGGGGCCTGCATGCAGACTTGTCAATCTCTGTGTATTTAAATGTAGTAATGGGAAATGTGGTATGATGATGCATGGATAGATTTTTTTCAGCAATTTTAAACTAAATTCTATCAGCCCAAACAGGTCTCATTTTTAGACTCTTCAATTACTGCATGGCTATTAAAACTTTATTACATTTTTATTTGTTTACAGGCAGTATTTCTAAAATAAAGCCTTTAGCAATCTTTTTCTAAAGGCTTTTTATGTTGACAATTTTTTTATTTGCTTCTAAACAGTGAATTCTTTACATTTTATTTTGCTTGTCATGAATGAGTAAGAGGTCTTATGGAGTCCTTTACTGGTTTGTTCAGTTAAGTTACAGATACCCCTCTCCCCAACATCCCCCTCCACCACCACCAGGGCCATACCTTCTCCTTGATACTGCAGGTACATTACAACTCACTTTCCCTACAGAACACCATTGCATTTCTGGTGGTTATAATGGCTGGTATCGTTAAGCACTCACTGAACCTCTTGGCAAACAGGATCACTTGAACATTAGAGGCAAATTGCTGAGTGGGTTTAGATTATTTGTAATCACAGTTACAAGAGAATAGTAGAAAGCCAGTAGCTACATGATGCTTATGAAACGAGAAACGTGTGAACAACGCAGCACATCATGATATTATAATTTTTTCTTTAATTTTGCCTGAAGATTCATCCATGCTTTATTGTACTGTATAGAATATGCATGAATCTCTAAAGATGTCAGTGCATATTGCATAGCTTTTGTTAATCTGCATAACTGATCTCCATATATTAAATCAAATCATGTCAAATCTTTTGGCAAGGTTTAAAATAGCTGGACAACTATTAACTGCAATAAATACTTGAAGATGGGCAACCAGGAAAATTGTATCATATCTACTACACTTGATAAATAAATTTCTATGACTTTGTTAGAAGCAAATCATACATTGCATCCAGTTGTGAAAGGATATCATCACATTTGTATTGATGGGAGCATTAAACCATCAAATATCTTTCTCTATGCAATGCTAGTTCTAAAGCCAAAACTATGGCCCGGATTCACAGACAACTTACGCCGACGTATCTGTTGATATGCGGCGTAAGTTCAAGGATGCGCCGTCGTATCTATGCGCTGTATTCAGGAAACAAGATACGCCTGAATTTTGCCAAGATACGACCGACGTAAGTCTCCTACGCTGTCGTATCTTTGGTGTATATTTACGCTGGCCACTAGGGGCGCTTCCGTTGATTTACGCGTTGAATATGTAAATGAGCTTGATACGCAGATTCATGAACGTACTTGCGCCCGTCGCAGTAGGCTACGCCGTTTACGTAAGGCGTACGTCCGGCGTAAGTTTACCCCTCATAAAGCAGGCGTAAGTCATGTTAAGGTATGGGCGCGGGAACAGCGTCGTATTTGACGTTGTTTATGTAAGTCGTACGTGAATGGGGCTGGGTGTAGGTTACGTTCACGTTGTATGAATGGAGGCGGCGTATCTAAGGGAGTAAATTCGACGTGATTCTGAGCATGCGTGCGCATGCGCCGTTCGTTCGTGCATGCATTTACATGGGGTCACGCTTCATTATAATACAACACGCCCAATGCCTTGCTACTTTGAATTAGGCGGGCTTACGCCGGCCCATTTACGTTACGCCGGCGTAAATATGGGAGCAAGTGCTTTGTGAATACTCTCAATGCTACGTCGGCGTAGCGCATATGAGATGCGCTACGCCTATCTAAAGATGCGCGATCTCTCTGAATCTGGCCCAATACTTTTAACTGTCTGCATGGCAGAAAGTGAAGTAAATCCCTCCAATGAGACACAGATATTAAACAAAAAAAAAAACCTGACAGAGATTTTAACCATTCCCTAATTTATCCAAAATGCAACAAATGATTTTGCTTTAGAGATTTAAAAATCACACACAGGGAAATTATATCTTTAAAATCAGAAAACTGATTAAAAAGATTGATCATTTATATAAATACAGTTACATTATATGACTACATAATTAAAAATATATATATATATACACAGAACTGTTACCTCTATATCCATTGTTGGATATTTGCGACCCTTATTTTTTCCAAGACATTTTGTTTTACCACCTTCCAATAACTGACACCAGAAGCCTTTTTCTGGACTAAACCTAGGGGAGAATATTGTTAAAAATGTCAATGATTTTTTAATGCCATTTTTTAGGTTACTAACAGTTGACTATTAAAGTCATGGTTGGATTTGTCACAAGACATCAAAATAATTTACACTAAACATTTGGGATAGTGGGCTAAGACATTTAATTTAATTATATTTTCATAGCCAATTGAATAGAGGGCACAGCTAGGTAAATGCATAAATACAGTTTAAAACAGAGCCATCAATTCGAATTGCCTACAAATGCTTAAAATTATGCTTTCACTATACTTTCCACACATCTGATTGACTACTGTTAGGCTCCTTTCACACTGACATGTTTTTCAGGTGGTTAAAGTGGAGTTCCACCCATTTTTTTATGTTTGTCTGTGCTGCATGCCCTAATCTCATAGTGTTCAGAATGGACAATTTTTATTTATTTTGTTGCTTGTAAATACCTTTATTTTGTAGTCCTTCATTACTTCCTCCTCCTTATTAGCCTAGGCTATTAAGTCACAAGGCTATTCGCAAGGGTTTCTGGGATAGGCATCATGTATCCCAGTAGTCCTTGCAAATAGCCTATTTGCATAGAGAAGGGGCGGCAACTTCCTCTGATACTCCCGTTGCTATGGAAACCTGACTGAAACCTATTACATCGCTTGTGCAGCACTGAGCATGTGCGAGATCTGCAAGGCTGAAATCCAGGAAGTCATACAGTCTGGCTTCATGATGGCCACGGTCTAGATAATTTCTAGATTATAAAATAACTAAATGCTCGAACAACCTAACAAAACGAACCTTAGTTTACAGACTAACTTTACTAGACTACATTAAGCTTGTGTATTACAGGGGTATTTATATTTAAAAAGTGAAATTGTGGGTGGAACTCCCCTTTAAGCGCTAAAAATAGCGCTGCTATACCGCATAAAAAAATCATGCCCTGCAGTCTTTGGGCTTTCACACTGAAGCGGTGTGCTAGCAGGACAGCTCCAAAAGTCCTGCTAGCCGCATCTTTGGAGCGGAATAGGAGCGGGATGTTTACCTCTCCTATACTGCTCCTTCCCATTGAAATCAATGGGAAACTGCGGTATTAACCCTTTTTTGGCCACTAGCGGCGGTTAAAACTGCACCGCTAGCGGCCGAATATCATGGTAAATACGACGTTATAGCGGCGCTTAAAATGGCGCCTCTATACCGCCACCGCACCTCCCGTGCCCAGTGTGAAAGGGGCCTTAAGGAAGCATTTTAAGTGACTTTTTTTAAAATAAATAAGCTAGTTAGTGGTGCAGTATGGGTTGGTAAATGCTAATGAAAAGAGACCTAATATTAGGGTTGCAAAATGTTTGGTTGTTTAAGAAGTCATGGGCAGATGTGGGAACTGGAACCTCATTTCACTAGGCACAGCTTCCTGCAGAGTAAGGCTGCATTCACACCTAGGCATACAAAATCGCGGCGTTTTGTCCCGCGAATTGCGGCGACAAATTGCAGCGTTTTGTAATGCGATTTGCGGCGACAAAACACCGCGATTGTGAATGCAGCCTCACCCCCTCTATGGAGATGGTTCACATTTCCTATGCCGAACGCCAAAAGCCGCCTGAAAAAAAGGTCCGGGACTTTTTTTCAGGCGGCAGGCGTACGGCGTTCGGCGTTCGGCGTGGAGATGTGAACCATCTCCATAGAGGGCAATGTGTTTTCATCCCTCCAGCGTCTCGGGGCTGCTGCGGTGTCACACTACAGGCGACAAAACGCCTAGGTGTGAATGGGGGCTAAAACAATATACCGTATGCTGCAGATTGCTGGTTTATGACCAGGCATGTGCAAATAATAACCTGGTAGCATGCACTAGACTTTGTTTAATGTGTCTTCTGTTTCGCTGACAGTAATGCCGCGTACACACGATCGGTCAAACTGATGAGAACGGTTGGATGGACCGTTTTCATCGGACCAGACCGATCGTGTGTAGGCCCCATCTGTTATTTATCCATAGGTTAAAAAAAAACAATCTTGTTTTAAATTTAACTGATGGATACCTAACCGATAGAAAAAAAAACGATCGTTTGTAGTCACGTCCATCGGTTAAAAATCCACGCAATCAAGTCAACGCATGCTTGGAAGCATTGAACTTTATTTTTTTCAGCACGTCGTTGTGTTTTACGTCACCGCGTTCTGACATGATCGTTTTTTTAACCGATGGTGTGTAGGCACGACTGACCATCAGTCAGCTACATCGGTTAACCGATGAAAACGGTCCATCAGACCGTTCTCATCGGTTTGACCGATCGTGTATACGCGGCATAACTGTTATAGAGAGTACATCTACCCATCTCACTGCTCAATAATCTTTCAGGGTGATAAAGGTGTCTTACAATATGTTTCATAGTGTGCTTTGTTATGTTTTGCCAGTAAAGTAATAGGATTTATTTCATATTCCCAATTCACTATACAGTATGTGGAAATAATACATTTATATGATATAAAACATGGTATTTCATTAAACTAAAAAAAAAAATGAACTATCAAAGACAGCTATCTATTTCTTGTTTTAATATTAACATGAAAATGTGCAGTCTGATGTTAGATTTTTAAACCTTACGTTCCAACAAAGACAGAAATCTGTATTTAATGATGGAAAACACCCATAAAAATACAATTGTCTGTTTTGTAATATTCTTACCCTAAGCAGTTCTCATTAAGGGTCTGTCAAGAATATGCTTTCAGTTTTATTACAATAGATCTATTTAGATAATTAAAACAAATTGAACAATAGATGGAAAAGTACTGATACATTATTTTGAAATATTCCACCAAGCATTGTTGAACCAACAGCTTTACAAAACTTTACAAAAACTGGATTTTAAATTATTAACAGACACCAACAAGTCTATTTGCACAGAGCTGATCAATTAACATGCATATAATAACTGACAAGATTATACATTCCCTTTTAAAGTCTGTACTGTATATACGTCCAAACATTCTTAATGCTGATTTATTTCTGCTGCCTGTGTCCTCTTGGGGAAATTTCCCTTAATTTTCTGCCCTGGAAACACACCAGGAAGAGAGAGGAAATCTCACCAAAGTGGAAGGAATTATTTTCTTAGACAGTTGCCATTGGAACAGGTGTGCCTATTAGAAGAGGTGCCCTCACATCCTGCTCTGGGGACAAATGGAAATCTTAGAATTTCACATAATTTTCTGCCTCATTAAGAAAGATTACCAGGACAAATCGAGGGAGTGAATCTCCCCAGTGGGGGCACGGACAGCAATAAAAATCCTTACATTGGATGGGACATGGACAGAAATAAACACGCATGTTCTAACCATTGTCTACTCTATCCTTAAAGCATTATTAAGTGTTTTTTTCTAAAATAACAAACATGTAATATAATACTTACCAGCTCTGTGCAGCAGTTTTGCACAGAGCGGCCAGGATCCTCCTCGTCTTGGGTCCCACGGCAGAGCTCCTGGCTCCGCCCTCCTGCCGGGTGCCCCCACAGCAAGCAGCTTGCTTAGAGGGCACCCAAACAGGCACGCTTCTGAACTGCGTCTCTCTGTGTCCATTCAGGCCCACGCCCTCAGTCTCCTGATTGGCACAATTGCTGCTTCCAAAAGCAATTCAGGAGTGCAAGTCTCTGACGAGCCAAGGCTCTTGTGAATATTGCTGGACTGAGAGGGGACTCAGGTAAGTATTATGGGGCTGGGGGCTGCTGTTGCACACAGAAGTTTTTTTTTTTAGCTTCTTGCATAGAATGCATGAAGGTAAAAACCCTTGTGCCTTTACAACCACTTTTTCTAAAAAAATCCCTGTGTTAGCTTGATCTTTTTTAAAGCATGCAACTTTGGTACCATGCTGCTCTTGGTACCATAACATCAATGGAACTGAGCATGTTCTGATAGTATCATAAACCACTTGGTAACATGGCAGCTGTGGAAGCTTATATGGGCCCGTAGGCAACATGTAATCTCTGTTAATATGACAATACTAACGTTACACGTTTAGTAGAATAGTAAGATGTATCTCAAGTAACCACATTTGGGAGCATGACCCCACCAGTAATGTCTCCTTGTGGAACGGAACTTCTGGTGGCATTGCACTTCTTGTAATCTGTCCTTCTAGTAGCATGGTATGGTAATGTGATCCCTCACTAACCACATCTAGTAGTAGTCAGATTTTGAACTGGACTTGCTTTGTAATGTTGAGGATGTTTTGCAGCTTTTGCAAGCAGTTTCTTTAGTTATGAATGGCTAACTAACCACATCATAGACACAAAAGATTCACTGGCGCTCTATGGGAAAAAACTAGTGTCCCAGATTAACAACATAAAAGCCTTAGTGTGCAAAGTAAAGTGGACAGTCCAGTGCTGCGGAATTAATGGTACCCGGAAGTACCAATCATACACATAAACACCAAAAAAATCATGGAAGTCCACACAGTTAAAGGGCTTTTTTTGTATCTTACTGGGGGCCAAGATATTTTTTATTGTTCGGGCCTTGCGAAAGGTGACTTGCGGGATGGTCGGAAGTACTGGGGCCAGTCTCTGGTCCAAGTGGAGGATCTTAAAGTGCTTTTTGATAATATTGGCCACTGACTTGTAACTATCGTTATACGTAGAGACAACTGGGAAATCCGGCGCCCATCTGCCTGCTGTGACACGGAGCGGCTATACGGATCCCGCACCGCCAGGTTCCGGCTGGTAAGGAGACATCCATCCCCTTATCAGTGCCCCGTTTTACACCTTACTCCCAAGACATGGGTGGTCTACCTGCGGATGGCATGCTAGATTAAAACCGTGAGCTATGACCCATTGAGACTGTATGAGTTTGCCGGTGAAATGTCATATCTGGTATATGTTACCTGGTCAAGTGTGTTATCTTATCAAATCCAGACTGTCCACTGTTAACACTGAAGTTGTCTTCAATTAAAAGGATTGTTTTTTCCCAATATATTTTCTACACTAATTATTTTTCTTCATCCTCATTATTTGAGATAATTTAACTGCGTGGACTTCCATGAGCGCAGATTTTTTTGGTGTTTATAACTAACCACATCAGTAACTTTCTGTCTTGGGTCATATCTTGGTAACATGGCATCTCTTATAAGTTTTTCAACCCAACAAAATTGGTCCCATGGTAGCATCTCTCATTTTTTTTCTGAAAACAAGTGAACCAAGCTCATGCGTTCATACCTGACTCATTGGGGCTGATCTGCTGAACTTGGTTTGTTATTTTCTGTTCATTTTCATATTACTGTTTTTATAATCATAAATGTAAAAAAGTGTTGCTACCCCCCCCCAATAGTACTTGTGTACTTGTCTACCCCACCAGGCACATGCAAACATGTGGGTCCACAGCTTATTTACAACAGAGGGATGCCCAATTAAAAAGGTTTCCTTTCATATAACACAACTTAGGCCTACATAACACAATAATTTAAACATTTATCACCACTGACCTAATCTGTAGCATACGTAAGATGGCCAAATTACAATCTATAAAATAGCACACTGCAATATACCGTTACATTTTTGATGTTAGATTTTGCTCATTTAAAATTATTTTGCTTTTGGTAGTGTAGTTGGTACCGCTCAACATGCACCAGCCCACCAGTGGCCGCCAGGACTGACACAAACACTGGGTGCCTTTTGCCAAGCATGGCTCAAGGGTTAAGTTCATAAATTTGCTTTTCCAATGTTCTTATTTCTATGTTATTCCCCCCTTCTTTTTTTTTAAACAAAGTTTTATTGTGATCAAATTAACAGTTGTACAATCATACTATAATTTGTACATAAATTTTAGCATGGAAAATGCAACATTTAGTATAGCTGAATTCAGTAGAGGAGTTTTTTTTTTTCTTCTTTTCTTTTTTTTTTCCATTTCCCCCCTCCCCTCCCAACCAACTTTATTGTAACAAAAAGTGCATACATGTCATTACATATAGCTAAAGTGTCAATGATAACACAGGGGTGTACAGTAATCAGAATACCGATAGTTCAAAACAGTCATGACCATCAAACAGATAATTTTTAATTAACAGAAGAAAAAGAGAGAGCAGTAACAGGTCCCCCAGACCCACAACAGTGCATCTAGCCAGGTGTAGGCCACCCATCTGGCAACACAGACCTGTGGCGCCTTACATACAAGTTTCAGAGTCCTGTAGCCAACGGTCCCAAATTTTGTCATATTTGCTCGAGCATTCCCTGTTAATGTACCAAATTTTTTTGTATGGAAGATTATTATTGACCTCCACCTTCCACTCCACAAGCCTAGGGGGCACCGGTCGCATCCAATTCTGGGCAATAACCTTCCGCACTGAGAACAAGGTCTCGTGCAGGAACGTCTTCATATATTTGTCTATACTATCCGGGAACACCCCAAGTAGACACCGTTTTGGGTCCAGCGTGAAATGTTACAGCTTGTGCCCACAGGCCCTGCACTTAGGGACATGACCATATTAAGTGAAAGAACGTACCCACCTCCCTCCCACACATCTGACAGAGTGTAGATTGGGTGTTTCTATATCTGGCAACCCGAAGGGGGGTGAGATATGCCTGATGGATAATATAGATTTGAGTCAATCTGTCGGAGAGCTTGGGTGAGACAGCCTTGCAGGTATCTAGAGCCTCTTCCCATTCTTTATCCTCCAGGAGACCCAACACTCTCTCCCAGCGAGGTTTGAGCTTATACGCCAATTTTGTTTAAATGGGGGCAATGAGCATACTGTAGAAGGCCGATGTTAATTTGCGGGGGTCAGTACTTTTGATTATAGCTATAAGAGGATTCCGGGCTCAGTTTCCGGGATGGACCCCGGAAACTGAGCCCGGACCGCGTGTCTCACCTGCAAGAATTGAAAGAGCATGTATCTTGGGAGTGAAAATTCTTCACTAAGCATGGTGAAAGGTTTGAGGGTTCTGTCGGTGAACAGTTGGTGCATGTAAAGAATACCATAATTAGACCATCGGTCTGGATCAGGTAGTTGCAGAAATTCAGACAAAGTTTTATTGTGCCATAAAGGAGTGTAAGCATTGTAGATTGGTATCCCTAGCTTGGCAGCAGCTAAGTCCATATGCATCTGTAATGGTACAGCAGGGTCCATCTGTCGTCTCCTAGTTCCGCACCACCAGGGCCGGACTGGGAATAAAATCCAGCCCTGGAAAAAATTTCATACCAGCCCCATAGCATTATTATACCAGCCCAACAGCAAACGTCATTATTTTCTTGTTCATGAAAGGGAAAACCATACATTTTAAAGCACATTTGAAGAATGTATTATATATATATATATATATATATATATATGGAAGACAGATATGAAAGTAGTAGGTATATGTAGGTATAGTGGAAAACTGGGAAGCCTATACTACATGCTGTGTACCCCTGGCGGGGAGTTGGATCTGGTGAGTGGGGACCACTGGTCCTTTTCTCACCCTTTATGGTATAAAGCGGGCATCACTAAATGGCGGCCCGCGGGCCACATGCGGCCCGCGGCACTCTGCCATTCGGACCGCTTCGGTACTGCGATGTAGGAGCCCTTTCTTCCTCCTGCCATCGCTCTGTAGTCCTCACAGAGCCGACAGCGGGAGGCGGAACAATTCTGGGCGGAGCTGCCCGAGGTTATCAAACAGGCGATTGGCTGCTAGGACTGTCCTTCATCCTAGCAGCCAATCACCTGTTTGTTACCTCGGCCCTCCATCCAGAACTGTCCCGCCTCCCTTCCTGCAACTCCTCTCCTGTCCCTATCCAGACATGCTGTGCCTCCCTCCGATCTGTCTGTGTAAGATAGGACAGTGAGGGGGTGAAGTAAAGAGCTAACATCTGAATGTGGGGGGAGGATTCCAAGCCTCAGGATTGCAGTGATGTGGGGAAAGGGGCTAAGGACATCAAAGAGGGGGAGCTAAGCACTGAAGTGTGGGGGGGGGACTGAGGACTGGAGTGTGGGGGGGGGACTGAGGACTGGAGTGTGGGGGGGGACTGAGGACTGGAGTGTGGGGGGACTGAGGACTGGAGTGTGGGGGGACGGAGGACTGGAGTGTGGGGGGGACTGAGGACTGGAGTGTGGGGGGGACTGAGGACTGGAGTGTGGGGGGGGGACTGAGGACTGGAGTGTGGGGGGACTGGGGAGTGTGGGGGGAGCTGAGGACTGTAATGTGGGGGGAGCTGAGGACTGTAATGTGGGGGGAGCTGAGGACTGTAATGTGGGGGGAGCCGAGGACTGTAAGGTGGGGGGGCTTGAAGAAGTTAAATTGGGGTGACCAAGGACAGTGATGTGGGGGGAGCTGAGGACAGTGATGTGGGGGGAGCTGAGGACTGTAATGTGGGGGGAGCTGAGGAAGAAGGAAAATCACCGCTCAAGGTGGGTCTGCTATAGGGTCATACACAGGTGTAGGATTCCAAGGGTGCTGGCAGTGCACTAGGCAAGCATGGGCGTAAAATGAAGGATGGATGGCCGCACTCCAAACCAAACAGGTTGTCTTTATTTAAACGAACAGCAAAACATACCAGATCACAGCAACAGAAACAGGAGGATAACCGACGTTTCGCACTGACTTAGTGCTTATTCATGGCTCCATGAATAAGCACTAAGTCAGTGCGAAACGTCGGTTATCCTCCTGTTTCTGTTGCTGTGATCTGGTATGTTTTGCTGTTCGTTTAAATAAAGACAACCTGTTTGGTCTGGAGTGCGGCCATCCATCCTTCATTTTACGCCCATGGGGGGAGCTGAGGACTGTAATGTGGGGGGAGCTGAGTACTGTAATGTGGGGGGAGCTGAGGACTGTAATGTGGGGGGAGCTGAGGACTGTAATGTGGGGGGAGCCGAGGACTGTAAGGTGGGGGGCTTGAAGAAGTTAAATTGGGGTGACCAAGAAGGACAGTGATGTGGGGGGAGCTGAGGACAGTAATGTGGGGGGAGCTGAGGACTATAATGTGGGCGAAGCTAAGGACTGTAATGTGGGGGGAGCCGAGGACTGTAAGGTGGGGGGAGCCGAGGACTGTAATGTGGGGGGAGCCTGAAGAAGTTAAATTGGGGTGACCAAGAACTGTCATGTGAGGGGGGCTAAGGATTTTAAAGTGGAGGTTGGGAATGTAATGTAGGGGGTAGGCTGAGGACTGTGATGTGAGGGACTGAGGACAGTGATGTGGAGGGGTTGAGGACTGTAATGTGTGGGGGGGACTGAGGACTGTAATGTGGGGTTATGATATAAATAGGGGCAGAGGACAGTACTGGTAATGGGGGTTGATGTTAAGGGAGTGTGAGAACATTACTGTGGAAAGAGTGGAGGGGGTGATGTAAAGGGGGAGCTGAGGACACTCTTTAAGAGGGGATCTTGGTGTGAAGGGGGTTAAGGACTGTGATGTGCACTGGGGACTAAGGACGCTGATATAATAATGGGTTAAGATCTGTGCATGTGCATTAGGTGCACACGTTGTGGGTGGATTAGCCTATTTTAATGGGCTGCACTACCCACAAGAAACAGAGACAAAGAAGTCCTTGACCTTTTTAAAAAAATAAAAAATTGCACCGCACCAAGCTGCATTGTGCTGCAGCAACAGAGGTCCGACATGATATTCAGACCTCTGCTAGAAGAAAATGTTACTGACCGGACCTCAGCGAATTGTAATTCAATACCCCTGGTATAAAGGGATAAGGCACAGGCAGCGCCATCACTCCAATCCTCACACATTTTCTATCACATTCACCTACCCCTTTAAGGCCTCATTCACACGGACGGACCGTTTGGGTCCGCATGTCAGTTTTGACGGCGGACCTGAACGGCCGCTCCATGCATCTCTATGGAGCGTTGGATGTCAGTGGAGACATGTCCGCTGACATCCGACCCTATCCGATCCGCTAAAATCAGACGTATGGGGGCACGTCCCCATCCATCCATGCGGATCGGATCGGGTAAGATCTGATGAAAACGGACATGCTGTCCGTTTTCATCAGATCGCTCCATAGGGACACAGCGGTGCCCGACAAGCCCCTCCCCGCTCAGTGAGCAGAGAGGAGCTTGTCATCTGCGGACTGATCTCCCGCTAAACTGACGGGAGCAGGCGGACTCCGTAGCGACGGAGTCCGCCTCGTGTGAATGAGGCCTTAGGGGTTGGGTTTCCAGGGGGGCAGCAGCCCAATTCACGGTCCTAAGCGCAGGCAGATTATTGTTTTTTATTTTTTCAAATTACACATTTTTTTTTTTTTTTGCATTTAAAAGGTAGGTGCAGAGACGGGGGGGGGGTTTGACCACGGAATGGTGAGAGAGATATTATACAGTCCAGATTACAATTTGCTGGGGCAGCAAAGGTGACAGACAGAGGGGGGTGCACCATACAACCCCCCCCCCCTCTGTCACCTACCTTTTCTGCCCCTGCAAATTGTAATCTGTATAATCTCTCTCACACCATTGCACGGTGCACTCCTTCCCCCCCCCCCCCTCTCTGAGATTATTATACAGTTTACAGTTTTCAGGGGAAGCAAAGGTAGGTGACAGAGAGAGGAGGGGGGGGGCGGGGGGTGCACCGTTATATGGTGAGAGAGAGATACATATACAGGTCAGGATTTCATTAAAATATATTTGGTCACCTTGTGCTCCAAGGGTGGCGGGCGCCGTTAATTTCTTGTCCTCTCTGCCTCCTCTGCCATGTGACCCTGCAGGAGAAATAGTGGGCGGTGCTGGCGCCGCACAGGACGATGGAACCGATCTGACGTTCGGTTCTCTTTCCCTTCGGCTCCTCCCCTCCCTCAGTGACCAGTCACATGATCGCTCCGCCTCCAGTCCCAGTGAGTCCACCCACACAGCGCCGGGTTAGATGCAAAGGACAGTGCGGCGGCGAGCATGGCGGCCGCAACCCGCCGCGGCCGGCCCGCCGCTGCTTTATATTTGTGACACACGCTGCACGCATGACACTGGAGTGACTGCCTGTCATAGGGCAGGCGTCCACCACCCCTGCATAATTGCAAAGTGCGGCCGCGATGGCGGCCGCAATGGCGTCCGGCGGCCGCCGCCGTGGCCAACAGCTAATACATTTTACTGGCAGCAGGCGGCCTACCGGGAATTTTCCCGCTATCCCGGTAGGCCAGTCCGGCCCTGCGCACCACTAGAGCCCATAGCCAGCGCGTAGATTGAGTCCTCAGTCTGCCGAGCCCATTTCGGGCAGAGCAGCTGGAGAAACCGTTCCCTGTCCATCTTGTCGATATGGTACAGTTGGGATAGTTGTGAGGCGATGTAGTAGAGATTGAAATCAGGGAGGGCGGTGCCCCCCAGGTCTGCAAGGTTTTTAAGCACCTGCCAAGCAAATTTGTGTCTGTTGTTTCCCCATACAAAAGGTTTGAGAAGGGCCTCAAGGGATTTAAAAAATTTCAGGGGCAAGTACACCGGGGAGTGCCAGAGAACATAGAGTATTTTGGGCAGGAGGACCATTTTAATGCGGTTCACCCGGCCCCAAACCCCCAATGGCAGACAGGCCCAGGTCCGTAGTTTGGATTTAACTTGGGAGACTAGGGGGTCTAGATTTAAATTTATATAATCCGCTGGTGTTCTGGATATGCAGATCCCTAAATATTTGATGGTATTTACTCTTTGTAATGGCAAACTGTCCTGAAATTCAGTTGGTGGGAAACTGTCAAGGGGAAGAATCTGGGACTTACCCCGGTTGATTTTTAGCCTGGAAAAAGTTCCAAACTGTTCGATTGTCTGGAGAGCCGCATGTAGAGAGGGGCCCAAGTCTGCCAGGTATAAAAGTGTGTCATCCGCGTACATGCTGATTTTTTCAGTCAGAGTGCCAGAACTCAGTCCCATGATCTCTCGGATGGACATGGCCAAGGCTTATAGTAGTGGCGAAAGAGGGCAGCCCTGTCTTGTGCCTCTGCTGAGGTCAAACATTCGAGACGGCCAGCCATCGGCCACACAAAATGATTTTTTTTAAGGAAAAAAAGCCATTTAAAATTACTTGCGGCTATTAATGAATTGTAGGGGTCCTAGCGATACAGATAAAAGTCATTGAAAAAAAACGGCCATTGTTTTCAATGACTTTTCTCTGTATTGCCGGGACTGGCAATTAATGAATAGCCGCGATTAGTTTTAAATAACTTTTTTTCCTTCAAAAATTACATTTTGTGCAAGGAGAGTTCTAAACACGGGAAACATGTGCTACTTTACAGGCATACTATACACACCCCCAGGTACGAAATTTAAAGGAATATTTCACTTTTATTGTTTCACTTTAAGCATTATTAACCACTTCAGGCCTGGGCCAATTCTGACACTTTGTTTCTACATGTAAAGATCATCTTTCTTTGCTAGAAAATTACATAGAACCCCCAAACACTATATATATATTTTTAGCAGAGACCCTAGAGAATACAATGGCGGTCATTGCAACTTTTTATCTCGCACAGTATTTGCGCAGCAATTTTTCAAACGCGTTTTAAAAAATAAAAAAAAGTTTCATGCTTTAAAAAAAAAAAAACAGTAAAGTTAGCCCAATTGTTTTGTATAATATGAAAGATGAAGTTACGCCAAGTAAATAGATACCTAATCATGTCACGCTTCAAAATTGCACACGCTCGTGGAATGACGCCCAACGTCGGTACTTAAAAATCTCCATAGGCAACGCTTTAAATCTTTTTACTGGTTACATGTTTTGAGTTACAGAGGAGGTCTAGGACTAGAATTATTGCTCTCGCTCTAACCTCACATGTGTGGTTTGAACACCATTTTCATATGTGGGCGGGTCTTACGTATGCGTTCGCTTCTGCGTGCGAGCACACGGGGACAGGGGCACTTTAAAAAATATATATATTATTATTGTTAATTTTACTTATTTTTTTTACATTTTGACACTTTACATTTTTTTTTTAAATGTAATCACTTTTATTCCTATTACAAGGAATGTAAACATCCCTTGTAATAGGAATATGCATGACAGGACCTCTTTACAGTGAGATTTGGGGTCAATAAGTCTCCACATCTCACCTCTAGGCTGGGAAGGCTAAAAAAATAAAAAAATAAAAGAAGGGCGGTCACAGGCTAGCTGGTAAGCCTCCCCTTACATTCACTGGTGGTGGGTCTTCACATATTTTGGAATAACATTGGAGTAACACAGGATTACATATTTCTCACGGGAATATTTCCCATATGAACTTCATTCACCTTTATTGGACACTATTTTGTTATAATTATTTTTGAATCATTTTGGCAACATGTGACTTTTTTCAGGGCTACACATTTTTTATCCACATTTGTTTTTTGCTTTGTATCTAGCTTTTGTGTTTAGCAGCAGAACCTTTCACTAGTTTATATTAATTTGCTTTCCTTTATTCACTTAGCGCAAGTTTTTCCTTCCTTTTACCCAAGGGAGAAGACCAGACCCAGGGGAGACACCCGGAGCATGCTGGGACTGTGACGTCATTAGAGGCCTATATAAATCGTCGCGCACCGCACACCCGGCATTACAGTGGGAGGGAGCGTTAAAATCAACATTGAAAAGGAGAAGAAGGTGACGCAGAAGATCGGGCCCCCGCTGGTGAAAGAGCTGAAAGAATACAGCAGTGGTGCCTGGCAGAAGAGAAAAAGAACCAGAGAGCGGGAGAAGAGAGTGGAGAAGTCGGAAGACCCCCTGAAGTCGGAAGATGACCCCCGAAGTCGGAAGAAGGGAGAAGACCGGGCCGCCGCTGGTAAAAGAGCTGAAATAAGACAGTGGTGGTGCCCCGCAGAAGGGAGAAGTCGGAAGACCCCCAAAGTTGGAAAAAATACCCCCGGAGCTGCCTAATAAACTACTTTAAAAACCTGTGTAGTGTTTTTTATTGACATTTTTCCACCACCAGGTGAATGAGTAGGGGTACGATGTACCCCATTCTCATTCACATAGGGTGGGGGGATGGGTCCTGGGGGCCCCTTTATTAAAGGGGGCTCCCAGATTCCGATAAGCCCCCTGCCCGCAGACCCCAACAACCAATGGCCAGGGTTGTCGGGAAGAGGCCCTTGTCCCCATCAACATGGGGACAAGGTGCTTTGGGGTGGGCTCCCCCTGCCCCAAAGCACCCCCCCATGTTGAGGGCATGCCGCCTGGTACCCCTCGCCCGTCCCCACCCCCTTTCCTGACCGTCTGGTCTGCGTGCTCGGATAAGGGTTTGGTATGGATTTGGGGGGTACCCCCACACAATTTTTCCCCCACACGTTTTTTTATTTAACCACTTAATAGCCGCACACCCTCCTATGACGTCCAAAACGGGGACCTGTTATCCCGGGTGGGTGAAAGTCATATGACGTCCTGGGCTTTGCGGGGGGATATCTCAATGATGCCTGCACCCAGAGGCATCATTGAGATATACATTTTTAGCGGTGGCGATCCTGCGCACTGTAAGAACGATCATAGCGGCGGTTCCGCCGCTAGATCGTTCTTACAGGCGGCGGGAGGGGACATCCCCCCCCTCCCGCCGCCATCCGGTGCTTCTCCGGGCTCTCCCGTGCCATCGGGGGCCCGGAGAGATGATCGCCGTCCACCGGATGTTTGCCATAGAGATGACTGGTGACCAGACGGTCACCAGTCATCTCTATGACCGTCGGAGGCCCGGGCACGATGTGATGACGTCACGCCCGGGTCCCCGTAAGTAAACAAACCGCAATTGCGGCTAGTTTGAATGACATCTGTGAATTTTTTTTCACAATCTCATTCTTTCCAGCCTGGAGGAGAGATGTGGGGTCTTATTGACCCCACATCTCTCCTTAAAGAGGACCTGTCACACAGATTTCCTATTACAAGGGATGTTTACATTCCTTGTAATAGGAATAAAAGCGATTGAAAAAAAAATGTAAAAAAAAAGTGTAAAAAAATAAATAAATAAGTAAAATAAAAAATAAATAATAATAATAAAAAAATTAAAATGCCCCTGTCCCCGGTAGCTCGCGCTCAGAAGCGTACGCACACGTAAGTCCCGCCCACGTATGTAAACGTCGTTCAAACCACACATGTGAGGTGTCGCCGGGTGTGCAACAATTCTAGCACTAGACCTCCTCTGTAACTCTAAACTGGTAACCTGTCAAAATTTTTAAGTGTCGCCTATGGAGATTTTTAAGTAACGAAGTTTGGCGCCATTCCATGAGTGTACGCAATTTTAAAGCATGACATGTTAGGTATCTATTTACTCGGCGTAACCTCATCTTTCATATTTTACCCAAAAATTGGGCTAACGTTACTGTTTTGTTATTTTTTAATTTATGAAACCATTTTTTTACAAAAAAAAGCCGTTTGAAAAAAGTGCCAGAATAGGCCCGGGAAGGAGGTGGGTTTTAAAGCCCGGTATTGAAGTGGTTAAAATTTGGCATCGAGTTAGGCGACTTCAAGTCATGTTGTGATTCATACTCAAGTCGTGTTCAAGTTGCCTCCCAAAGTCGTGCTGAAAGTCGTGTTGCCCCTGTGTGAACCGGCTCTGACTGTACAATGTATGTGGAATCTATATTTTTGTCCCTTTTTTGTTGTATTTCTTTTAAACAAAAACAAACAAACAAATGTAATAAAATGTTTATGCAAAAAAAAAAGCAAATTGTCTATCATGCACAGCTGCACCGGATTTGCACTTTCCAGTAAATGAACCCCATTATATTTTAGCAAAAAGTATTAATTTTATAAGAATAATCGTGCCTATTAAATGTTTTTTTTTTTTAAACAGAACATCTTTTCCTAGGGAGTTTATTAAAGCCTCATTGTTCAATTTTGCACAGTACACCCTTTAATAAATGAATCATGGTTGGACTACCAAAAAAGCATTTCATATATCAGTAAGGTATTAATCAGATTTTTCTTGCTGATTGTAGTGATGGAGCTTGGGTAGGTTCAATGCAATTCTAAAGTCAATTGAACTGTTTCATCAGCAACTGTGAAAAAGGGAAGTTGAACAGTCAGTAAATGTTTGGGACATCCAGTTCCCCATATTTTCGCAAATAGGGTCCTACCTGCTCATCAGGACATAATGCAAAATCAAAGAAAAAAAATATTTTATTAGTGGGATCCAGTTTCTGTGTGGCGCCCACAACCTATGGATAAGCTTATTGTTCAAAGCAAACACTGACTATTTGGAAATTTATCCAAATGCTGAATGTTTAGAACATATTTGTCATTGAATGTGACAGCTTCTGGCTTTCAATGGTTGCTAAGGAAGCAGCAACTGCTGGGAATCTCCAGTCACATAGGAATGCAGCTAGTTAGATCCTTGCCTAAATATGTCTACATAGCCACATTTGCTGTCAATTGTTGTAAAGGAAGCAGCAGCAGGTTGCAACTGCTGTGTCCTTACCAACCACTGACTTCACCCAGCTTATTCGCTTATATTTGCTTACATAGTCTGGATTGCCTTGCCACATAGGGAATGGGCCCTTACATTATTGTCTAAATATGACCACATGATCATATTTGGGGAATAACATAACGTGCAAGAAAAAATATAAAAAGCCTTTTTGTACAGTGCAAAGTGTAGTCCCGAGAGAACCGCCAGCTGATGATGGTCAGAGGCACAGTCACTGCACACTTCAAGAACAGAGTTCTCCCTCGCTAGTGCAGAAGCTGCCAGCACACACAGAGCACAGTCTAGGCTCACTAACACAAGAAGCAGTCTAGAGGATGTCATTTTTTGTGTTAGTTTAAAGGTAACTTAGATGGGGTGTAGGGTAGTATAGAGATACTCCAGAACCACTAACAGAAACAAGAGGACACTCTTCTCTATGGTACAAACTCTAGGAACAGTTCTTCTGCTCAGCTCAGTACAATCTTCCCATAAGAGACAAGAAGAGGCCAAATGTAAAGGTAGGACACTACAGTATCATCTCAGGGTGTCCAATGAGATGTAGCCCCCCCCCCCCGCTTTTGCCACTGCTGGAACCTCGATGAACAGCAACTTGAAAAAGCAGAACAGCTGGAGGCAGGGAGTAGTGACCCCCCATCTCAACAGTTGGAATCCCTTGAACAGACACTGCTCTTCCACAGCTCATATTAGTTATGTGCACCTATGTCATCTTCTGGGTAGTGTTGGGTGAACGGTTCAGGCCGAGCAAAAGTTTGGCTTAGACTTTGCCCATTCGGTTGTTCTCTGAACACCCACATTTTCTGTCTGTTCGGCAAGCTTTTGACCAGCCGAAAGCACAGTCATTATGTTCTTAAGAAGCGGGAACGGGAAGCTGGTCACCGCATCCTTAATAACCGATGAGTCGTCTGCTGTCAGCGGGCTTCCCCGGTGAATTCACCGATTGGTTGGTGCATGCTGGGTCTGTGATATTGTTTTTTTTTAATAAAGGAATTGTCAAAAACTGGCTCTGTGTTTTTTTTACTATTTAACACAGGATAATTTGTGAAAATGTGTATTGTGGAAAATTTAACACAGAGATCTAAATAGGCTTCCTTTTTTTTAAATTATGTGTGATTATTCCCCAGAAAATTACGATTTTCAAAAAAAATATAATGTGTTGTGAAATACATCTACATAGCATCTAAAAAGTACCAGTATGTACATTTTACAGCATTTGTTGTTTGCCTGGAGTTCATATACACAAAGTTACCCATTTTTAACTATAGTTAAAATGGACTTGGATTTCCTGGATTTTATAGAGGAAATACATCATAAGTATTTTCCCCTTAGAATTTAATAGTTGCATTAATTGGAAAGCAAGTTTATATACTTATGATTAACCTTTAGTTGCCCTTATTTTAATTATAACATTGCAGACATATAATTATTCCACCATGTGTGCGTAAAATAATTAAACGGAGAATGAGAGGTAAAACCTTTAGAATTTCCCAGTCTACCTATCAATCAGCGCTAGCTAGATGTCACATGTCCTAGCTAAAGCTAAGTACACATTTCACCAAATTAATCATGTGGCAGCACAGTTGCTTTAATTTTTCTTAGATTTTATAACTGCAGAACTTACATTATAATGTTTTCCTTAATTCCTCTGGAGGGTACTTTAAACAATGTGCTTTGAAAGTGAAGTAGATCTGAGTTTTTAAATTATTCCCAAAGCACAGTTTTGACTGCAATGAACATATTTTTCAATGACTGAACAAGGCAGACATTGTCCATAAGTTATATATAGTAATACTGAATTATGCGACACTGCTCATTTGATATACATAATGATGCGAAGGCTACTTATGTCAATGTTTAATGGTGCCTCATCATACAAAGTAAAAGCCAGAAGAGAATATACTTACGTTAGAGTATCTGAGTAGTTATAATGAGGAGAGACTCCTAGAAATGTTTGAACATCATCCATGACAATAGCTGGATCACTCCTCAGATGTTGCCCATCAATAATTAACAGCTGAAATAACAAAATGTTCTAATTAGTATCAATTTTCAAAGTATTTTATTTTTTCACAACTTAAAATGCAACACCAAGATAACATACTGAATATGGATTATAAATTAGATGTTGAGTAAGTATAGTGTGGTAACATTTACTAAACTGTGCTAAATCCAATGCTTTACCACTTTTTTTCAGTTATGTAGTCAGATGCTTGTCTGGAGTTTCATTTTAAGTATATTGACTTAAAGCGGAGGTTCACCCAAAAATCCACTTTTTGACATTAGCTGTAGCATACTGCTAACATCTGCAGTATGCTGTTTTTTTTTTTCTTTCTTGTACTTATTGTTATATGAGCCCTTGTTATCCGGCTCCGAGCGGGGAATCCTGCGGGGAATGGGCGTTTCTAAGCGAAGAGGAGTTGATTGACGGCTGCTAAGGCGCGTCACGCCTGCACCTGCCGTGAAGAGCTGACCGTTGCTGGTGCCGAAAACACCCGAGTGTGACTTTAGCAGCCGTCAATCAACTCCTCTTCGCTTAGGAACGCCTATACCCGGAAGTAATCCCCCGCTCGGAGCCGGATAACAAGGGCTCGTATAACGATAAGTACAAAAATAAAAAAAAAGATTTTCCAAACAAGTTTGGAATAGCAGGTGGCACAATGCAGATGTGAATTCTATACGATTCTAGGTTACCAAATATGTACACAATGGTGGAAAATTTGACCAACGGGTCCTCCAGAGAGACAAGATGAATTTGGATCATGGAAGTCACCAAACTCCTAGGCAGAATTACTTATTTTTTGTAAATATTATACTGTAAATTGATATATAAATGTTTTTTTGTCATATTGATATCTTTGTTATGCAATGCCATCCTGTAGGAGGATATATTGTAGAGTGATAGTAGTGTCAAATAAGTAGTTTATTAATTGCAGGTGCTGGACCTAACACTTTGTAATTTAGGACAAATGGCCCATGAGGGCATTAGATACTGTAATATGGATTAGGTAGACTTTATGTTATGTAGCATGCCCTGACCTGTAGTTAGAGCATGTCTGAGTGAACATGTGTGTTTTATTTGTCTTTGTACTCTGACCTCCATGATTTAATTCCTTAGAGCCTGGGGGAGGAGCAAGCCTGGGGGAGGAGAGACTGTACATAGACCTGCACATAGTTAGGTCAGGATATTGATATCACTTCATTGGCATCTGCTTGATGTGATAAGCCAGTGGCACCTTTTTGACTCCCTGGGTTCCCTTTTAGGACTGACACAGAACACAGTATTGTATAGTGCAGGTCATTTGGATCCTATAGGTTCACATACCCATTCTGCTAGCCATCATGGACAGGACTTACTGAATATTGGGACTTTCTGGATGTGGCATTTGGATACATAGCAGCTTTCTTGGTGGCTTTTAAGGACACGATAGGTACTATACTTTTTGATCTTTATGTTCATTGGTAGTCATATTTGCACATATCTTTACTGCCAGAAGCAGGGTTATAAACTTTCAGCAAGCATGTCCCGTGTAAATACCAAGGCTATACCTGAATTTACCACATTCTCTCAGAATTGCCTCCATACACACTAATTGTATATAGCATATTGTTGATTAAGACTACTTCCAAAGCATTTATTTTAGGACTCACAGTATGGTACAGTGTAGGCCATTTAGATCCCACATACACCCCCATTTTGCTCACTATCATGCTTTAAAACGTAGTAGTGCGGTACATATAGAAGTTCATATATATTTATTCTGACATGTAATCCTTTCTACTAAAAAGTACACTTTAGGATACGACGGTATAAGACACTTACGCCGCTCGTATCTGAGCCTAATTTAAGCGTATCTGGTTACCAGAATACGCTTAAATTAGCGCCGGCGCACATTCAGACTTAGGCTGGCGTATCTACTGATACGCCAGCCTAAGTCTTTCTGAATCCACCTATTTAAGTTTGAGACCAGATATACAGCAATAACTTCATATTACCTGTGAGGGTGGGAAGTATGTTAACCATCGTTCTAAATGTATTGCGTACCATCCGGGGACAAGGCATTTTTTCTGTAGGGCTTGTAACTCCAGGGAATCTGTATGTTCTGCTGTAATCACTTCATAGAAGCTATATTTTAGAGCAGTGGAATCTTCATGAGATCGTTGATGCTAAAACAAAAAAATAAATAAATAAATAAATAAATAAAAATATGCAATTTATCCCTCCAATTTACTGTGTTTCCCTGGGTCTTATATTAATTTTGGCAACAAAAGACCCAGTAGGGCTTATTTTCGGGGTAGGTCTTAATATATTCACTCTCTCCCTGTCTGTCAGGAATCCACGGTTTGAACAAACTTAAAATGCCCAAATTCTTTCATATTACAGCAGTAGCACACAATGCAGAATGTGTGTGCTTCTGCAATCCAACAGTGCTAAACACCTCAGCCTTCCTCCACCTCTCCCAGCCACCAGCAAGGGACCCCAGCCCCCCTCCCTCTGCAATGCTCCAAGCAGGGAAGAGGGCACACCAGCATGTGAGGAAAAATAAACTGTAAATACCTTGTGATCATCCATGCTGCAAACCACACACGTTCATTGCAGAGGCTCCGCACCGTACAGTGCTTTCAATTACCCGCCGAAGGGAGGGGGACCAAGCTCCACGCAGACAGGCAGGGGAAGAGACAGGAGTTCCCGTGCTGCATTGATTGCAGAGGTTCCGCACCATACAGTGCTTTCAATTACCCGCCAAAGCTCTGTGACAGGCAGGTGGGAGAAGAGGAGACCAGGGGAGATCAGCTGAGCGCCGCTCTGCATTAAAGGCACATGACACCCGACACCGCTACAGACACACAGCACACTGCACACGCCGTACCAGGATTATACCGTGTTTTTCTCAAAAAGCAGACAATCACCTCGAACTAGGGCTTATTTTCCGGGTAGGGCTTATTTTGCAGCCCTCCTGTAAAATAGCACTAGGTCTTATTTTCAGGGTAGGTCTTATTTTCGGGGAAACACGGTATGTGCCTCCCTTATCATGAAGTTAAAGCTTTTGGTGTTTGCTTTGCATTTCTAAACATATTAAATATCCTTTGCAAAGCTACAGTATTTCCTACAGATCAAACTTTTCTGAATAAAATATTTTTAAACTTCTGCTATGAAAGGAGTTGACTGATAGAGGTCACACACAACTTTTTCTTAATGAATATAAAAGCATTTCTGTAATAAGTTTAGTAAACTATGAATCTATAGCTCTTGACTAGCCTATAGCAGACTAATAAGTAGGCATGCTCGTCTCAGCAGTCTGATGTAATAACTGTAGGAAATGTACATGATTGAAGTCTTTAAACAATCAGCATTTGTATCAGAATGAACTTAATAAATCACCTAGAAGGTTGCTGGTGGCCAGAAGCATCTGTGTTATACTTAAAGAGAACCTGTCAGCACAGAATTGCTTTTTATCCAAAACCATACTTGCTAAAAAAGGGAATGCACCTACCTTTCTGGAGCTCTGTGCGTTTAAATGCATCTGCCTTGCTTTTCCTCAGCCATTGCATGTATTCCACATTTTTGGGGTATGTGAAATATGTATTCTCCTGGCGCATGCTGTGGTTTGTCCTGCTAGCTCATACATCACTACTGGATATAGGAACCAGCACGAGGAACCACTGGATGTAAGGAAAACAATTCTTTGACCCCTCCAACCAGTTGAATACTTGCTGTGGCAATGGAGCAACAAAGTTGTTTTGTTTCAAGACACAGGCCACTGATAAGTATATTCCTTTAGGTAATGATGGTTTTGGCTAGAAAGTGACCCTGTACTGACAGGGCTATTATATGTAAGATTGCTTTTTTTTCATAGGAACTCTATTGCCTGGAGGTGTGTAAATTTGTCATCATATGACAGGGGGGATCTATACTTTTATTTGAGAGGGAAGGAGGTCAATGAGATTTTGTGACAAATACTGCAGGTGCACAAACATAACCTGTTTAATGGCAACACCATGGAACATAATAAAAATATGTCATATTTAGGTTATTCTTATACAGTAAAATACATCAGCTACTATTCTAAGCATCTGGTGAATTCTTATTTTCTTTTCCTGCTGTGATTACAATTGATGGGCAGGAAGTATCCATTTTGTAGGCTAAGGAATTGTATTGCCATTAGATTTAATCACATTAATAAGTAACATGGCTTGAGCTTTTTGAATGTAGGAGCCACGGGTAAGGAGCCACAAGTAAACTTGGATCCCCCACCCTGCACAGCCAGGCACAGCAAATCTTCACAGGCACTCCAAAGACAGAAAACGGTCTATGACTTAAGTTTTGTGGTTTGTTGAGGGTTAATAACTCAGATGGGGATGCGAAAATTATGGAATAACCACTTGACTTCAGCAACAAGACTTTAGCAACATCTTTAGGGACATCTTCCTATACACAGTCTATATACAGCCTCCCTGACATTGCTCCTGCACTTTACTTGCTTGCAGACTCCAGCTGAATCACTGAAATGGATCTGACAGGCACAGTCAGATTTAGCAATAGCCCTTTGTAGGCAGGAACATTTGAAGCCCCTTGTTGTGTAGCAGAATACAATGATCAGCCTGCAATCTCCCCCCTGTGGCTACTGGTCCCAGCACCAGCTCTTCAGGCACTGCCAACCCACCTGGCTGCAGCTTCTCCTTTCACTTGACCTCCAGGCTAACTTCACACAGCAATCCTTCAGACTGTCTCTCTCTCCAGCCCACCCGGCTGACTCTGCAGGAAATCTCACAGTGAAGGGATGAAGACTTGGCACAACAAGGTCTTCAGGGAGAACTGGCTACATGTGTCTCCCCACCCATAAGGCCCCAGTAGTGCTGCTCTACTTACACTGTCCTCACACTTGCTTCTGTGCCTCCAGGAAGGGCTTCCTCCGTGTGTTGTAACAGGATCCTTACAGCACCCAAGCCCTGGCCCAAGGTCACCCCCCAGACTAGGGGGCACACTTGAGGGCCACCGACAGCCTCCACAGCACTATATTTGCGTATTTCACCCGACTGCCCTGCTGGCATGGCTCATGCCTATTTATGAGGTAAACCTTGCCCTCTGCCAGACCTTTTCTAAGGATTTGCTGAGGCCCTAATAAATATTCCAAACAGCTCAACCTAAACTCCACCCACTAGCTCTAGAAGTTTCTACAACCTTCTAGACCAGGGGGAGGCACCAGAGAAGCTGTCAGGTTGAGTTACTCAGCCTTGACTTACTGAACCCTGACTAAGGTTCCCAGCACAGGCTTAGCCCTAAACCAAACTAAATTTTCTACACTAACAAACCTACCTTACATCTATCACACCCTAGAGTGTGCTACATGAATAATGCTTTATTTGACTACCCTACCCCCCTTCTTGAATACCCTTCTAAGTGGCCATTTTTTTTAACACAGTCTGGGAGAGAATCCTGTAGTAAAGAGATGGATACACAAAAATTACACTCTGCTATGGTCTAAAAAAAATAAATAAAATTGCATAGCTTTTCGTCCAGTGAGTTTGCATTGAGAACTCTTCTGTATGAATTAGGAAAAATAAATGTTGTTTAGATAATTTTCTCTTCTGCACAAATGGTCTTTGGTTACATATATTTGCTAACTCCCTCTGGTGTTAATAAATAAAAATTGTTACATTAATTTTCTTGTTGCATAGGTATGCATTCCATTGCTCGTCAGCTCCATCTAGTGGCCATAATGCAATATTTTACCACTGCCCATAGAAAAGAACATTAATTCAGAAGAGAATATAGCATAAACAACATTCATGTTTGCCCTTTTCGCACAGAACAGATATGCCTCCAGATTGACTGTTTAAATGGCTAGCATTGTTTTTATTTATTAGACCCCGTAAAGTGACACTTTGTTGGAAATAAACAAAAGCCCACATGTACATGAAGAAGCTGTATACTTCCATGTATGACAGCCCATGTGATAACTATACCAAGCTGCTGATCCCTGACTGCTGTATCTGACACTGCAGGCGTATTGAATATTTGTTACCTTGCCATACACTTTGAGTTGCAGAAATAAACACAGGTTCAAGGCAATAGTTATTTTCTATGTTCCATGTTCATACCATAATGTATAGCTTAGGTGCAATGAACTGCCATTAACTACTTAAAACACACAGCACAGTGCATAAAACTGCATGCCATCTAGGGTTGCCACCCGTCCAGTTTGGGTTTTTAATCACGTGTTCAGGTTTCAGACCACCTGAAACACTGACATAATATTCAGAATGGACTGTACCAAGCACCACAACCGCCAAGTACATAGATATGCACACAGGCCCCACCTCCATACACGGTCAGGAGAGACGAGAGGGCTCAATCTGCTCTTTCTCCCGCCCCCAACCCCTCTGTCTACCCAGCTACACTCCAATCCCCAGTGTTCTGTCCCTCAGGAAAGGGATGTGTGGGCTGGAAGTTTGAAGCTCAGCAACCGGCAGATACATTGTGGATGAAAGGTGTCTGCCTGAGCCTCCATCCTCGGGTGAGTGGGAGGTTTGATGAACAGAAAACCCCTTACATCAGAGTTCATCTTTACACCAGAGTCCAAAGTGTTCCTCCTTAAAAAAAAAAAAAATTCTATGCGCTGTTAAAGTGTTCGGCATTGGTGTGAAGAAAAGGTGGCAACCCTAGAGCCACCACATGTCACTACAGTACATTGCAACATGCTCAGTTGCATAAACTTGAACTAAGTGTAATTTTATGACAAAAAAAATAAAAGTTGTAATTATTTTTAACAACACATTAGGAGTTATTTACAAAAGGCAAATCCACTTTGCACTACAAGTGCAAACTACAAGCGCAAAGTGCACTTGGAAGTGCAGTCACTGTAAATCTGAGGGGTAGATCTGAAATGAGGGGAAGCGTTGCTGATTTTATAATCCAATCACGTGCAAGCTAAAATTATGTTTTTTATTTTCCTTGCATGTTTCCCTCGGATCTACAGCGACTGCACTTCCAAGTGCACTTTCAGTGCAATTTCAAGTGCACTTTGCACTTGCAGTGCAAAGTGGATTTGCCTTTCGTAAATAACCCCCAGTGTGTGGATGAGCCCTTAACGTTGTAGTGGCTGCACATATCGTAATTTAAACTTCTGTGTTTCAGTCTCCCACATTTCACATACTGCTCAAGTGGTCTTTTTTACAGTAGCTACTTGGATGCAATGTCTTGAGCTTTCTCATCCTTGCTTTCTTTTCAGTAGCTGTAGAGGAATACATGTTTTCTGCTGCACATTTTAATGTTATTGCTAGACTGCTTTACATTCCTTGCTCTTTCTGTTTCCTATCACTGCATGCAAGGTGTAAAATAAAATGAAAGCCTAGTTCTCTTATGCTTCCATCCCCGATGTTGCTCCTTAACTTCAAGTTACTCAGTTATTACAAAGAAATGCAAGTATCTAATAAAGCAGAGTGTGATGTCTGAAATTACACTTGGTCTCAGGCTATGTTTGAGTATAAGGCTGCAAGAAAGTATTTTTAAATGAAGGATGGGCATAACACCATCTTTCCTTAAAGCGATTGTAAACCGCGGATGTTGTAAAAAAATGTAAACAATAATGCACACTAGGAAATACTCACGTTGGAACAAAGCCCTAAAAAAATTGCATAATAGCACATTATGAAATACTCACCTTGGAACAAAGCCCTACAGCTCTGTACTGTCACCGCTGAGAGGGCTGACATCTTCCCCTGGTCTTTCTTGTGGGTTTGTGCTCTCCGGCTATGTGAATGGCTGGAGCCAAGATGACGCCACTGCCACGCATGCAAGTGAGAACCCTCAGTTTTGGCACAAAGCTCTGAAGTTCCGGCAAGGTATGCCGGTCCTTCAGAGCGTATGCACTGGTGATGTAACTGGCTGCATCCAGGGTAAATATCTCCATTATTATGTGCTTACCTGTAGGTAAAAATTACCAAACAGGGTTTGTTACTGCTTTAAAAAGGAAGCCTTTCTATGGAACATTCTGAACATTATTAGTGCTATAGGTGTTGCTAAATAGGATACATCCAAGTAAATTGTTGGTGTGGGGTTTCAGCTTTAAAAACCCAACACATTTTATTTTACAAAGAGGACAGTATAGAGGCAACTTGCAAAAAATAAAAAACACATTGAAATACCATACACACGTTTTATATGTGTATTTTTTCATTTCATTATACTGCAAAGTATTAAAAAAAAGACTAAGGGTATTTATCATAATACCATACCTGGTACCAAGAGTATGCTCGGTCAGATGGATCAATAAGTATGGTGATAACCTTTGCTTTTGGGAGGAGTGATGCAGCTCTTTTGGGTACTTCCTCTGAATGAAAATAATTTGCACTCTTCTCAAACAGAAAATCTGAAGTGCTGTTAGATGTGTAAGGGAAAAAATCCATATACCTTGAAGACAGTAAGAGAAAAAAATGCTGTGAGGACTTTAGCAAGTTATACGGTATATGCTTAGTTTTTGGATAACACATGCAAGGTCAATAAAAGTAAATAAGGCAGTAAAATTGGGAAGAATGTGAACCTCTGTCAGATTATCATTACTGACTATGGGGTAGATCCACAAAGAAATTACTCCGGCGTATCTACTGATACGCCGGAGTAATTTCAAAATTCCTGCGTCATATCTTTGTTTTGAATCCTCAAAACAAGATACGACGGCATCTCGGCTAGATCCGACAGGCTTCTGTCTTCGTACGCCGTCGGATCTAAGATGCAATTTTTTGGCGTCCGCTAGGTGGCGTTCCCGTTGTAATCCGTGTCGAGTATGCAAATTAGCTATTTCAGACGATCCACGAACGTACGACTGGCCGTCGCATTTTTTTACGTAGTTTCCGTTCGGCCTTTTCCGGCGTATAGTTAAAGCTGCTATATGGTGGCGTACTCAATTTTAAGTATGGCCGTCGTTCCCGCGTATAATTTTGAAAATTTTACGTCATTTGCGTAAGTCGTCCGTGAATGGGGCTGGACGCCATTTACGTTCACGTAGAAACCAATGACGTCCTTGCGATGTCATTTGGAGCAATGCACCCTGGGAGTTTTTACGGACGGCGCATGCGCAGTTCGTTCGGCGCGGGGACGTGCTTCATTTAAATGAAACATGCCCCCTACCCGCCGAATTTGAATTCTGGGCCCTTACGCCACGAGAGATACGCTACGCCACCATAACTTATGGCGCGGATTCGTTGTGGATTCAAACCAACTAAAAGTAAGTTACAGCGGCGTAGCGTATCATAGATACGCTGCGCCCAGCGCAGATGTATGTGGATCTGCCCCCCTGTCTTCAAGTTCCCTGTTTCTTGTCTTGCTTTGAAATCTCCCCAAGGGTGCAGGGACAGCAATAAAAATATGACAGAAGTATTTACTTTTTTTCAAGTCTAAACAAAACAAACAAAAAAAAAAAAAACATTTTAAAAATTTGGACTAGATATAAGCTGGTGTCCTTTTGCTGCCTGGGTCATTTTTTGCACACATGTAAAAACTGCCATTTTACACTTGAGGATTACCTAAAATTCCAAAAGCATTATTTATTTTTTGAAAGCAGGGACCTTGTAAAATGGCAGTTGCAATTTTTATGTTATGATATTTGTGCTACCTTTCAAAGCAATGTTTTTTTTCGGTAAAGAATAAACATAAATGAATTCTAGTACACATCAAACATATGAAATCTCGAAATCCTCCCTAAAATATAAAAGATAAGACTCTTCCTATGTGAAGAGTCAAAAATGCATTCACCTGTGAAACGATGACAAACTTTAATGCTCAATAATTATCCATAGACAACTCTTTTAAAGCCTTCACAGGTCATCAGCTTAGAGTTAATTATAAATGACCATGGACTACTCCACTCATTTGGGTACGTGTGGCGATACCCATCGTGTGTTTCACAATCATAATTTATGTACAGATGTGCGCCAAATGCATCCAAGGGGTTGGGGGGCTTTAATTTTTTTTGTCTTTTTTTTTTCTAATCCCTCTCCACGCTATCCAAAAATAATAAAGAAAAGTTGTGCCTTTAGTTATACTTTAACTTCACCTGGCTCTCCAATCCTGGGACTGATGACTACTCAGAGAGAAGCACTTCTGGGTTCACATTCCCAAAAGAGATGGAGGAACAGAAGTTCTTCCACCTCTTCCCACTCACTATTCTGATGTCTCTTCTTCCAATCCTGGTTTATATTTAATATTGATTACTTTACACTTAATATGGGGTTATGCATAACAAAGTAACTTTGAGAATGTCTCAGCATTCATGGATGAGTAACAAATAATAATTTTTGTATTATGTATGAAATGTCAGTTCTTACTGCCTTCCTAAGAGAAAAAAGCATTAAGAACATTTACCCAAAAGAGTTAGGCCTGCTTCACACCTATGCAGGTTGCAGTTTGCATACTCCAGGTGCATTTTGCGTTTTTCAATACACATTTTTGATCCATTGATGTCTATGGAAGCAAAAACCAGAAAAAGTCTCTGACCCTTTTTATGAAATGCACAGATGTGAATGTGACCCATAGGAAACCATGCTAAATGGACTGTAGTGTGATTCTGCAAAACTGAAAATGTAAGTTATTGCAACCCTCATAGAGGGAGAGAGAGAAAAAAAGACAAATGCAGTGCATTTCAAAAGAACAGAGTCTAATGTTTGTATGGCCTTTACATTCACCGTGTGAAAAGCCATAGCAACTGACATTTTACACATGGGAAAAGGAAGTGCAGGTGGATTGATAAGTGAAAATGTGGCCAAATTCACATAGTGATCAAGGAAAAACAAACAATATATATAGAATTCAAGCACAGCATGAATGCAATACTAATTAGAGTCCATATATATGTTTCCAAGCTCATGAATGGAAAAACCAAACAGGTATAATGGACAATGCAAATAGTTTGTTAGGTGTGTTCCAGTAAATGGATGAATCACTTCACATAAAATGCCAAATCAGATACATGGAGACAACAGCAATGACTTGTCTGTAGACTATCAAAGAAGAGAATGGGTACTCTTACCAGCTGTGGTGGACTTACGTGTTAAAGCGGTAGTTCACCCACAATCCCATGATTTTACCATCGAGACAGGCATTGTAGCGCGAGCTACAGTATGCCTGTCCCGATTTTTTTAACCCCGTACTCACCTTGTAGTCGTCCATCGTAGATTTCGGCTCCCGCGGGGAATGGGCGTGCCTATGGAGAGGGAGGATGATTGACGGCCGGCCCTGGCACGTCACTCTCCCCGAAGACAGCCGGAGTAGGTCTCGGCTCTTCACGGCGCCTGCGCACAGGCTATGCGCACGCGTCGTGAAGACCAAGCCTATTTCGGCTATTTCCGGAGAAGCGTGACGCGCCAGAGCCGGCCGTCAATCATCCTCCGTCTCCAGAGGCACGCCCATTCCCCGGTATCTTCGATGGACGACTACAAGGTGAGTACGGGGGTAAAAAATTCGGGACAGGCATACTGTAGCTCGCGCTACAATGCCTGATTTTAAGGTAAAATAAAAAAAAAAAGTCTGATTAGGCATGGTGGTCGCACCGGACCCTGGGCTCCGTGCAGATGGTTCTGCGTAGACGGTCACTCCAATGGAGAAGCTGGAACCGGTCTGGATCAGATACCTCGGATGCAGGAACCCGGATGGAAAAGGCCAATGATGGAATGGCCAACTCGTGGACAAACACAGCATGTGTGGTATAAGGAGAAAAAAGGAAATGCTCCCAATGGTGCAGATCAAAAAAGTGTGGAGGCTTTATTTAAAATATAAATGAATAAAATCACGTGAACAAATGTATAAAAGCAGTATGGGGTACTAAGTGCGTTACCCGACGCGTTTCGGCTCAAAGCCATCAACAGGGGCATCTCAACCGCTTTTTTGATCTGCACCATTGGGAGCATTTCCTTTTTTCTCCTTATACCACACATGCTGTGTTTGTCCACGAGTTGGCCATTCCATCATTGGCCTTTTCCATCCGGGTTCCTGCATCCAAGGTATCTGATCCAGACCGGTTTCAGCTTCTCCATTGGAGTGACGTCTACGCAGAACCATCTGCACGGAGCCCAGGGTCCGGTGCGACCACCATGCCTAATCAGACTTGCTGTTAATATTAACACGTAAGTCCACCACAGCTGGTAAGAGTACCCATTCTCTTCTTTGATAGTCTACAGACAAGTCATTGCTGTTGTCTCCATGTATCTGATTTGGCATTTTATGTGAAGTGATTCATCCATTTACTGGAACACACCTAACAAACTATTTGCATTGTCCATTACACCGGTTTTTCCATTCATCAGCTTGGAAACATATATATGGACTCTAATTAGTATTGCATTCATGCTGTGCTTGAATTCTATATATACAGTATTGTTTGTTTTGCCTTGATCACCATGTGAATTTGGCCACATTTTCACTTATCAATCCACCTGAGCGCTGCACTTCCTTTTCCCATGTTCACTTTTGACTTTGTTTGTCTGTGTGCTGGCTGCTATATTGTGTTTGTTGTTTTTTGTTAGCTAGCGCAGTTGTTTTCCCCAATTTTTCCTGACATTTTACACAGTATGGGTATTATTAGTGACTTTGGCATGAATGCTGAGACATTTGCAAAATTAACAAATTGTTTATACATAAATTCTCATGTGGTGAGCTATTTTATAATGCCCTATAAATGTCTATACTCACTACCATTGTCTCTATATTGTGAAAATGTATGTTATTATGCTGGATTTATATGACATTCATATAATCATTTTTCTTTCTTTTTTTAGTTTTACCGATTTATGATTTATAAAGCACTAACATTGATGTTCTTCTTATTACTGCCTAATGTACCTGTACTGGTTCTGGGATAGTGAAGTACTTGTGATCCCCAAACAAGTAATACCTTCAAGGAGTTGGAGAAATCTGCTGCATTTTGATTTTTGTTTTTTAGTTGAATGACAGACTCCCTTTATGTTAGTCAATACTACTAAGTGCCTTTGTACTCTTGTTCTGTATACAGTAGCTGGTATTTAGAAATGCATGTTGAAACATCTCAAAAAAGTGGTGTGCAATATCTTAATTTCTGTTTAATTCATCTTACCAGTCAATCCCCTTGTGATAGTTGTTTCCAATAAAAAATTGCACTTCCTCAAAGGTCTTTGGATTAGGAAAGTTACTAATGATGTAGGGATGCATTAGTAGAAATAGGTAAAGTGCAGTTGTGCCTACAGAAAAGAAAATGTAGACAGTGAATTGACATAACTAGAAATTAGACCGCTATTAACATTCTCTTTGCCAGCAAATTGCTTCATTTTTACCCCTCCAGTATGATATTCTACTTTTGAGACTGGAGCATTTTTTTTTTAACAAAATGAAAAAAGAGTATCACTCACCCTCTAATGCCCTGTACACACGATCGGTCCATCTGATGAAAACGGTCTGATGGATTTTTCCATCAGTTATCCGATAAAGTTGACTGATGATCAGTCGTGCCTACACACCATCAGTTAAAAAAACGATCATGTCAGATCGCGGTGACGTAAAACACGACGTGCTGAAAAAAATGAAGTTCAATGCTTCCAAGCATGCGTCGACTTGATTCTGAGCATGTGTGGATTTTTAACCGATGGACGTGCCTACAGACGATCGTTTTTTTCTATAGGTTTTTTATCCATCAGATAATTTTAAAACATGTTCCTAATTTTTTAACCAATGGATAAATAACCGATGGGGCCCACACATGATCGGTTTAGTCTGATGAAAACAGGCCATCAGACCATTTTCATCAGACAAACCGATCGTGTGCACGCGGCATAAAAGATATCAGCTCAGCATAGAAGGTAAATTGTAGGGGCTAATATCTGTACAACAGGATGTTTCAACAATGCATATGCTGTTGCTAGGCTTGTCACCATGTCATATGCTAATAAGCATCAGGTGAGCATTGTTTTTTAGAAAGAAAACAAAGTAATTTGTAAACTGGTGGGTAAAATCCACACTCATTCAATAATTAATTCTGGGCTGGGAGCTGCAAGGTGATGATATAAAGGTGTTTTATTTCCATAGCTCTAACCTAATTGGAACCTAGGACAAATCAGAAAATGGTGCCTTTATGGCCTATTTAACCTTTTTTGTTAATAACGTTTTTTTTTTTTTCTGTTTTTTTTTTTGCTTGTCATTGGTGAATATCTCATATGTAAACCCCTCTGAAACCCTGCACTAGGCACCAGTCATGTTAATCCATGTTGGACTTTTAGGAGAAGGCTTCCTACTTTTCCTCTCTCTCTTGTATGATCTACACATTGCAGGTAGGTATAGGAAATTATTTTAGCAAAGCAGTAGCTAGGCTTACTCCCATTTATCATGCTATAAAATAAAAACCCATATACCTTGCTTGCAGGCTGACCTTTAGGAAAAGGGACAGTTTTTTTTGGTAAAGTATCATGGGTTAAGAAGATTAGTCATAGTATCTGAAATCTTCCCAGATATTTTTCTTGTTTTAAACAATGTTGTTTTTCGGGTTGTAAAAAATGATCGTGTGTGGGCTTAAACGACATGAAAAACCTGTGCATGCTCAGAAGCAAGTTATGATATGTTATGGTAAAACTAGCGTTCGTAATGGAGTAAGCACATTCATCACGCTGTAACAGACAGAAAAGCGCAAACCGTCTTTTACTAACAGGTAATCAGCTAAAGCAGCCCAAAGGGTGGCGTCATCCACATGGAACTTTCCCTTTATAGTGCCGTTGTACGTCACCACGCTTTGCTAGAGCATTTTTTTTTAACGATTGTGTGTGGGCAACGTAGTTTTAATGATGAAGTTAGAAAAAACTTCTTTTTTTTTAAAGGCTGAAAATTGTCGTTTTTTACAAGCCGAAAAGTGATTGTGTGTACACGGCATAACACTTGACCAATGGATATACAGTACTTATGTCTACAAATAACAAGCTTTATGTAGAAAAAATAATTTGATATTAATTTATTTTCATTTTTTTTGTAAGATTTAATTTGTATTTATTCAGAACGAATATCTGCAGACTCCAGTGAAACTGAGCTGCAGTTAATCTTTTTTATTGAACAAGTATAGCAGATACTACAAAAAAAAGTCAACTGAAGGTGGATTAGTCAACCTTTCCCTGCATCCAGGAAAGGTCAATGTCACAGCCCTGACATTTAAAATTGGCAGCCATTTTTAACCTTTATCCAGAACCACATCCTTACAGCATAACTCAGATGTCAAATATCCTTTAAAATATTTCATGCAGCCAAAATTGTTTAGGTGAGGTATGGTAACTTAAAATTCCAGCTTTTTTATTTCAGGAGTGTAAAGTTTGCTAATAAGAAGGTAACAATTTACACACATATTAACTTAATTGCATTATCCAGTTACAAATCTGAAGGCTCATTGGAATGATAAATGACTTATGATCCATGCTATTTATAGAACACTGTTAATGATTTGTTCAGAAGGTCTTCTTATTTTGGTTATTTACTGAACTGGCTATTTTAATATAATTTAATTGTATTTGAAATTTATTTAAATTGAGAGATCATATCACACAGTTTATGTAGACCTTATGATAACCTAGTGGAAAGCTTGTGTTCCCCTGAGTCTAAAAAGTGTCTGGTCTTCTCCAGGGACAACTGGAAGGAGCATAGGCTGTCACTAAATGACTCTGGAAAGCCCAACCCCCACTGGTGACAATGGATGAGCTGACTCAAATCCAAAGGAAAGTACAAAATAATCAGGCAACAGTGTAATTTGTAAACAGTCAGAGGTCAGTGCAGGCAATATTTGTGTATTATAATAATAATAATAAAAAAAAAATTGTCACAATAAATGCAAGACAAAGAGCAAAGAAAACTCCCCATCTATCCATGTCTGTAAACTTCCTGGACACCACAGTAGCCATAAAGGATCCCAGATTATGGGCCAAATCCTCAAAAATCCTGCCTAACTTATTTTTTCCCATTTAAGTTACACTGACTTAAAATTTCTACCTAAGTGCCCGATCCACAAAACACTTACCTAGAAATTTCAGGCCGTGTAACTTAAATGTCTCCGGCGCAAGGCGGTCCTCTTCTGCAGGGGGCGATGACAATTTAAATGAGGCGCGCTCCCGTGCCGGCCGTACTGCGCATGCTCGTGACGTCATTTTCCCGACGGGCAGCGCGCAAAATTACGTTACGTCGGGCTTTGTGGATTGCGACGGGACAATAAAGTTGCGTCGGGTAAAAAAAAAGTTAGGCGCCGGGAAAAAAAATTCAAAATTTAAAAAAAAACGCGGCGATCGAAAAAAAGATCTGTTTTTACAAGGTGTTACTAGTTTACACTTTGTAAAAGCAGAACTAATTTTACGTATGCAAACGTAAACTTACGCAGAAAACACAAAGCTGAAAAGCTTTGTGGATCTCCGTAAGTCCTCATTTGCATACGCAAAGTGGCATTTCGACTCGAAATGCCCCCAGCGGCGGATGCGGTACTGCATCCTAAGATCCGACAGTGTAAGTCTCTTACAGATGTCAGATCTTCTGCCTATCTTTGGAAAACTGCTTCTGAGGATCAGTTCCAAAGATAGGCACAGGGATACGCAGGCTGAACAGCAGTTCCGCCTGCGTATCCCTTTTGGGGATTTGGCTCTATGTACACATTATTAGCTTTCACTCCTACTACTGGGAGCCATCATTTACCTTTAAACCACTAGATACAAGCACTAGACAGACACTAGATGTCAGTGTATATGCTCTTTTCCAGAAGAAAAATAAATCCTATAGCATTGACAATGGTAGGATAAGAAGAAATGTTACAGCAGCAAATCCAACCATGCTATCAGAGATCCTGGACTAAAGACCCAAAGGCAACATGTTCTACTGTATAGCACAAAGAGAAATAAACAGCCCTTTATTATTATTATCTAGGGATAAGCTTGGGGTTTGGGTTGGGAATTTGACCTGAACTCAACCTGTTTTACCAGGTTTATCCTGTTCAATGCGCAAACCACTAGCTGCTGCTACAGGTGGAGGTGATTCATTTAGTGGCTGTACCGTATTCTGAGTGATGTCATTGACTAAATATGATCATGACCAAATTTTTTCAATGACGTCAGCCAGCATTACTTGCCAGCTTGTTGAAGAAGCTGGATGGTTAGTTGCATTTCACAGCAAAATTCCATTGGGAGCAGTATCATTTTGTACAGGCTGTTGTGTTTGTTTTCTAGCATGTCATTCACTGTGAATAATGATGGATCTAACCCCTGGTTACTCGTTAGCAAAAAAGTTAAATAGTAAATAAGCAAACACACAGTAGATACAATCCTTTATTTTTAAGAGGAAAAAAAAGAATATCACATAATGTAAATAAGTCCCATAATGTCAAAAAACAGTGCTCATGATGGAAATTTGTCTTTATAATCCTCTCCAACTGATATTCCATAACAATGTAAACAAACAAGCTGTGGTGCTTGCTGATGTAAGTGATTATATTTGGTCAATGGCATCACCTGGGATCCCCAGCAGGTTATTCAGCTGTCGATCAGGGAGCTGTCATTTGTAATTAGGTATCAGTCGGAGAAGATTAATGTTCATCATGATCGACAGTGGATCTACCGTAAATTGCTAGATGACATGATTGATGTTAATTTTTATTTGACACTTTATTTCTTGGGAGAATCAGTAACCAGAGATACTATGTACCCCTTTTTCATTTACTGTATATACTCGAGTATAAGCCAACCTGAGTATAAGCCGAGGTACCTAATTTACCACAAAAAAATGGGAAAACTTACTGATTCAAGTATAAGCCTAGGGTGAGAATGCAGCAGCTACTGTAAGTGGAAAAGAGGGTCAACAATGCCCATTTGCACGCCTCACTGTGCCCATTGCAACCTCACTGTGCCCAACCTCACTGTGCCCATTGCAACCTCACTCTCCCCAACCTCACTATGCCCATTGCAACCTCACTGTGCCAACCTCACTCTGCCCAACCTCATTGCGTCAACCTCCCTGTGCCCATTGCAACCTCACTGTGCCAACCTCACCATGCCCATCCTCACTGTGCCCATCCTCACTGTGCCAACCTCACTGTGCCCATCCTCATTGTGCCCATTGCAACCTCACTGTGCCCATCCTCACTGTGCCCATTGCAGCCTCATTGTGCCTGAGTCAATGTACCTGAAATTACTGACAGGCTGCGGGCATCCATTCATTGCTTAAAAGTCGCGGTCTCCTCCTGGTCCCTTCCGTGATAGGTGTTTCTCAGCAGACACAGTTCCGCCTATCACAGACATTCTTTCATCCTCGAACTCAGTTTCCCAGCAGACACTGTGTTCAGTGTTCCGCCAATCACGGATGTCCTCTTGTCCAAGGATGAAAAGACGTCCGTGATTGGGGGAACACTGAACACAGTGTCTGCTGGGAAACTGAGTCTGAGGATGAGAGAACGTTTGTGAAAGGGGTTTCTCAGCAGACACAGTTCCGCCTATCATGAAAGGGACCAGGAGGAGACCGCGACTTTTAAACAATGGATGCCCGCAGCCTATCAATAATTTCAGGTACACTAAATCGAGTATAAGCCAAGGGGGGTATTTTCAGCCTTAAAAAAAGGGCTGAAAAACTTGGCTTGTATTTTAAAGGGGGTTTCCAGATTCTGATATGTCTCAGATTTCCACATCTACTGGTTCAGGGATGTGGGGAGGCCAACCAGGAAATATATTTAACAAAGTTAACAAACGTTTTTTTTTCTAAAGTTTTTTTTCTAAATGTCACTTTTGCCATCGTACATTTTACAGGTGCACCAACACCCACTCCCACTCTACTCCCGCTCCTAAATGGTATTTCTAAAAAAATATTTTTGGTGCATCCTTGTATTTGTATTCCATATCCATCTACCCATGCCTTTTTTTTTTTTGTTTTGTTTTACCAAAAGCTTATAAATTAGCCTTAAAAACGTCCAGACAAGGGGCGCATGCGCGGCGCGATGCTGACCGGACTGGCCTGAGCCGTGCTCCGAGAGACCCGGGCTTTCTAGGCGGATTCCCCAGGGCAATTTAGCCCTTTCAGCAGCGAATACACCCAGCACCCCTGCGGGAACATCCAGTGCATGCCATCCGCTAGGAAGAAGCGGAATCGGCACTCAGGGCATACTTTAACAAACTTTCTCCTCACCATGGAGCAGAGAAGCAAGCAGACGTCCCAAGATGGCGCCGACCAGCACATGTGGACACAGCCCTGCACAGAGGACCATCCATCCAAGGCAACCTCTGCTCGCCCCCGTGACAGTGAGTACAATCCACCGTTGTCCAAGGCGGACCTAGATGATAGCCTGACCGCGGTTTTTAATAAATTGGTGGATAAAATTGAACAAGAAGTTCACAAATCCACAGCGGCTCTATCTCAGGAAATTGCTAGCATAGGCAGCCGTACAGACATGCTA